>NC_137209.1:22371080-22466080 GCF_960531495.2 Zeus faber | reverse complement strand
TATTTGTGCGTATTGTGTGTATCCCTGTGTATATTGTGTATTGGTGTGTAGCAGTGTGTATGGTGTGTATATGTGTGTAGCAGTGTGTATAGTGTGTATTGGTGTGTAGCAGTGTGTATGGTGTGTATATGTGTGTAGCAGTGTGTATAGTGTGTATTGGTGTGTAGCAGTGTGTATGGTGTGTATAGTGTGTAGCAGTGTGGATGGTGTATATTGATGTGTAGCAGCGTGTATGGCGTGTATATGTGTGTAGCAGTGTGTATGGTGTGTATAAGTGTGTAGCAGTGTGTATAGCGTGTAGCAGTGTGTATGGTGTGTATTGGTGTGTAGCAGTGTGTATGGTGTGTATAAGTGCGTAGCAGTGTGTATAGTGTGTAGCAGTGTGGATAGTGTATATTGGTGTATAGCAGTGTGTATGGTGTGTATACGTGTGTAGCAGTGTGTTTAGTGTGTATTGGTGTGTCGCAGTGTGTATGGTGTGTATAAGTGTGTAGCAGTGTGTATAGTGTGTAGCAGTGTGTATAATGTGTATTGGTGTGTCGCAGTGTGTATGGTGTGTATAAGTGTGTAGCAGTGTGTATAGTGTGTATTGGTGTGTCGTAGTGTGTATGGTGTGTATAAGTGTGTAGCAGTGTGTATAGTGTGTATTGGTGTGTCGCAGTGTGTATGGTGTGTATAAGTGTGTAGCAGTGTGTATAGTGTGTATTGGTGTGTCGCAGTGTGTATGGTGTGTATAAGTGTGTAGCAGTGTGTATAGTGTGTATTGGTGTGTCGCAGTGTGTATGGTGTGTATTATTGTGTAGCAGTGTGTATAGTGGGTAGCAGTGTGTATAGTGTGCATTGGTGTGTAGCTGTGTGTATGGTGTGTATAAGTGTGTAGCAGTGTGTATAGTGTGTAGCAGTGTGGATAGTGTGTAGCAGTGTGTATAGTGTATATTGGTGTGTAGCAGTGTGTATGGTGTGTATAAGTGTGTAGCAGTGTGTATGGTGTGTATAAGTGTGGATAGTGTGTATAAGTGTGTAGCAGTGTGTATGGTGTGTATAAGTGTGGATAGTGTGTATAAGTGTGTAGCAGTGTGTATAGTATGTAGCAGTGTGGATAGTGTGTATAAGTGTGTAGCAGTGTATATAGTATGTAGCAGTGTGGATAGTGTGTATAGTGTGTAGCAGTGTGTATAGTGTGTAGCAGTGTGGATAGTCTGTATAGTGTGTAGCAGTGTGGATAGTGTGTATAGTGTGTAGCAGTGTGTAGTAGTTGGTTGTGTCCTACCGTTGTGCGATGCTCAGCTGGTTGGTTCTGGTTCTTCTTTGCTTCTTTGTTCCGTTGGTGTTGGTGGTTCTGACTGGGATTCTGTTGGTGTTAGTGGTTCCGTTGATGGTTCTGTTCGTGGTTCCGTCGGTGGTTCCATCGGTGGTTCCGTCGGTGGTTCCATCGGTGGTTCCGTCGATGGTTCCGTCGATGGTTCCGTCGGTGGTTCCGTCGGTGAGTCCATTGGTGATTCCGTTGGTGGTTCTGTTGAGTTTGGAGAAGTTGCTCTTGCAGGTTCCATAGATGGGTCCAGGTGAGGAACCAGGAGCGTGGTGGGTCGGTGTGGAGGTGTTAGTGATGCCAGTCTGAGCCAGATCCTGAGGTCCAGAACTCATTGAGTCGCTTCTGTCCGGCATGGTCACACACACACACACACACACACACACACACACACACACACACACACACACACACACACACACACACACACACACACACACACACACTCAACCTAACTTTGTCCGTCCGGCAAGATCCAGAATTTGTTCCTGAATTTATTGAAACGAATCGGATCTATTTTTTTTTTTTTTAAAAGATCGAATTTTAATCAATTGAGAAGCAGAACATTCCCTGAGATTCATGGGAAAGAACTGAATAGAATTTAAAAAAAATGATTATAGTTCCAGAATTAAGTAATAAAAATAAAAGAGAAATCCAATTTCCCTCATGAACTGAGAAGTTATTTAACGTCCTAAATGGAAACGAATAAAAGAATAAATATATGTAAATAATTCCCCAAATCCCAGAAGATTTGAAAGGGAGGGATCGAGTCCTTCTGAGCGGAGAGAGGGAACGCCCGGAGCTTTAGGTGGAGAGAGAGGGAGGGAGGGAGGGAGGGAGGGAGGGTTACAGAGTTCAAGGTTGTTCCAGGTTCCAGAGCTTTATGTAGATCCGTCTGTCTGTCTGTCTGTCTGTCTATCTGTCTGTCTATCTGTCTGTCTATCTATCTGTCTATCCATCTATCTGTCTGCCTGTCTGTCTGTCTATCTGTCTGTCTATCTATCTATCTATCTATCTATCTGTCTGTCTATCTATCTGTCTGTCTGTCTCTTCAGTTCACATGAAGCACAACCCTCTGGTGCTTGAACATCAAATGTGACAAATAAAATCTTGAACTTCAGTTGATGCTTCCTTGAAGCCCCCAATGCCCGTGCACGCAAGCACACACACACACACACACACACACACACACACACACACACACACACACACACACACACACACACACACACACACACACACAGTCTGTTTTGTCATTGATTAAAAAAAAAAGCAAATGAATAAATAATGGAAATACAGGGAAAAATGAAAAAATAAAATAAATACATTTAAAAAACGGAACACAATAAAATATGACAATATACACTAAAGCTAACGATAAACAACAAATACAATCGAAAAAATTGATATAAAACAATAAAATCAATCAAAAATAAAATTGGTCCCAAAAAATAAACCGGAAATGGTCATATACAACCAGTGAAACGGAAAGATGAAGTAAATAAATATGATTACTACTAAACAATGTAAAGAATATTATCATTAAAATATTATTACAAAAACAAATTCCTTGTAAATCAAAGTGAACTTGTCGCCACAAACAGATTTTTTTTTATTTTCAATTCAGTTCTGAACCCCTGTTGTATTGAATAGTTAATGCTGTGATCGGGGGATGAGCGCATGCACCTGGCAACCCCGACGCGAAGCGCTCCACTTCCGGTGTCACTGGCCTCACGAGCCGAGGAGGAGACAAGACGGGAGCGATGAAAACAAAGCAAAGCGCCGGTAAATATGAACCGAGACACCGGTAAATATGAACCGAGACACCGGTAAATATGAACCGAGACACCGGTAAATAAGAACCGAGACACCGGTAAATATGAAGCCAAAACAGCGATAAATATGAACGAAACACCGATAAATATGAACCGAAACACCGGTAAATATGAAGCCAAACACCGTTAGATATGAAGCCAACGCCGGTAGCTATGAAGCCAAACAACGGTAAATATGAAGCAAATAACGGTAAATATAAACCAACACAACGATAGAAATGAACCCAAACACCAGTAAATATGAAGCAAATAACGGTAAATACGAACCGAAGCAACGGTAAATATGAAGCCAAACGTCAGGTAAATTTGAAGCCAAACGTCAGGTAAATTTGAAGCCAAACGTCAGGTAAATATGAAGCCAAACGTCAGGTAAATATGAAGCCAAACGTCAGGTAAATATGAAGCCAAACGTCAGGTAAATATGAACCCAAACGTCTGGTAAATATGAACCCAAACGTCAGGTAAATTTGAAGCCAAACAACGGTAAATATGAAGCAAATAACGGTTAATACGAACCGAGACAACGGTAAATACGAACCCAAACGTCAGGTAAATATGAACCCAAACGTCAGGTAAATTTGAAGCCAAACAACGGTAAATATGAAGCAAATAACGGTTATTACGAACCGAGACAACGGTAAATATGAACCTAAACGTCAGGTAAATATGAACCCAAACGTCAGGTAAATATGAAGCCAAATATGAAGTCAATGTCGCGTTTGGTGACGTTTGAAACGTTCCTCATCGCTGACATCTGCTCCTGACAGTTCCGGTGCTGTTCGGTGCGTTCAGGACCCCGAGTGGGGGGCAGGACAAGAAGAGACAACCTCGAGACGTACGGTGCTGTAGTTCCAACACCACGACGCTTTACCGCTTTACGTCTGTGACGAAGAGGCGTCCAAGTCATGTGGGAAACTCCAGAATGCCGCCGGATCACGGCGCTGTGACTTTTAATTACCGAGCACGAGTTGCGTGGATCAAGGTTGGGATGCTGCATTTTAACACGGCCACCCGTGCATCTTGACGTTTTTGCTTCTATTTTGATAACAACAACAACACGATAAAACATATGAATAAAAACAGATAAACAGAACAGGCCCCGGTGGGATTCAAACCCAGAACCTTTTTTTTTTTTTATCTGTCTGTCGCGACAGTTCATGTGAGAACAAATGGTCTGTGTGGGTCAGTTAGACGCTGCAGGATTAGAACTGGTTGTCCACTGTTTATTTGTTATGGAGAAACCTCTGAACGCAGACCCAGCGTGACCAAAGTTTGACCTGATGTCACAGTGTTGTCCTTCTGCGCAAGATCGCTGCTGTTTTAACTCACTGTTGCATTTTAAAGATGAATAAAAATAAGTACAGCCTTTTGTACGCCTCATTTTATTTAAAGAATTTATCCTGAAAGTTCTTGCATAATTAACAGATTTTTTCATGGCGACGTCAGTGTTTTTTCAAAGTGCAAGTAAATGATAGAATGGCGAGTGAATGAACTTTAATTCAAGTGTTTCAAGTCCAAGACCGTCACTTGTTGAGTCCAAGACTTGTGTGGGTAGAGAGTCCAACTGGAGGTCACAGTTTTGGTCCACTTTTAGATGCAGTGTGACCAGGGACAAGTCCAGACATGATTTATGATAAATATTCAGGTTTGTGAGCGACTTCATGCAAACGATAACTTCTAACCCAGTTAGAATTTATTTGTCTCACTGGAGGTTCAAATCCAGTCCATTTTAGTTTTTTATTCCAAATATCTGGAATAATGTCACCAACCTGAGCACTAGCTAAAATGATGGTCATGGTGTTCTTGCTTGTATTTCTCCGGTACGAGTGTTGCTGCGAATCCTGCAGATTTTGTGATGGAGCTTATTACTCCTTGTTAAACTGCCATTACCTTGTTTCCTCCTTCTCGATTTGTTTCTCTGCTCCGTTATATTTGTCCGGTCTGTTTTCTCTTTATTCCTGTAGCAGAATCCTGAAACAGACTTTACCAGGACCCCGTTGTTTTCAAGTCGGCCAGGAGGGACCAGAGTAGTCTGATCGATCAACAGCCTTCCAGGGCTCAACACTAACTTTTAAAAGTAGTTGACAGGCTGGCAACCAGGCATCAGCTTTTAGTTGCCGAAGCTGAAAATATGGTGCCATTTGTAGTCACCTTATATTTTGAGTAATTAGGATGCTGATAATTATGCATGCTATGCAGTGATACGTCAGCTTAATAATGAAAATGTGACATAAAATAATCTTTTAAAGCATTATTACAGTAACCAAACAAAAATCAACATCCGACCCAAAAATCTGGTGTCAGTCGGGCTCTATTGAGAACCTCTGCTCTACGGAGCCTAACCCGAGACGCACGGCACGGGGCCAGAGCGCAGCAGCGATGGCTTACGCCGCTGTTCTACACTTGCCTGTTTTACGAATTATTACTCTTAAATACTCATAAAACTTTAAATGATTGTTGGACAGTAGTTATTTTGAGATAGAATGTTGAATGAAAATGTAAAGGTCCCCTGCGAAACTGATTTTATTGCAGTTATACTCTACCCGGTATTTGCGAAACAAAATCACAGACATCCTGTGCAACAAGAACGTGCATATCGCCCGAGTTAAGACTGAATTTGCACATGTATGAAATTGCCCAAAATGGTAATACAAACGTACTTGATTCAGCCTAACCAAATTATTTAAACAGCGTTCGGACACGAGGGTTGGGTCGCACTGCTGATGTGTCGGCAGGTCGGGTTGGGGAACCAATTGGCCACATGTGTGTGTGGCGGGAGAGGGGGTGGGGGGTACGGTATTGCACGTCGTGGGTGCAGGAGCAGATCTTGAAAGTCAGACTGCTGCGGGACTGCAACAGGCTGGCTGCACGTGTGTGTGGAAAGTAGAACGCACAACGGCTGAAATGTCGTTTTTCGCACAAACGTAATGCTAATTTTATGGGGGCAGTCAAATTAAATGTTGACTTATTGAAATTTGGTTTTCCAGTTTTATTGTTTTTTATTGATTGTTATATATTGAAAAAATATTGACCAGGTGTTTACCAAAGGGGGCAACCAGAGGACACAACATTTCTGCCAGTTGACTCAATGTTGTTGCTAAGGGCAACTGGGAAACTGTTATTGTCAACCCCTGCCTGATGATGATGATGATGATAATTGAATCCTGAAATGACAAACCATTCCATTTATTTTCAATAACTTGTTCTTTTTGTGTCTTAACTTTTGCAGCCTTGCTTTGATATTGGACCATAGTGCCTGTACTCCAGCCCCTGGCCCCCTGATTGGAGGGCTCCTAGGGAGCTCTTTCCTGATTGGCCAGCAGGCCACTTCCCTTCAGTTTGCTCAGATAAAAACCCAGTTAGCACTGACCCAAATAAGCAACACTATTGCTGTTAGAAACTGAGCCATTGCATCAACGCCCATCTCCAACACCCTTCCTCATACATACACACAGCCCGTCCCTCACAGACTGCTGCAGCCATCAATCTCCTTTATCTCCTGAAGGTTGCAAACACCATGTCCAACCCGCTGTATAACCCCTATGCCTCAGGCTCCCAGGCAGCGACTGACCCGAGGGGGGTTCCTTCTCGCCTGGGACCTGGGGCTAACCTTGCAACTGGTGACTCCTCTGGCTTAGCTACAAACCCTGGTCAGATGCTCTCACAGTTGCCCATGTCGATGAGCTATATTTCTCGATCTACGCTCCCATCTGATATGGAGCGTGACCTCAACGCCCAAATCAGCAGAGCTAGAGAGGAGGTGAGGCTCCTTTCGATGCAGGCCACAGACAAGAACACCTATCGAAGAAATACATCCTCCGATGAAGTGCCGTCTAGGGAGTTGGGGATGACTGGTTCCTCCCTGTCGTCGTCCTCTGCTTCCCACGGACACTTTTCTGGACATTCAAACCTGATGCAGAGCTCCAGCAGCAGCTCTTCAGACTGGCTGTCAAGTTACCAGAGACAGACTGCTGTTTCCTCTCATTTCTATTCGTCATCTTCGTCGTCCTCTTCCTCAGTTCCAAACGTTCCCCTATCCCACTCCTCCCAGTCCCTGGAGCAGTACCCGGCCTCTAGATATGCGGATGATGGTAGAGGTGAGCCCTCCATTGCAGCAGGGCCGTATGAACCGTTCGGCCAGCCTTCCTCATCATCCTCCTTCTCGACTGCTGCAGAACCCAGTCAGCCAAAATACACTTCTGAATCGGCGATTGACATCCTCAAACGCTTTGACCTCAAAGAGGAAGACTTGGAGCACCTATGCGCCTTCTCTGAAGACGTGATATCCCCCGCCAACTTGCCTTTCCTGCTACGTGAAATCCGCATACGGAAGGCAAAGATGGCTGCGGCTCAGCCAGGCGTTGCCCCTCAGGCTCATACTGAAGGCCGCAAGAGTGGAGCGGAATACCCTGGCAGTTCTGGGGTGGAGGTGAGACGAAAGGAGGTAACGCCTCCCCCCATCCGCCAACAGAGTCAGGTGATTGACTATGGACACACAAGCAAATACACTGGGGGGATCGGGGAGGAGTTTGGCAGAGGAAGCAGCAGCAGTGCTGGTGGTGGTTGGAGTGGGATTGTACTCGAGGACTATTTTTCCACCAGTGCTGGCCGCAGCCGAGAAGTGCAGCCAACTGATGCAATGTTGGGTAAGAAGGAGGCTGAGGTCAAGTCTCACGTCCAGATTAGTTCTTCTACAATTGTTCACAGTGCTTCCTACAGCTTGACAAAATCCGCGCCGCCTACCCAAGGCCAGGAGCCTACCAAACAATCCCAGAGACCAGACCAGACTGCCAAGATGATCCAGAGCATCATCCAAACTTCAAAAAGGGAACCCAAGGCAGCACAGTCGTCCACCGCCTCCGCTCAAGCCAATACATCCAAACCCATTCCGACGGCAAAGACAAACCGCCCGACCTCTGGTGTGAAACCCGGTAGGCGAAACCCCGATGTTGGAACTAAAAATCAGGTGAAAGCTCTGTCTCATGGCTTGGTACAGCAGCTTCAACAGCAGCAGCAGCAGCAGGGGCCGCCGCCAGCTTTCCCGCCGCCAGCTTTCCCGCCGCCAGCTTTCCCGCCGCCAGCTTTCCCGCCACCAGCTTTCCCGCCTCCAACATTTTGTGCTGGGCCTCCATTGTTTGAATCCAGAAATCCAGTAGTTCATCTGCTGCCAAAACTGATGGACATCCGTCTGGCCAAACCAAAACCGTCTCTGTTAATGACCAAGAATCCGTCGCCGGCCAGAAAGCCCGTGGATGCTCTGCTGCCGACCCCAACAGACATCAGTTCGACCCTCCCCAAGGCTACGGCTTGGTGCCTCCCTGTCACCAAGAAGCCATCGCCGGCCATGATCAATGACTATGCAGCGACCACGCCCAGGGCCTTTCCACATACCTGTTGTCTGTGTGTCAAAGAATGTGCTCACATGAAGGTTAGTAGAAGGTCCACCCCCCCCACCCCCACCCCCACCCCCCCAGGAAATTAAATTTGTTTCTCTGTTTTATGTGTCATGGAAAACAAAATGTAAATGTAATATCTGGGCCTGCATAGTGGGATGGGGAAATAAGTGATGGGTTCTTCCTTTTAATCTACATGGATGTATGGGATGTGTTTATGTGTTTATTATTGAATGAATTATTATATTGTGGATATTTACTGACCAAGGCTCTATGCTGCTGCGTGTGTTTAGTAATTGTGCAGAAATGTGTGCCATCCTATTTCAAAGATGACGCATACATACATAGACTCAGATGGAGCTTCAGAAAGTAAAAGTCCTTCCCAGTATTTGGAGTCAACCACCTGGATTTTCCAATTGGTACAACACGACTGGGTGGAGCTAAAACATGGCAGGAGTTTTACTTTCTGTATTTGGAGTTGTCCACCCTATGCAGCTCAAACATCAAATGTGTGATAATATCTGTAAAACTTCATAGCTCTAAGTCCACACACCAACTCTGAATTTGGCTGCAGTTGGTGTGATATTGTGGTGTTTTTCCACCGCAACGCAACCTGTGAACCCGCTTTGTTTTGTGTTTCCACGGCCACGGGACACAGACATGGGCCTGGTTGAATACCAGGCCCATGTCCTCGTGCTGATTTAGCTCCAGGTCTGGCCGAGTACCAAGCCAACCTACAGGCCAACAACTGCAGGCCATGGATCAATTGCGATTGTCAAAAAAACACTTCAGAGAACTCCTCCCAGATTCTGTCTACTTTAATGACTCAACCTTCATGTTTTATGCATCCATCTGATTGAGAGGCGTATCTCGGGTGTCATGACGTTTCACTGCATATATGTATGACCGTATGTCTATGTGACAAATAACCTCTTGAATCTTACTGTACTGTCCTACTTGTGCATTGGAAAAGTGCCATGAGAAAACATGTTGGCTTATTTTATGGTACACATTTAAAAAAAAAAAAAAAAAGTTTTAACACTCATTGAGAAGTTTGCATCAAATAACACTGTAAATTCATTTACAAAATTGATGTAATTTAAAGTATATCCTAGTTAAATAGAGTTATTGGTGTGTAGAGTGTTCATTGTTATGTGAGCTACAGATTTCCCACTTCATTGTACTAAAATACACTTTATTTTAGTTTACTTTAAAATGATATAATTTTCCTTTTGGTGCTTTTGTTTTGTAACTTAAAACGTCATTTTTTCTTTCCTTTAGAAGTTTACCAGCGCAGTTGACATACATATATTAATTAATGTATTGGAAATGTATTTTATATGCCTGATTCCTATTCATGTCTGAAGTTTGTTTACCCGCTGTCCCCCACAACACTCACTTACACAAGACCTCACTCGTGAGGACCGTTTCCTCGAATTGACTGTGCCCATGAACAACATGGAATCAATCAGACCCTGAATTTTTTCTTGTGTCAGGACGGGTTTTCCGACTTTGGCCCCTTCTCTCCACATCGTCTGTGATAATGCAGGACCAGAGGTTTTGGGGGGCTCCCAGTATTTTGAGTCCATCCCAATCGGCCATTTTGCACAACTAAGTAAACCGGTTGACTCTGTGCATGGGTGGAGCTAAAGCATGGCAGGACTTTTACTCTCTGAATCTGGGATTTGCCATCTCAATGTAAACTTAACCCATAAAATCCATACATTGTTCTGTGTTTTTGTATAGTATGTCCTTCTAGACTCAACATCTTGTATTTTGGAGTTACCACGAATACTACAACTATCTACCCTTCTTCATCTGCCGTTTTGGAGTTTTTTTTTTTTTTCCCCTGAGATGGAGGACTTCACTCGCAATGGAAGTTGAATGACGTATATTTTTGTTTTTTCCCAACCTTCTACTTTGGACGTGGACATTGAACAAAAGCTGCTGGGAGATCTAGGAGAAGAAATCCAAAACGGCCTTCCAATCTGAAAAAACCCTTGTTTGGACACTTGAATTCTGGAAGAGTTTGATTGGTTAAAAAAAGACTTGGAAGACTGGTAGAAAGAGCCAGGACAGTGGTGTTTGTATTGAATCGAACAATGTTAGCAGTGGTAGGGGGTCACTGGTTACCATGGAGATGGACCTAAATTCCTTCTTTGTTTCTTCTCTGACTCGTAGGACTGGCTTGTGCACCAGAACTCCAGCGAACATCTGGCAAATTGCAAACTCCTCCGGAAACAGTGAGTAGGTTACTGGTTTGTAACCACGCACACACACACCTTCCTTTCCCAATTTCTTTCATTTAGGGAGGCACAGTTGTTTAAAGTCCATTTTTTTGCTCCATTAGCCTGATCGCTCACACGTCATCCTGCCTCAATTTCCCAGCTTGTATCACCCTCTTGGTCTTCACAACCCCCTCGCCCTCAAACAGGGTGTAATCTGCACCATCTGAGGCTGCACCATAAGCCATGAATTCTAGAGATGGGTCGAATTCTGTGGAAAATATTGGGGACAAATGCTGGTCTGGCCCTGGTCCTTCTAAAAGGACTTTTGGGGGATTTTAATAGGTGTTTTTCTGCAGTGGACAGTCTACACTGTCTTGGCGATTGGAAACCTTTCCTTTGTCTCAGAGCATTGGTGTCCGGACAGGATGTTGTTGCTCGTCTTCCCACCGGCTACGGGAAAAATGTACTTTATCAAAGCCGGCCCAGTTTGTGTTCGCTATTAGCCAAGGAGTAATCTGGGTTCTCAGCACTACTTTAATAAAAGGTTTTTTATTAAGTGGCAATGGATGACAGCCATGTCCCGTTTCAAACAGCATGTTAGTGTTGTGGTTTCGCTGGTCAGGTTGTTTCCAGTAGTGACTCATTCCATATGCGTAACAGAGCCCTGCCCCATGATTTTCCCCCGCCCTGTGAATTGGTTGAAACATATCAAAGGTGAAAGAATGTGAAAAGTCCCGTTTGCACATTTTTAGCGCCACTCTCATCTTTGGGATTTTTGATTTGTGAGATTAATAAAGGTGTAAGGATAACACATTGATTAATATGGCCGCTATGCATTGTTCAGTGGCAGAAGGGACAAGATGGTGTCATAAGAATGTTTTGATTATGAAAGACTAAACGTGTGTGCATGTGTTATTTTGTTTTCTGTGCCCCCAGGTATTCAGTGTGGGTTAGCGAATCAGGACGTAAGGCTGGGTGACTTTTGGATAATGGTTTTATTCTGTCGTTTTTATACTGTATTTAAATGTCTTATCACCCATCTCGAACCAACTTCACACCCAGGCATTCAAAGAGGGATGTTTATCAGGAATCCTTTCTTGAGGCTTTGTCTATTTTGCCTGCAAAGGTTGACACTTCTAGCTATGTATGTACAATTGTAACAAGATCACTTTAAAGTACTTTCGCCTAATCTGACACCAACAATACTCTAATTTCTTTGTCGTTCCCCTACATCCCCTCTTCTAGTTCTCACTTCAGCCCCTCAGGGAGAGATGTGCAGCCGTCACCCTCCTCTTCCTCCCAGAGTTCCAGGCGTCAGGCAGTGTCGACCCACCGTGGAAGATCCTCCTCCTCCCGCTCTTGGTCGCGTTCATGGTCCCGTTCGCCAAGCCGCCACTACCACGGCAAAGAATCTTTGCCATCTCGGAGGAGGTCCCAGTCCCCAAGGAGGTCGAGGTCCCGGTCCCAGTCACCATGGCGGGCCCGTTCCTCGCAGAGATCGAGGTCCCGGTCACCACGGAGGGCCCGTTCCCCGCGGAGATCCCGGTCCCGGTCCCCACAGAGATCGAGGTCCCAGTCCCAGTCTCCACGGAGACCGAGGTCCCGGTCCCAGTCCCCACGGAGGGCCCGTTCCCCACAGAGGTCACTGTCCCCACGGAGGGCCCGGTCCCCACGAACATCGAGGTCCTGGACCCGGTCCCCACGGAGGTCCCGGTCCCCACAGAGGTCCCGGTCCCCACGGAGGGCCCGTTCCCCACAGAGGTCGCGTTCCCCACAGAGGTCGCGTTCCCCACAGAGGTCGCGGTCCCCACGGAGGGCCCGTTCCCCACAGAGGTCGCGTTCCCCACAGAGGTCGCGGTCCCCACGGAGGGCCCGTTCCCCACAGAGGTCGCGGTCCCCACGGAGGGCCTGTTCCCCACAGAGGTCACGGTCCCCAAGTAGGTCTCGGTCCCCACGAGGTACCCGACAAAAACCCAGGTGTGTTGGGAACTCTCTAAACTACTCAGCAATATTTACTCAATGGTTTGGTTGTGATTTCCACCCAGTCAATAATTCACTAAAATGCCCTAAAACTAAAATACCAACACCTTCTTAATGCGGCGCTTGACTTAATTCAAGTCAGTTACATCAGTCCCCAAAGTCCTGACACTGTGAAACTTAACTCACCAAAATCCACCTCACTTCACAAAATCCCCTTAAAGGTCCCACATTGCTTTTTTTTTTTTCTCGTTTTTTAGTTGGCATTTAAATAGTAATTTCACCCCCTAATAATACATTATTTGAACGAGTGCCGATCTTAAAGAACTTGACATTTTGAACTTCTGTACACCACAGAATAGATGTATTGCAGTGGGGAACTCCTTAGAAATACATTAAATACCAAAAAACAAAACAAAGATCCCCTTCTCCCATCACAGGCAGCCCCGATCCAGAAGTCGGGAAAGACGGTGGACAGAGGAAATTTCCTCGGGCAAAAGCGTAGCGATGATGGCCAGGAAACTGATAGAAAGATCAGGTGAGAGAGAGAGAGAGTGGAGATGGAGAGAGTTTAATTTTGTGCATCCTTCCAATACATACACATGGCCAAACGTATGTAGACACCTGAACACCACTCCTGTATGTGCTTGTTGAACAATTAATTTGCATGTCGCATGTAAATAAAATAATTGTAATTTTTTTCATGTTGTCATGGTGATGACAATGAAAATACGATTTATGGTGCACCAGAGGGCAAATATTGAAATCAACAGCTTAGGCATTTCAGTGGCACCAAAATCGGTCTTGTGATTTGGTCCAGTAGATACCGATTGTATAGGAACCACTGCCATAGTGGTACTGGGTTTCGGTGCCCAACCCTAGTTACGACTGGCTTAAAGTGCACTTACGTCACTGAATGTTCCTCCTCTGTCGTTCAGTTTAAATATCCCCCAAGAACGGTGTTTTAACAATTACGATCGTTCCTGGATCATGCAGTGTGGACACAAACTAAAGGATCGGTTCCAAAGGTTCTTAAAACTTCCCTGGGTGCGAAAAATGTCTTCTTTGAAAGATTATAGAGTCCTGGGTTTTGTAAAACGCAGCGCGAGTTACAGTTTTCAGAGTTTTCCATTGAAAGCAGCACCGGCTCACGCTGTCTGACTAGATCAGGGTTGCCCACACTTTCGGCTTGAGAGCTACTTTTAAAATGTCTAGGTCAAAATGATCTACCTGCATTAAAAATAAATATACTGATTGTACTTTATATATACAATATATGTTGGTGTACATTGCATCACTGCATGAACCCTTACGGCACAATTCAATTAAATACATTTCTGGTCACTACCTTACTCTGATGACTTGCACTGAATGGAGTCGGCCAGGGTTGCATCGTCTGGACAGTAGCTGCTGGTGGCCAGCATCAAGCAGCTTCCAAATGGTCATCCATCATGGTAGAACAGTATTTGGACTTAATTATCTTCATGTGGGAAAAGGCTGACTCGCATAAATAAGTAGAGCAGAATAATGCAGTCGAGGAGGTAGCACATTTCTCATGTTTGGGTACTTTTCCTCTGTAAGTAAGTTCCAAGACTGTCCATGAGCCCTGGACTTCAGATCAATGTCACCTTTAGTGTCAACATCTCATCCTCCACTGCAGACAAGTTCAGGTGAAACAGTGTTGGAGTGAATCAATCTCTATATCTTCCCTAAATGGGCAACAAACATTTTTTGAATGACACGCGATCTACCCGCACTGCCTTTGCGATCGACTTATTGGGCAACCCTGGTCTAGATGTTGTACTCGCAATTGGCTGGAGGGGAATGAATTCCAAAAGACGATGCTTGGACTCATATAACTTTGTAAGATGATGTCAGAAAGCCACCTGCTCCTGAAGCCAATAAAATTGCGAGTTTTCCTTTAATATCTGTTCAAAATGTACATTGATATTGATCAAACTTGCACCACAAAAACACCAAGATTAAAAATTAAAAAATAAGTATAGCTGCAGGCAGCAGTACACAGGGTTCAGGTTAGTCGTCTAAGTTACAAATAACAAATTTCCGAGTTCACATGGAACGCAGTGTGGACGTCCTGCCCACTGCTTCTTTATTGTCTTATGGTACAGTCACACTGCCGGCGACGGGGCACTGCAGAGCGACAGGCTGCAATGCATTTCAAACAGAGCTCGGCTTCATCCGCCTGCAGGGGGCGGAGCAACCACCTGCAACGAGCTCACCGATTCACAGCGAAAAGTAAAGTTGATGTTGCTGGGACGCCGCGCTGCATACAACACGCTGCGGTATTGTACGCAATTTTGAGCCGACACGTCCACAAACGGCAGGGGGATGGAAGCAAGGTCGCTGGTTTAACTGTACAGCGATGAGACTAGAGCTGCTCGGCTTCACGCAGCAGCCCCTTTACCGATGGCGTGAACGGACCATTAGACTTCTTTAGCTCATTCTTTTATAAAAAAATATTTTTACTCATCACGTAAGGCATTATTTTGGGATGTGTTTATCATTTACATTTAGCAGACGCTTTTACGCACCCATCAGGAGCAATTAGGGGTTAAATGTCTTGCTCAAGGACACTACAGCGTACTAGCAGGAGGAGCCTGGGATCGAACCAGCAACCTTTAGATTACTAGACGACCAGCTCTACCTCCTAGGCTACCATTCCCCTCCCCTGATCATGCGACTCTACTTTGCGGAACTCGTTGGGTGCAATTGAGCACCCGGAGCCACAACCTGGACAGGTATAACAAATTGGATTGTTGTCTTGTGGGGTGTTCCCGGTGTGCAGTGGTTAGTACCAAGTGGTCCAAAGAAGGACAACTGGTGAATCGGCGACAGGGTCATGAGGCCCAAGGCTCACTGACGCACTTGGGGGGGCAAAGTCTAGCCCATTCGAAAAAGTGAACGGTGCTATGATAGAAAGGTGTAGAAAACACAGTGCAGGGCAGCTTGCTGCCTATGGGAGCGCTCAGTGTCCATGCTGACCCCTGTCCACCCCTGAAAGCTCCTACCATGGACACGTGAGCGTCACAACTGGACCATGGAGCAATGGAAGAAGGTTGCCTGGTCTGATGAATCACATTTTCTTCTACATCATGTGGATGGGAGGGTGCAACTGTCATTTACCTGGGGAAGAGAGGGCACCAGGATGCATTATGGGAAGAAGACAAGCTGGTGGAGGCAGTGTGATGCTTAGGACATTGTTGTGCTGGGAAACCTTGGGTCCTGTTGTTCTTGTGGATGTTACTTTGACATAGACAACCAATATAAACATTGTTGCACACCATGTTCACCCCTTCATGGCACTGGTATTCCTTGATGGCAGTGGCCTCTTTCAGCAGGATAATGTGCCCTGCCACACTGCAAACAATGTTCAGGAATGGTTTGATGAACATGACAAAAAGTTCAAGGTGTTGACTTGGCCTCCAAATTCCCCAGAGCTCAATCCAATGGAGCATCTCTGGGATGTGCTGGAACAACAAGCCTGATACATGAGGGCCCCACCTCCCAACTTATGCAGAGTTCTGACTGCGTGATACTGGGCTTATTTTCACCTAGAAGTTTTTGGAGATTGGCGAGCAAAGAAGTGACACACACCTCCCAACCTCGAGGGCTTAAAGGATCTGTTGCTAACCTCTTTGTACCAGATACCATAGGACACCTTCAGAGCTCTTGTGAAGTCCATGCCTCCATGGGTCAGAGCTGTTTTGGTGGCACAAGGGCAAGCTACACAATATGAGGCAGGTGGTTTTAATGTTGTGACTGATTGTTGTAAATTCTCACTTACTTTCCCTGTTGCCCTTCTTTCCCTCTCCTCTCGTCCCTTCTTCATGTCCTCCTCCAGGAGTCCAGTGCTTATCCGATGGCACCAGTCTGGAGGATGTCGTCCAGTCCCTGGCACCGGCGCTGCTGGCCGAGCTGGCCAAGCTGAACTCTTCATCAGCCTCCACCTCCTCTTCCTCATCGAAAGTAGTCAAGAAATCTGTTGAAGTAAAGAAAAAAGAGGCTTCGTCTTCAAGCTCCTCTTCCTCAGCTCAAGCAGCAAAGAAAGAGCCTTCACCTTCAAGCTCCTCTTCCTCAGCGAAGAAAAAGCCTATGTCTTCAAGCTCCTCTTGCCTCGCGAAGAAAAAGCCTATGTCTTCAAGCTCCTCTTGCCTCGCGAAGAAAAAGCCTATGTCTTCAAGCTCCTCTTGCCTCGCGAAGAAAAAGCCTATGTCTTCAAGCTCCTCTTGCCTAGCGAAGAAAAAACCTTCATCTTCAGGCTCCTCTCGCCTAGCGAAGAAAAAGCCTTCATCTTTAGGCTCCTCTTTGTTGGCTCAAGGAACAAAAAAGGAGCCGTCGTCTTCAAGCTCCTCTGTCTCACCTCAAGCAACAAAGAAAGAGCCTTCATCTTCAAGCTCCTCAGATCAAGCAGCAAATAAAAAGCCTTCATCTTCAAGCTCCTCTTCCTCACCTCAAGTCGCAAAGAAAAAGCCTTCCCCTTCTCACGCCTCTTTGTCGGCTCAAGCGACAAATAAGGAGCCTTCATCTTCGAGCTCCTCTGTCTCACCGCAAGCGACAAAAAAGGAGCCTTCATCTTCAAGCTCCTCTTCCTCAGCTCAGGCGGCAAAGAAAGAGCGTTCATCTCCAAGCTTCTCTGTCTCACCGCAAGTGACAAAAAAGGAGCCTTCATCTTCAAGCTCCTCTGTCTCACCTCAAGCAGCAAAGAAAGAGCGCTCATCTTCAAGCTCCTCTTCCTCGGTTCAAGCGACAAAAAACGACTCTCCTTCTTCAAGCTCCTCTTCTTCAGCTGAAGCGACAAAGAAGGAGCCTTCATCTTCTTCATTCAAGAATACTGTACCGGCTAAGCCAGCGGGACAAGAAAAGCCTGAGGTATGTGTATGTGGTCAGGGCATGTGGGCGACCCCATAAGGTTTGCTTGAATTCACAAAGAGAAATATCTCTGATGTCCAGGAAATATTGACGTGTGTGTGTGTGTGTGTGTGTGTGTGTGTGTGTGTGTGTGTGTGTGTGTGTGTGTGTGTGTGTGTGTGTGTGTGTGTGTGTGTGTGTGTGTGTGTGTGTGTGTGTGTGTGTGTGTGTGTGTGTGGAAGTGGGATGTTATTCTTAGGATTTCATTTTTCAATGTTTAATATGAATAAACGGACCCCCGTTAGAATGGTAGAATACTAAACATATTACATTTAGATTTTTTTTTTTTCCAACACTTTATTTTAATAAATGGAACTCTGGTAGATTTGTAGAATTTATTTTCCCATACTGTATTTGAATAACCCATTATATTGTTAGAATACTTACTATTTACTTACTACTTACTATACTATTTTTTCCATAATAAAAGAGAACATTTCATTTTCTAATGTTATGAAAAATGTGTGTATGTACAGTATGTATGTATGTATGTATGTATGTATGCGTATACAGTTAGTGTCCACTGTGCACTTAATTGGGTAGACTACCACCAGCTCAGCTATACATTTTGCTTTATGTTACCTATGATGTTGAGGGTTTTTTTTACGCTGTCAAAGAAGAGGTGTTAATTCTGTGATTTGTTTTAGCATGGAGGTCATAGTTGCTGGTGGTGGTGTACTGAGCTGCATTATATTCAGAGGTGTTTTTAATATTCTGCACCCTTCATGTATGTGAAGAGGGACAACAACAAATGAGAAACACCTCTCAATATAATGTAGTTCAGTATAACACCGCATTCAACTATGAACTCAGTCATAAACATTTACTTGAATTTACACATTTCTGACTTGTCAACAAAAGCTGAACATTATAAACTTCATAAAAGTATAATTCATGGCAGAGCTGGTTTATTGGATTACATTGGATTGTACAGGTGTAGAAAATAAAATGCACACTGAGTGTGTATAAATGTTAAATTGACCCCATTGGGATTTGTCTCAAACTACTGTCCTGAGTACTCAGAATGGTGTGTCTGTGTGTGTAAGCGTGTGTGTACTTCTTCAGGTCAGAAGTTTCTCTGGCTGGGTTCACAGGGTCCAACTCGCAGTATGCTGTACAATCCTCTCCACTGTCATCAACCCTCACCATTCAATTCCCCCATACAGACCCTTATTCAGGACAGGGCCTCCCGTCCACACTGCACATTTAAAGGTGGCAACAATAAGGATCGCCGTGGTGTGTGCATTGGGAACCTCCGCCGGCTCCCTCTCACCTCCGCCGGCTCTGCTGCTGTTCTGCCTTCATCAGTCAAGATGGCTCCGATCAATCCTCAGTCTATTGGTAACAAGTCATGTGTCCTTCATCATTTATTTTGCACTGAAAGCATGGACTGCATGTTCCTGACTGAAAAATGGCAACAGAATATGGATGTTTCCCATCTAATCAAACTTTTTTCCTGCAGACCGCCCTTTTGTCAGCAAACCTCTGAACAAGTTGACGTGCCAGCTGGTAAGCACTGAGTTTCATTTGTTCATTTGAATTGCAAATGTCTAGAGTCTGTTGACTCAACCCTATTGATTGTGTTTTGATTTACCGGCGACCAGGCTGAAGCGGCTCCTGATCAGATCTTTCAGATTTTTTATCATTGTTTTTAAAGTTTGACAGAGTCCTAATGGTTGGGGATTTTAAACTTCGTATTGATGATACTATCTACAACAGTGTCTCTGAAATTCTTAATCTTAGTGAGTAATTTGATATTATGAATTATGTATCTGGCTCTCCACACAGGGGAGTGGAGGGCCCACCCCACCCTGGACCTCGTTTTTACATATGGTATATACTGTATATTGAACTTGTTGGCTTTCAGGATTTATCTGTCAGTGACCAGAAATAAATTTTATTTGACATTTGTTTTAAATTGTAGTCTCAGCCTTGTTTGCACACAAGGCACACCCGTTTCTTAATCGAGGCTGTGGTTGTTAATTTCTCTATGATGTTTGAAAGCAATATTGTTTTAAAGGATGAGAACCAGGAGACTTTAGTCCAATCATTTAACATTCACTGCTCCTCTCAAACTCAGAAAGATCCCCTCCCTAAACTCATCCCCATGGATAAATGAAACAATCTGGAACTTTAGGCGCAAATGTCGGATGATCGAGCGCTTGTGGAGAGCCACAAAGCTTGAAGTACACAGGTTCCACCTCAAAGAAGTGTGGGTATCATCAATGACCTGGTGAAGGTTGAGAAATCTTCATATTTCTCCAATTGAATAGCTTCCAAGATGAGAAATTGTATTTGATACAGTCATAGTTGCAGCATGGGCCTGATGAGGACCACATCCCTGGAGTCTACCCGCGGCGCTCCGCACCAGCAAATAGATTCTCATAGAGTTTAGCCTTGACATGACATTGTATAGAAGTACAAGATGATCCCATGATTTGTTCTGAGTGCTGCCCACTCGGCATCCATTGCAGACTTGGTCCTCCTGGAAGTGGGATTCCTCCTTCTGGGGCCCCTTCTCAAGGTCGCCCCCCCCAAGGATTTTCTGGGAGTCTTCCTTGCCTGGATGAGGGTTCAGATCAGGGGATGATTTCTATGTGAAATGTGGGTTTGTGAAGCCCTTTGAGAATGTATTGTGATTAAGGGCTATACAAATAAACTCACTGCAAAAAGCGAAACCACACGCGAGCGAGCAGGTGATAGTTTTGCGAGCAGCAGAGCATTGATAGCTGTGCGCTTAGGGATACCAGTCTGGGTAAAGAGCATGGGTTTCTTCTCGCAGGCTCCATTACTGCTTGCACGAGCAGAGATATTCTGCACACGAGTGCTGTGTATGCTCGCAAAAATAATGTGCATGCGCAGGAGTTTATGTTGTACGCGTGGCTCCTCTACATGCGGGAGCGTGGATCTCTTTTGCGGGAGCTAGTTTTGGCACCGATATGCCACCATATGATATTATAGCCCTCTACCATCCCACTCGATGTAATGCCAACCTCTCTGTTCTTAAAGGTTTTTAAATGTATCTGTCCCTGTTTAGTCAATACTATAAACCACTCTTGTTTATCAGGGTGTATCGCAGTTATTTTAAGCAGGCCATTGTTGAACCTTTGCTGAAGAAACTAAACCTGGGCCCCTCCCAGTCAGAGAACCATAGACCTATTTCTAAACTCCGTTCAATGAGGCAACTCGTTCAAACACTGGACTGCGCAGGGTGTCGACAAATTTCAGTCTCGTTTCCGTAAACTACACTCCACTGAAACAGCCCTCCTTACAGTTTAGAATTATGTCTTAATAGCTGCAGATGCTGGAGAGTGTTGGGAAATGCCGCTGCTCGGCTTTTAACGCACCCCAATAGAGTGGTCACACATAACGCCCATTTTCACCTCTCTTCACTGGCTTCCTGTTCATTTTTTAATTCATTTTAAAATCCTGGTGCTCCCATATCGAGCCAGAAATGGCCAGGCTCCACATTACATCATGGACCTCCTGCACCCACACACACGAGCCCATCTCTTAGGTCCTCTGACCAGGGTCTTCCAAGTTTCCCTCGAACACATTTTAAGAGGTGCTTTAAGAGGTGCATTTTAAGACTCTGGGAGATGGTGCTTTCCAGTCTGCAGCACCTGAGCTTGGAACAGTCTCCCAGAGAGTCAGAGGTCTCTGGACTGTGTGGACTCTTTTAAAAAGCAGTTAAAAACCCAGGCAGGGATTTGGGTAGCATGTGTTTTTTGTGTCTTTTAACCCTCTTTTGTCTGTTTTCATCTCGATTTGATTTATTTGATTATGCTTATGTGTTTTCATCTTTGATTTTATTTGATTGTGAAGCACTTTGTGGCTGGTGTCTGCAAAGGTTGCTTTGTAACTAAACTTAACTTACTTGCTTCAAAATCCAAGAATTTACCATATCAGTCACCCAGAGAACAGTATCACTCTATTTTTGTCCCTCCCCTTCTCGCCCTCTTTCTTTCTGTCTCTCTCCTTCCTTCCTGTCCGAACCTAACCTGTCTGTCTTCCTGCAGGTGGCTGTCGCTGAGAAGCAGGAGAATCCCCCCGTCAGGTAAAAGCTGCGACACAACCTTGTTTTTAACTTTTCAATTTTTGTATAATAATTCAATAAAAAAAACCATTATTTGTTCCCGAGGGGAAGTTACAGATAATATATATTTTTTAAATAAAGTCCATGAACCCTGTATTAATAATATTGATTATTATTATAAGTAAAGGGTTTTTACCAGGTACTTCAGGTTCTTGAAGTACTTTTTTTTCCTCAGAAAATGAAGTACTGGAGCACCTTGAAAAAAAGACGATCATTGAAAACCTGTGATTTTTTTTTTTTCCCCCCAAATCGCAACGTAATAAAACATTTCCAGAATCACTTTTACGACATAGATTTAAATGTAATCCAGCACAGTTGGAAATAGACGCTTAATAGTAGATGACAAGGGGATTAATAATAGATTCATAGATAATAGATATACTAATATAAATAATATACAATGACACCAAGGTTATATTATATTTTAATTCATAAAGATGACATTTAAAATTAATTAATATTTGTTTTGCGTGAAGTCCTTAAGAATAGAAAAAAAATGGGCTTAAAAAGTACTTGGAAGTCCTTGAATTTAATTTAGTAATGCCAGAATGAACCCTGGTTGCATATCAAATGAACAATGTATATGAGGGAAATACATATTAAATATCAGCGTCAGTAAATATAAGTAAATACTGGGTGCATGTGGAAATGTTTTCTGATGTCTTATGATTGTACGCTGAGGTTAAATGTGAATCTCTCCCCTCCCTTTCCTTCCCTCGCTCCCTCCCTTTCCTTCTCTCCTTCCCTCCATCCCAGTTCTCCTCCACAGGGTTCGGTGGCAGCAGAGGGCGGAGCCGAGCCGTGCTCGCTCCCGCTCGTCCCCGCTGAGAACCTGGTGAAGCCCCTGAAGCTCGTCCTCAAGGGAATGCGTGAGTGAAATGTTTAACTTTATTTTTCTCTTTTCCCATTTTTTTCTCTTTCTGATTTTGTTTTTCTCTCCTTTTTTTCCATTTTATTTTTTCCCGTCATTCTTTTTTAATATTGAGTTTATTTATTTTTTCTTCTCTTGTTGTTGTGACTCATAATGTTTGATATAGCAGAATATTTTCTCAAAAATTGTGATGCAATTGGAAAACTATTGACGTATTGATTGGCAATCTGTAAATTTCTCTCTCTCTCTCTCTCCCTCCAGCAGAATGCGAGGACGTGTCGAATGTAAGTCTGCACATTATAAACCTCATATTCATATTCCCTCTCATTTTGTAAATATTGTAGTATTTTATTATGGTCTAGTATTTTTTATCTTAATACGCTGCTGCCATCTATGAGCCCTAGGGGGCTCTCCAGGGCGAGAATCTTCCTTCAATGCTCTATTGATTCGACAAATGATTGCCTCCCATTGAAGATCATAAACGATAAATTTTATTTCATTATTGTTGTTTATTACACGTCTCTGTGGAAAACTTGATTCTAATTGGTCGATAGTATCCAATCATCGGTCGGTTATTTTTGAATAACGGCCGAATATGATAAATAACGACGGACAACCACTTCTCCGGCTGGTTTCACATCCCTCATATCACTTCGCCTACATGCTAATGCTAATGCTATCAGGTGGCGCCATCTGGTGACACTGCATAGAAACTACAATGGAAGAGTAAATAGGTTTGTTTTGTTTTTTTGGTAGCTAATGACGAGTGACTTGTCAAGAAGCCAATCTCAAAAAAAGAGTCGAACCTTTCATCACTTCGCACTAAGACATAGTAGTTTTAAAGTAATTCCAAGTTAATATTCCATCTCAATGTGTTCATTTAATCAGTGAGTAGCCGTAATAAGGTAATAAGTGGGATAACGTACAGCCAGCTGGTGGTTATCACTAAATAAGCCCCTTCAAAATGATACAAGAGCTTCTGATCACCCTGTTGGGGGCTATTTTGTGATAATGGCCGCCTCTTCATCATCCCATACATATCAAGTTGAGCTGCATACATTTTGGTGGAGGACAGATTAACTTGGAATGGCATTTTTGGGACCTGGTTAAGAGAGTGTTTATGAATAGATTTAATTCTATATGTCCTCTCTCCCCGTGTCTCCCCCTCTGTCTCTCCTCCCCCAGTCCGGCCCCATGCACAACAAGGCGTCCCCCCACACCTTAGTGATGGTGACCGAGCTCCCCAGCAGCGGCTTCATGGTGTTTGAGCTGGAATCCATGCTGGCCGACATGGGCTTCCCAAAGCAGCTCGACCACCTGTATGTCCTGCCTGACCAGCGCATGGTACGTAGTGATGCCTCCTGACCACCAGGTCCAATCTGGGTCCCAGGATGAGAAGTTGGATTTTAGGATTTGGATGTTGGATTTCTTACATTCCGTCATATGCTTGGAAAATGTATTGTATTTGTTAAATTCCTTATTAAAGACACAATGGGATGGAAAAGTTAGTCTGTTATTTGTTTTTGATTTAATTTTTAACAAACCTCATGTTTTGTTTTAGTTTTTATAACAATGGTCCTTTCTCCTGCTTGGTGTCCAGGCCTTTTTCGGGCTGATTCCCAGAAACAACGTGAAGAAAATGCTGGCAGCGTTCGAGGGACCGGTTACGGAATTTAAAGGAGCAATGCTACGATTCCACGTCCCCAAAGCGGATATCCACACCCCGGTGCGTAAAACGAGATAAAGCTATTGGCTACATAGCTAGCAGTTTGGGTGTATGGTGAACGGCCATTTTGAAAATGTTGCTTTATAAAGACTGTTGGTGTTCTTTTTTTTTTCAGGTGAAGTTCTTTGAAACTCTGCTGAACTGGGGCGACATCGTAAGACACACACACACATTTGTTTTGCTGTTTACTTCCTGGTTTGATTCTCTACTTCCTGTAGTTTTGTTAGTTTGATTGACCCCTTCCTGTCTACCTCCTGGTCTGAACGTCCACTTCCTGTCTCCAGACCTATGACAAGGCGATGCTGAAGGACCGCCTGGTGTTTGTAAAGAACATTCCTCTGGGTTTGGAGCAGGAAGTCCATAACGCTGTGATGCTGGCAGGACCCGTCAGCTTGTACCTGCCACTCAAGAACCATGTACTTGTGTACACACACACACACACACACACACACACACACACACACACACACACACACACACACACACTTAATATATGTACAGATTTTTATCTATATATAATTTTATATTGACTTACATCCTACTTTTGTCAGAATGTAAATTGTTGGTACAGAGGTTAATTGTTTTTTTGTATATTGTCAATACATATCGATCAATTGATTGTCTGTTGTTCAATTTATATTTATTGGCAATTTACGAGAAAGATTGTGTATGCGTGGTTCCAGACTGTGACCATATAGTCTTATTTTGCAACCATTTTTGGAAACAGTGCTAGCTACTCAATTTTATAACTGCGAGCACCAGCGTGGCTTGCAAATATGCTGTGTTTTATTATTTGTGTGTGTGTGTGTGTGTGTGTGTGTGTGTGTGTGTGTGTGTTTGTGTGTGTGTGTGTGTGTGTGTGTGTGTGTGTGTGTGTTCCAGATCTTCGTCCTCTACTCGACGGTAGAAGCTGCAGATCATTTCGGACTCTGGGTCAGCAAGTTAAAATTCAGCGACAAGATGGCGATCATTCGCTCCCTCTGTGAGTTCATCCCCCTGAACAGAGCCCCCTGGTGGACCCTGAGCAGAATCAGATTTCTAAGCTTATTTGTTTCAAATTAGGGGTCCAGTCCCTGTATTTTCTTTTTATCTTTTATCTTCTTTTTATTTTCGCCGCAACGTGCGCGCATGCAAATGACGGAGCACACAGGTCACGTGATAGCATTGCAGTCTAATGATTGGTCAACAATCGGGACCTCATTTAATGGCTGTCTTGGGTCTGACAAACCCACAGACAAAATGAACGAGATGTGTATTCGGGGCAGTTACAACGTGGCGTGGTCCAAGTTTGATCCAGATCGTTTCATTATGGTGGAAGAAGTTTGTGATCAACAATCGCAACCTCACCAAGATGGCGCCACTCACAGATGTATGCTGCAGCGGAGAAGTCCTTACGCGCATGCGCAAGTTGATGGAGTAAACAGATCACGTGATAGCACTGCAGTCTAGTTGATTAGTCAACAATCACAACCTCACCAAGATAGTGCCATGCACAGATATTGTCACGATTGGACTTTAACTTTAAAGATGCAAACTCTTAACCATACGAAGTCACAAAGTGGCGGGTAGTGTTTTATTACTATTAACCTTTATAATGTTTGCAAGAGGAATACTCAACTTATTTCCAGAAGACAATTGGATTAAACAATGCGCAACTATTGAACATGATTATAATATATATATGTTCTGAAGACAACTGACAAGCACCAGAGTAGGTTTTACAACCCCCCCCCCCAATAACACCACTGTCAGAATTTATAGACATTCCAGCGCAGTTAGTTGCAGCGTAGGAAACCCACCCACAGCCGCAAACGCCATCCCATCATAGACGGCGAGATCATTTACTTAGCACCACCTTGCAGTATTTATTGTTACACTAATGTTGTTGTTACACTAATCTCTGTCGCAATGTAGCTTGAATGTTATTCGCCCTTGTAAGTCGCTTTGGATAAAAGCGTCTCATAAATGACTAAATGTAAATGTAATGTAATAGAATTACACTGTAACCGGGCCAGAACGAATGAACTTCTGCAGTCACAAAATACACCGGAAGAGAGAGCCAAAGCACACTCGTCCATTGAACTTTAAGGGCTGACTACCCTGGACCCTGCGTATTGCTGCCTGCAGCTGTATTTAGCTTTTATCCTGATTGCTGTTATCATTTTACTCCTTGCCGTTTTTCGGCCTGAAAGTGTCTGGCCCGTGACAACCACCAAATCCACGGACAACCGCCATTCGTTGGACTAATCCGGTCACGATAATACTGGTATCATTTTGAATATGATAAAAAACAATTCTTATTGTGTTAATGGAAATATTCCGACTATTATAATATGCCGACGTCAGGGATGGCCATGAATACTCAATTTGGACATTCGCGTATCGAGTCACAGAAGGCGTTTTTGCACCATGGGAAGTTCTAAAAACCTTTGGAGGAACCACCCCTTTCTTTTGTGTCCGCACTGCATGATCCAGGAACGATTGAACTGTGGGTGTGACGGTATACTGTTTGAAGGTATACTGCAGTATCAAACAACCACGGTTCTGAACCGTAAGCCTTTCCCTGTATTTCTGTGTCCACGGTATAAATCCATGTCGCAAAACATGTCACCTTTAATTCACCTCATCTTGTGTTGCCGCCGCGCCAAATGTTGTAATAATCCATCCAACGAGTAATTTCCCCAAGCGTCGCGTTCCGGCATCAATGTATAAATGTGTGTGTGAATGTGAGGCACGTGTTGTAAAGCGCTTTGGGTGGTCCCAAGATTAGAGGGGCGCTGTATAAAATGCGGTCCGTTTACCAGTCCAATATTTTATGACGCGATGCTTTGTCACTTCCCACGCGTGCATCTTACACAAGTGTAAACAAAGATGGCGGAATGCGGCTGAATTGATGTAGTCTGATCCTGGCATCACGGGAACTCGGTGAACTGTAATACGCACCTAACACAACTTAACTGGACCCCGTGTATTGCTGCCTGCAGATATATTTATTATTGTTATTATTCCCAGTGCCTGCTGGTAAACTGGAGCTGGCCGTCCCTCCAACTGGGAACCAGTCCGTCCCACTGGTCCTCCCTGGTCTGAAGCCTCCGTTCTGGATCCCCATGAACAACTTTCCCTTCAGCTTCGCCACGGCAACACCCATGTTCAAAATCCCTGGTAAGGAACCCTTGAAACCACTTAATACCCCTAAAAGAGTCTTAAAACCTCTTTAAAGTGGTGTAAATGGGGTCTGAAAGTCACTTTCTTCTCTCTTAATTTTGCTTCTTCTGATCGATTGATTTTTATCTTTTATTTTTCTTCTTGGCTGACCCCACCACTAACAATAGCAACAGCATATACAGGAGCAGATGCATATCCCAAATAGCATGGGCAGTTGTTTCTTTAATTAAACAAAAAAACAACAAAATAATCCCACTGATTTCCCCTCAAAGTTGTTTTTCAAATATTTGGCCTTAAAAGTCATTCGTCATCAGATTTCATATTAAATAAAGTCTAACCTGGGAGAGAGTCTCCCAGTTCCATGAGAATTTGTGTTAAAAATATGAAATGTAACTGTGATACTTGCCAACACTGAATATAAAATGTACATCAATATGAAGATGATATATTATTTTATTATAATATTCTGAAATGATTGTGTCAAGTGTCTTCTGACAGTTTTCGTTTGTTTGTTGTCTCAGACGTTCAGACAGTGACTGGAATGGAGGACATGGAGGTAAAGTCTCTTTCAATCCCTTTTTTCCGTCTTTTGGTTTTGCTCGTCTTTTATTAAGGGATTTAAATGCCGGTATCAAAGGTCCTGTTTCATTTGATTATTATTTTAACCCCAAATGCTTCATTGAAGAGGTAGTATATATTTCTATGTAAACTGTTGTTTTAACATTTAATTTAAATTGATCAAAATTGGCAAATATCTCAATTAAAACTCACCTGAGATGGGTAAATATTATATTAAGGGTGAAGTCCACAGGCGGGTCTAGATTCAGATTAGATAGATCAAGACAGACAATCAGATTAGATGGATAGATGCTCACCCAGATTATATAGATATTTTGATTAGACGGATGGATCAGATTAGATGTTTAGATTCATATCCTGAACCAAGCATATTTTGTGGGGGGAAAAATATATTGAAGCATGTAAAAAAATAAGACATAAATATGTATAATATGAAATGTATGTATACACTTTACATCTCTATCTCAATATCAACAACTCCCTCCTCCAGCAGGTTGGGGAGCTGACATCCCCCCCCACTGTTGTCATGGCGACCGGCCTGCCCCCTGGTTGCTACGCTCAGCAGGACCTCGTGCATCTGGCCTTGCCCTTCTGGAGCGACCGGAGGCCCGGCAGCGTCTTCTACGAAGCGCTGGGGCTGCCACTGGAGAGGAGGGTGGGGACTGCACACACAAACACACATTCTGTTATTATGTTTTTATTATTGTAATTATTTTACACGTTAGTGTTATTGTAATTATTATGATTTTAATAAATTATTGATATTATTACAAGTGTTATAATTGTCATATATTATTCTAACTATAGGTGCTATTATGTTACCAATATCTTATTAATATGTTATTATTATGGTTATTGGAACTATTATGGGTCCAGCCTGCAGGGCTATTATTTTTCTCCTTGACAATTTTGGGCTGAAAGTGGCTGGCGCACAGCAGTCACTGAAGCCATGGACATGAATGAAGTGCCGGTGGATTTGGAGCAGTTCAGACATATTGTGGTTCATGTTTGATCAACATGAATCTATATTTGGAGCAGGAATTGGTGAAAACATTTGCCAATGTTCGGAAGTAGCTGAACTTTGGCGGAGCGGGATATTTCTTACACGTTTTTGGCCGTGACTCAGGAGTTCATGTGCTAACTAGGACACAATTTCACACAAATTCCTAATAGTATGAAATTAAGCGATGACACTTTATATCCAAAAGGTCAACTTCACTGTGACGTCAATATGTTCCGCAGAAACACTTTTCTGGCCTTCACTCCATGCCGTGACTCAGGAACAGATTGTGACCACATTTGACATTTGGTGGGATACTGAACTGGTGACACTAATGTTGGGCGCCTGTGTTGATTGTTTTCAGTCGACCTTCTGTGCTGCTGGGTTGAAGACGTGTTTCCCCAAAAATATACTTCATACCTTTATTAAATTCCCCCAAAGTGTCAGACATTGATCTCAGCGGCAACTGGACTGGTTGGCGGAGGCATACAACCTCCACGCGGTGGTTAATCCTACTTTTTTTCTCCTCTCTCCTCTTCCTTCCTCATCCCTCCTTCAGGCCTTCTTCTTCTTCCCCAACTGGAACAAGTGCTGTGACTTCGTCTCCTCTCATCTGCAGAATCCCTTTTCGGTGCGAGGAAACCAACTGACGTTGCACTTCCTGCTGCAGCCGCTCGACTACACCAGCGACGAGGTACACACACACACACACACACACACACACACACACACACACACACACACACACACACACACACACACACACACACACACACACACACACACACACACACACTCTCTCTCTCTCTCTCTCTCTCTCTCTCTCTCTCTCTCTCTCTCTCTCTCTCTCTCTCTCTCTCTCTCTCTCTCTCTCTCTCTCTCTCTCTCTCTCTCTCTCTCTCTCTCTCTCTCTCTCTCTCTCTCTCTCTCTCTCTCTCTCTCTCTCTCTCTCTCTGGAAAAAAGTGCATTTTTTTTTTCATAATTTATAATTGAATTTGTTGTATTTTGATTCTTTAACTTTTGTGATTCAACAGATGTTCCTCAAGGTTTGGACTTTTTTAAACGCGTAACTTAAAAATGGTTGCGTTCCTCGTTTCCTCCCAAACTGTGAGATTTACAGTGATTGATTAGAGTTAGAGGTTTTAAATTCCTCCCTGTGTTGTGTGTTGTGCCTTGCAGCTGAATATTTCAGTTTGTATTTTCTCTTTTCTTTTCTGCAGATATCGGTGTACAAAGCTCTGCTTCCATTGACCGCCTCAGTGAGTTCGATTTTTCATAAAATGTTTTGTGTCTCATAAAAAAAAGAGGCTTGTTGGTGTCAACCTCTGATCATCATATATCAAGATCAATGATTTATTCCACGACTGTGGAATACTTGATTCTGATTGGTCGATAGCGCCAATCAGTGGTTTGCTGCTTCTGAATAACGACCGCTGACCTGGTAATAATGCCTGTTGCCACGGGCAACCACTTCTCCGCCTGTTTTCACCTTGTATCACTCTGCCTACATGCTAATGTAAACGCGAGCTCGTGGAAGACTCAGAGATGATGCGTGGAAATGTCCAATTTCACATTAACAGTTAATATTTCATCGTTGTCTGTAGACGTTTAATTGAAGAGCAAATAGTTTGCTTCATTATGGACTTTTTCATCGCGAAAGTTATCAAATAATTTCAAATTTATATTCCCTGTATTATTTTATTTCTTAGCCTTAGCTGTGTAATATTGTACAGCTAACTGGTCATTCTTGCAAAATAAACCCTTTCAGAGTTTAATCGGCCAAGTACATTTTGACATTACATTTCACTGCCTATATGTGACGAATAAACCTCTTGAATCTTGAATATGCAAAGAATTTACCACCGAGAGGATCGGTGCTTTGCTGTACAGACTGTCTAAAGAAAAATGGCTCAATAGACCAAAATCGAGAGAGAGTGTGTGTGTGTGTGTGTGTGTGTGTGTGTGTGTGTGTGTGTGTGTGTGTGTGTGTGTGTGTGTGTGTGTGTGTGTGTGTGTGTGTGTGTGTGTGTGTGTGTGTGTGTGTGTGTGTGTGTGTTTAAATAACAAAAAAAGATGGATGAAATGTGATCACACTGTAAGGGTTATTTTTGACCGGCTGGCTGTATGTACCTTTATCAGTGCCGTTGTGATGAATATTCTTATCATAAATGACTCCCCTGTTTCCAGGCCAGCGACCCCACCCAGGCCAACGCCAGCGAGCTGCTCATTGTGGAGGTGCGGATTGTGAGCTTGGACATCATCCAAACCATTATCACCATGGCAACAGCCGTTGGAACGGTCGTCGGCTGGCTCCCGCTCGCCAACAGGGTACGTACCTACATTGTGGGGTGATGGATGGATGGATACAGATAGAATATTTATAGATGGAACATTAGAGGGTTGAGGTTAGAGGGTAGAGTGTCACTGCAGCTTGCATAAGATTAGCCACTAATAATAATAAAGTAATAACAAAAAAAGAAAAATAGCAAATACTGCAATTAACCTAATCTAACCTGAAAAATCGGCAACAATAAACCTAACATAAGCAATGAACAATGAAAAATAAAACTGGCTATTGCAATAACCTACTGATGAACAATAAATGAAAACCTAAGAAATGAACATAAAGCAATAAAATCAACAGAAAAAAATCAACAAACGAGAGCAAATTGGCAACAAACCTTCAAATGAACTATAAGATAAACATTTAAAGATACAATAAACTAACAAGTAATGTTATAGAAATTCAAGGGTGGCTTTAATCTGCAGTTTGTCAGTGGGTGGTTTTAAATATAGGGGCAGACAGACGTTGGTTTTACTTGTACAAGTGTGGGATCAGAGATGTGCTCAGGAGCAGCTCTCTGAGACGAACAGTTTATTTTCAGGGAGTCAGTTCGACATCACAGATACAGAGAACATAACAGTCAGCTTGACATCACAGGTGCAGAAAATAATTTGTCAGGCCAAGATAAGGCAAGCTTTGGGGATGGGGCAAGCTGTTTGGCAGGAACCCAAGGGAGGACACAATCTAAAAGGTTTGTGAAAGAATTAACCCTGTTCGCTTATATAAAAGTGTGTGACTGGAAGCTCCATGAAGTTGTATTCTTCATTGTGTGTGTCCATGTATGTTAGTGTGATCACATGGATTTAGATATGTTAACAACAGTAACAATAAAAATAAACCTAACAATCTGCTCTCTCTCTCTTTTTAGGTGATCGTCCAAATGTCGGCGCCGGGTGAGGTCTACAATGCCATGCAGGCGTACAACGGTGTCCAGGGATTCACCAAAAAGCTGCAGAGAAAGTTCAAAATGTCTGATCAGTACGTGTCCACTCGGTGGCTCTTATACTTCTACTGTGTGTCCATGACCACGCCTTCATCCTCCGCCTCTTTCTCTCCAACAGGTTCATTCAGGCGGTCGGAATTCAAAATCCCTTCAAAAAGTGAGTCCACGGATCTTCTGTCGTTTTCCGTCTTTATGATGATTTTGATGCCAAAGGAAAAACTAAAAGTCTGAACAGTCGACACTAAAAGACTCATTTTAGTTATTGGTTGCTGGAGAAATTCTCCTGCGTCGTCGGTGAGGTTCATATGCTCGTTACAGGAAAACGAAACCGAGAGTATTAAAGGTATTTATTCTGCAGAATAAAGAGAAAGATAGTCATGCTTCAAAGAAGTGTTCTGATCAGTCTACCTCTTCTTTTCTTGAAGAGGCTTTTAAAGTCATGAGAGGTTGTGTCCCATTCTGTGACGAGCCATGTGATTGGCCGTTGTCTTCAGTAACAGCTGAGAACATGTTTTAACAAAGAAAAACATTGAACACTCTTTGTGCCGAGAAAGCATACATTGAGTGTTTTCACAAATGTTCCTTTTACAATCTAGAGGGGCAACTTAAACATTTGTGACAGTGGTGTACAGGAATGTAAGATCTCCTGTTAAAGAGTCGGACGTCACCAAACAAACATATGCCTTAGCATTTAGACATCACTCGGTGGGAGAATTATATCATTCATTAACATTGATCATCATTTATCTCTCACATGGTGCATAGGCGGAACCAATATTTGGGCAAAGTGGTTGTAGGTGCATCTAAAGCGTACTTATTTCTAAATTGTATAGTTAGAGTTTCAGTTGGGTTGTTTCATGAGGTTTGGCCCAACTGGTCGACGATTTAGTGTGAAGGGCTGTACATGGACAAAAGGTATCTCAGCCATTTTCCTTCCAACGTGAAAATGCTCCTTTTGTTATTTGTCATTAACGCCTCCCTGAAATCCGGCACGGTTCCCACCAGCTTCAAAATGGCCTCAGTCCCACCGGTCCTACAGAAGCCTGGTCTCAACCCTGACAAACCCAACCACCACCGCCCGATCTCCAACCTTTGGTTCCGAAGAAAAATCCTGGAACGAGCAGTTGCTGCCAAACTCCAACAGCACATGTCCAACCATAAGCTTCAAAAACCCCTTCAATCTGGATTCAGAACTCACCACAGCACGGAGACCGCCCTCATTAAAATCATTAACGCCCTCCTCATTGCTGCTGACGCAGGCTACATCAGTATCCTCATCCTCCTTGACCTCTCAGCTGCCTTTGACACAGTCTCCCACACTGTCTTCCACATCTGGCTACCTTGGCCTCTCCGGTACAGCACTCTCCTGGTTCCAATCCTATCTCACCAACAGGAAGCAGTTTGTCACTATTGGAGACTCCTGCTCCTCCCCTGGCCCAGTTGACCAAGGTGTGCCTCAAGGCTCCGTGCTTGGGCTCTTCTCAACTGCCTCCACTACATCAAAGTCGGCGTCATCAGACCTGCTCAAACTCAACAATAACAAAACCGAACTCATGGTTGTGGCTCCTGAGGCGCTGCTCAGGAAGGTTGGAGATCTGCTCCTGGTTGTTGATGGCTGCTCTATCTTCCCATCCCCCAAAGTACGCAACCTGGGCGTCGTCTTCGATTCAACCCTTTAATTTCACTCACACATCAAGTCCAGAACCAAATCTGCCTTCTTCCCCCTCAAGAACATCTCCAGACTCCGCCCGTCACTGTCTGAGTCCGTGGCAGAAACACTAATCCACGCCTTCATCACCTCCCATCTGGACGACTGCAATGAAGTCCTGTCGGAGGTTCCAAGCAAAGCCCTGGACAGGCTCCAGTTTGTTCAAAACTCTGCTGCGAGAGTTCTCACCCGCAGCAAGCCCTGGCAGCACATCACCCCCACCCTCATCCATCTCCACTGGCTCCCTGTCAAAACCCGTATTTCCTACAGAACCCTACTATTCACCTAGAAATCTATGCACAGTACCTAACTGACCTCCGCCACCCCTCCGCCCCGTCCCGGAAGGTGCGGTCCTCGGACACGGGTCTGCTCTCCACCTCCAGCGCTAGGCTACAAACCTTTGGGGACAAAGCCTTCAGTGTGGCAGCCCCCACCCTCTGGAACTCTCTCCCCACTGACATTGAAAATACTCCATCCCTGGCCACCTTCAAAAACCTCCTCAAAACCTACCTGTTCAACGAGGCCTGCTGCTCCTGACCCTTTTTGGTTTATTTTTTTCTGTTCTTTATTTATTTCGATTTATCTCCCCTGTCTTGTTTTGTTTTTTACATTTTAAAGTGTCCTTGGGTTTGTGGAAGGCGCTATATAAATCCCAGTCATTATTATTTGGTTATTTATTTTTAATATTAAGCGTATTTAATCCTGCAGACAAAGTGGTTATTTGGTTTGTTTGTCGTTCAGACCAGCCACCAACCAGTCAGTGATAGAGTGCTATTACTATTAGCTATAGCTTTTGTCCCCGTTCCTGGTGGTTGGACTGGGAACAGGATGAAGCAGGTGCTGTGAGTTGCCGTTTCATTCTTGTAATCCAATCCTAATCTGATCGTTCTCCTTTCAGTTCTGACAGCTTCAGGATATGTGTGTTAGGATATGACATCAATTCTCTGGAATTTAACCGGGAACCTTCCAAGACCAGCACCACCCTGGTGCCGCAAAGGCCCGCCGCAGGGTCCGGTGAAGCAGGAACTCAGCCCCGTCGCAGATACTAGCCAGGCAGGTAGCCACCTTCCGCAGCGTCCGGTCAAGCAGCATACCAGCCTCCTGCAGCTCCGAGCACACCCGTAAGCCATCCTACTGCAGCTCCTATCGGACCAGAAAGCAAGCTCGCCACAGCTCCCGGCCTATTGGAAAGTCAGGCTGCTGCTAGCCAATCGGAAGGGCGGTGGATTCTGCAGCTCCCATCCGATCCAAGGGGCAGGATCCCGCCAACATTGACACTGACCAATTGCCGGATGGCTCTGCTTCCCCTGCTCCCCTGCTCAAAATCTGGGAGAACCAAGGAGGAGGTTAAGCCGCTGGAGCCTTTACAGAAGGGAGGAGAAGGAGGAGGTGGTGCCGGTGGTGATATCCCAGAGGAAGAAGCTTCTGCTCCACCCACACCTTCCGCTACTAGCCGCAACGTGTTCTATTATCTGATTATTTATTACTCTTATTGTGTCTGCGATTTGTCATCACAGGTTGGCCAAGACGAGCCAGGAAGACAGCCAGGACAGAGAGGTGAGGCTCAGGACTCGGTAGAGGTGGAGTAAAGGGAGAGTGGAGCTGGAGTAAAGGGAAAGTATAGGTAGCATAGAGGGAGTAAAGGGAAAGTATAGGTAGCATAGAGGGAGAGAAGGCCCGCTGGTGTCTTGTTGTTCAGTGTTAAATTGACAATCTACCTCTCTCTACATCTCTCTACTCTACGTGGGGAGAGGGTGGATCAGGAGGCTGAGTGGGTCGTCCAGTATCCAGAGGGTTCTTGGTTTGATATCCTGCTCCTCCTGGAAGCACGTCAAAGTGTCCTTGAGCAAGACACTGAACCCCTAACTCTGTTTGTGTGTGTGTGTGTGTGTGTGTGTGTGTGTGTGTGTGTGTGTGTGTGTGTGTGTGTGTGTGTGTGTGTGTGTGTGTGTGTGTGTGTGTGTGTGTGTGTGTGTGTGTGTGAAGTAGGTGAATGTGAGGCACATACTGTAAATCGCTTTGAGTCGTAGGACTTGGAAAGCGCTGGACAAATGCAGTCCGTTGAGTCCCCTCCCTCTTCTGTTGCCTTACTCCACCTACACAGACTTCTTTACCTCTTCTTTACTCTACCTCCCTTTGTTCTTCCTCTACCGCCTTCTAGTCTACCTCTACTTTTCCTCTACCTCTACTCCTCCTCTCCTCTACATCTATTCCTACCTTCCTCTACTCTGTAGGAGGAATGAGGGAATTTGTGATTTACGTCGATATCTTGACTAAACGAACAAAACCAAACGTACAAATTTAAACGTTCGCAATTAACACAGAACATATAAATAAACACAAAATCAACACAATGACCTCATCAAACTTTCCCGCTCCCCTCCCTCAGGCCTGCAGTTCCAGGGGCGTCCAGCAGGAGGCGTCCGAGGCAAACAGGAACAGTGGGAGCCTCCGTCCCTCCCCCCTCTCCCCCTCCTCCAGAGGCTCCTCCCCCAGCCAAGGAAAGGTCGAAAGCCCTGCCCCCAAAAGAGGCCGGCGCCAGCAGGAGGACAGAGAGGTAAGCCATTACATTTAATGATTACATTTAATGATTTCTGCAATAATTGAAGGACTATATAATAAAATAACACTCTAAAATATAAACGTCCAAGTAGTAAATAAATTACTAGAATTTAAGGCTTTGATTATCTTTTTTTTTTTTTGGGGTATGAAATTGGTGCTTTCAATTTTTTTAATTAAATAAAAACATAAGGGATATTAATGATGTCATCAGAACTCGGAGGGCGGGGGGATTATAGAAATGTAATTTAAAATGCATTTTAGACTTTATTAATACTTTTATTCCTTTTAATGAACTAGATGCATCAATCAGATCCTTTTTCTTTCTTTTTTCATTATTTTTCTTTACGACTTTAAACACAAGCTACTCGCCTGGAGCTGTAATAACACTTCTTTAATAAGTTGGGAGAAACTAATGTGTTTTTTTCAGTCAATCAATCATTAAGCCAAACTCATCAGTCTGTTACCTGAAGTGAGTGGTTCGTCTCTCTTTCATGGACCGCTTGTAATTACCTCAATCTAAATACCACAAAACAAGAACCTTGATTTAAAAAAAAAAAAAAAAAAAAAAAAAAAAAAAAAAAGGCCTTTATTTCTTCTTAAATATTTGGCAAAGGTGATATAAAGAAATGGGGAATAAAGAATGAAATAATAGCTAATCAATAAAACAGGTTAGAAAAGCATTAACGGGTACAAAAAATCATCGCTGATTTGGCAGTAATGGAGAGAGTGATTAGGGATATAATAAATGGACAGAGGTTGAATATAATTCTAAAATCTATTCTATAGACACTTAAAAAGACGCAAGAACAAAAGACCACCGGAGAACATGTCCCAGAACAACGTCAGCAGAATACTCAGTCAGAACTCAATAAGAATTACGCGATGAAAGAAGCATGAACTCGACAGCGAGAGGAGGTGGAAATGGCTTTCCTCCACATGAAGAAAAAAAAATGAAAAAATTGTGAACTCTTGACTCAATGTTGTTCATTGAGAGTACCCGTATTTCCTCAATTAGTGACAGGGCTTTTATTTACCTCAACTTCCGTCTAGGTGCCGTTCTCCTCAAAATAAATACATCTAAAATAGACTTGCATTATTTACATTTATATATTACATTTAGTCATTTGGCAGACGCTTTTATCCAAAGCGACTTACAAGGGAGAATAACATTCAGCTACATATTTATTTTGTTCCAGAGATCTGTCTCTCTCCATTACTCAATCCACTGTCCTGATCAAAGGCAGAATGTCCCTTAGCTTAAAATGTTTAATTTTAACATTAAAACATATCATACAAGTAGAAACTAACGAAAACAACAGATCTAAAATATAAACACAATAAAACCAGCACAGGAACCGCACAGGGAGCACAGCGCTGGAGGAGAAAAATCCCACACACACAGTTTATAGAGAGAGTGAGTACAGGTTTATATTTGAGATGATGTAGTATATATAAAACATGCTTTGAATGTTGCGGCTTGGGAAAAAAACAAGCATGTTGATACGGGAAAAGGAGGAGGTTGAATGACCCGGAAACGGTGGAAGTCCGTCCGTCCCCCTGCCATGACGCAACGGCATTTGGACGAATCGCCACAAGGGGAGTTCTAAGGATGAGTGAAAGACGAAAGACAAAGTTTGCCTCTGTGGCTTGTGCAGAGAACACAGCAAGAACCCTCCCGTTCAGGGGCAGCTTGAGGAGGTTTGTTATAGCAAAGCTGGATGGTAATACCTCTTCAATGCAGAGGCGCTGATCGGAAGTGCAGGTAACGTCGTTGGCCATTCGGCTAATTTTTTACAGTAATTATTTACTTGTGATATCGGGTTGCTGAATTACAAATTAATTAATTTAGAATTAGAGGAAAGCTGGATGGTTTTAAGTAAACCAATAAAATGAAAAGTTCTAAAGTAAAATTTAGCAAATAAACCAAAAAGGACTTTGGATGATGGAGCTCTGGGTATAAAGGAAACGGTGGAAAATTGCCCAGGAACACTCTTTGACAAAATGCTAGTCTGCCAATTTTATCCCAGGTGAGAAGGGGGCATGTCTTTGAGCCAGTCCAAGGGGGGAGGTCACGTCTCTCCGTCTGGGGGCCGTTTTTATTTCACAATCCCAATTTATTCAACTTTTTAAGTATTTATTTTAGAAGAACATTTCACACACTTCTTCCACCAGTCAGTCCAGTGATGATGAAACATAGTAACTAGACTGTGTCCCAAAATGTAATGATTTTTGGGGATTTATGATTAACATCCAGGCATTGCATACCATTTAACATAGCATTCATGATAAATTCAGTGAAGAATAAACATTGGTTAATAACAACTTGCCTTAACAAATGAATACTTGTACTATAAATTAAAAGAAAAATATATTCAAACACAACACTTAATTTCAGGGAAGGAAATACACAACACGGTATGTGAATCAGATACTTTGTCGGGAGGTACTTCTTATCTTGCCACTTGATGGCAACCAAGGTCCATGAAGAAATACATTGAAACGAGGGCGTGGGGATCTCCACCATTGGTTGGTGTAGAACGATGCACTTTTTAGTCTCGATTAAACATTGGATAGAAACATTTGTAGTTTAATTATGAATTGATAAAGAAACCATACAGTTTGGTGACAGATTAATGTAATTAAGTACTCATGTTGAGACCTTTCTTTTTTAAAAACAGAATCATTGTGGAGTAGGGGATGGATGAGGCATTTTGTGTGTGTGTTTTACGAAGGGGCACTGAAGTTATCAACTCAAAGGTTGTGAGTCACCATTTTTTTTCATGGGATGTTCAGACTCAGAGTCTGTGGTTGTGCCTTTGAAGTGTGTATTGCATGTCTGTCAGAATGAAACGGCGGAGAGAGGGGGTCGAGTTTGTACTAGGGCCCTCCTGTGAATCAGTTGAGGGATTTCACATCTAGTGGTTAATTGTCTTTCAGACAAGGTTTTCAGGTGAGTATTAATTCATAGTTTTGGGATAAAGTCCAGAGTTATGAAGGACTGTTTGCTACATACCCCAAATCTGTGTTAGATTTGTCAAAAATTTTGCAGAAACTGCCATTAAAAAGTCTTGAATGGAACTTGTTGGTAACCGTGGTAAAATGATTATGATACTGCAGTTACAGCAGCTCAGTGAGGAATGAAAAGTAACTACAGAAAGTACTTAATTTAGTAAGTAGTGGTATATACACTAAATACATAAACACAAAATTAAAGTACCTACCTAATAGACGACTTATATTATGGTTGTCTAGTATATAATAATAATAATAATAATAATAATGATAATGATAATATTATTATTATATATATAAGTGTTTACCATGCTCAGAGTAGTTATCTAACAGTTTGTTTTCCTCAGGGTCACAGCAGCACCAGGGTGACGAGGAGTCGTAGGAACAGAGAGTCTCCACCCAGAGAGGTGAACACACACACACTTTGAGACCCGATCGAGTGCCACCGTCAATTTCCAAATGATTCAAATGTCCTCTCCCTCAATTTGTTTTAAATAGAAAGGGTCACGATATGATGAGTTATGGATGCATTGACATGACATTTTACACATTCGGAATTGCTACCAACTTTCACTTAAAAGAATATTGGTGCCTTCACAGGACATTTTTGAGAAACTACCATTAGTATTGTGGATATTATGACAGTTGATTGGAACAGCTAGAACAGACAATGAAGTTCAGAAAAATGCATTACTTTTCTGTGATGCTCGTTTCAAACCACCAATAATTGGAGGTTGTCGTCGGGCTGAGCTAGAACCGGGGCAGACGTGAAGCGGCTGTTAAGTTCGTTCAGTGTGGTCTCGGCTGAATTGGCGGTAGAAATTGGCGAAGTCGAGGAAGCGTTGAAGTTGTTTCCTGTTGTTGGGGTTGGCCACTTGGCCACAGCAGCCACCTTCCCAGGGTCCATCTCCATCCTCCCTTGGCCAATAAAGAAACCAAAAAATGACACAGATGGGATATGGAAAAGGCACTTCTCGGCCTTCACAAACAATCGGTTCTCCAGGAGGCGCTGCAGGACCAGGCATATGTGCCTTTTGTGTTCGGTGGAGGACTGCGAAAAGATCAGAATTTTGTCAAGATAAACAAAGACAAACAGGTTAAGGATGTCCTGGAGGACATCACTGATTAAAGCCTGGCAAACCACCAGGTCATTGGACAGGCCGAAGGGCAGGTACAGGAACTCAAAGTGTCCGAGCGGGGTGTTGAAGGCGGTCTTCCACTCATCTCCGTCGCGAATGGGGACCTAGTGGGAGGCATTGCTGAGGTCGAGCTTAGAGAAATGGGTGGCCGCCCAGAGGGGGCTAAGGGATACTTATTTTTTACCGTGATGTCGATAAGACCCCTGAAGTCGATGCAGGGGCAGAGGGTTTTGTCTTTCTTGGCCATGAAGAAAAAACCCGTGCCCAGTGGTGACGACGAGGGGCTGATGATCCCTGCGGCGAGGGAGCCCCGAATGAAGGTCTCCATGGCTTCTCGCTCAGGCCGGGAGAGGTTGTATAGTCGACTGCAGGGGAGAGGGGCGCCTGGCAGGAGATCGATTGCACAGTCATAGGGGCGGTGGGGACAGTGCACCCTGTTTACTTTAAACCCGGCCCAGGTCCCGACATTGTTCCGGGACCGAGGACAGATCTGCGATTTCGGGGGAAACTGGAGGAGGGTCAGATGAGGGAGCCGAGGCGGAACGGAGACAGTGGCAGTGGGTGCTGCACGCAGTAGTACTACCGGTGGTCCAGTCTATCTGGGGGTTGTGGACCCGGAGCCAGGGATAACCCAGAACCAGGGGGTTTTAGGGAGAGTCGATGAGTTGAAAAACCATGGATTCCCGGTTTTTCCCGGACAGCAGCAGCTCGAGGGACCGTCTGGTGCTCTGTCCGGGTCAGGTGTAATCCAATTCCTTGACCCCCACGGTACAATAGAGATGAAGGGGTGTCAGGCCCAGCTGGTGTGCTACTCCCTTATCTTAGAAGCTCTTGTTCCCTCCAAATCTATCAGGGCCGAAAGTGGAAGAGTCTGTCCCCCTCCAGCAGAGGGCGGAAGATAGCAAAGGACGGGAGGGAGGGTTGGAAATGGTCCGGCTGGTATGTACCGCCGCTGAGTTGTCGGACCCTCCCGACCAGATCGGGCAAGTGGCCCGTAGATGTCCAGGCCGACTGCAGTACAGACAAGAGCCGGTCTATATGCGGCGGGCTCGTTCCTTGGAAGATATCCGAGTGCAACCATTCTGCATGGGCTCTGGCTTAGGGTGCTCTGGAGACGTTTGGGAATCGCCGACGCTGGGGACCGGGGCGTGACCGGCCAGGCGGGAGGCGTGGGCTGGAACCCCGCCCCCCTCCCACACCGGCGCTAGCAGAGCCGGTTGTCTAGCCGGGTCATCAGGTCTACCAGCTGGTCCAGGTCGGCGGGCTCATCAAGCAGGTCGTTGTTCAGGTTGTGCTGAAAAAAATGTCCTGAAGCACTCCGTCATTCTCGCCGCTCTCCGCGGCCAGAGTCTGGAACTCGATGAAAGGTGCGGAGACACTGCGGGGCCCCTGATGGAGAGAGAGGAGCCTCTTTGCTGGGAAGGAGGGGTCCAGGTGTTGGGTGGATGGACGGGGGAACGAGGCTGGACGACTTGGATGGGAACGACTTGAACGAGGAGAGGAAACATGCAGGTTAAGACAAGGACGAGATACTTGGATTACTCTTTAGACTTCTTTAGACTTTGAGGGAGCCAGGAGAGATTCAAACTCGAGTAAGTTAGCTGACGATCTGGCGACGAGTGAGTGGAGAGCCAGGGAATAAATACAGCGGTTGATGATGATGGGTCTCAGGTGTGTGTGGAGTTTGCCGGAGGAAAGAGCAGCAGATGAGGGGAGAGCGGCCCCTAGTGGCACTAGGAAGTCCAAATGAAATACAAATACAACATTTTACTATATTGAAATATTGGAATAACAAAAATACAGCCTAAAATATGACATTTAACTGTATCGCAATGTTATGATAGCCTTAAAGACAACATTTAACTCTAGCAATAGAATCTGAATCAGAAATATTGTACTTTGCCAAGTATATTTGCACATCCAAGGAAAGTCACTTGGTGATGTAAGCAAAAATATATATATATATTGAACAAGAATTACGTAAAATATGAATTAACAAATATTTCCGATATTACAATACGCAAATGCTGCCTTAAACACAACATTTTTACTGTATCGCAATATTGCGAAAACAAATTACAGCCTTAAAGATGATATATATATATATAGCAAATAACTATACAGTGGTACCTCGATTTATGACTGCATCTTCTTACGACGAATCCAAGATACCAGTAGCGATAGTTGCGAAAATTTGTATCGACTTGTGACCGACTGCTCCAAGATACGACCGTGGAAATGTGCAGTTGGTGCGTCGGCGGCCAGTCAGCAGTCAGTCAGCGGGCGACCTACATCGTGTGTGTGCACGGAGTTCGTGGCTTATCGATATTTTTTTTTTATATTTTCTGTGTGTGTTTGTGCTGTGTATTTTGTTTATTTTCACCCTTCATGATGAGTCCTAAGAAGAAGGATGATGGGAAAAAGAAAAGGCAATGACTCCCATTGAAACTAAGAAGGAAATCATAGAAAAATATGAGCGTGGTGTATATGGGAAAAATTGCTTCGACATACGACTGTTTTAACATACAACCGTTCTTATAGAACAAATTACAGTCATAGGTACCACTGTATAACCAAAATCCCAGACAACAACTAGTCTCCGTATCGATGTTGTAACGCTATATCTCTCAGTTCTAGTACAAACTGGCTGAGTGTCCGCTACAGGACAAACAGACGCTCTACCCAGGGGTCGAGCCGTCTTCTTCCCAACTCGTATCTTGAATGAAAGAAATGTCAAAGTTGCAAACGACAAGAGTCAGACATTCCTTCATCTTCTTCACCATCTCTCCGCATCGCCCTCGTCTTCCTCAGAGCTCAAGGCGTCCCAGGGAAACCTCCCCCGCCGAGATGAGCCACTCCTCCCCCAGCAGCAGGACCAGGCGAGGGCGGAGCCCGGCTGCCAAGGCTTCCAAAACAGAGGAAAGAATAAAGGTAAAGATGGAGATGAACGAGGGAGCATGGAAGATAGTGAAAGTCTTTGTGCTTTAGAATTATAATAAAATATTCCTGGGAATTACGATTATGATAATACATTATGTGATTTAGGTAATATGAGTGTCATTCATATTTTGATATTGATGTTATGTTTAATATTGTAATAATACTATTGTTATAATAATAAGAGTATAATATTAATGAGGATAATAATGATGGTAGTAAAAAAAAAAGTCTGTTGCCAAGTTCTACAATATAAAAAAGGATAATATTTAGGTGCTTAATTCATTAGATCCTAGGAACTTATTACTGATAGATTAAAACCACATAGTGCTTACTGGATCCCAAATGAATTTCCAAGTATTGTCTTATGACCAAATTATTAAAATCTGATTGTGCCTATTGGATTCAAAACACATTTCTGACTTAATACCGATTGGTGAAAATTAGATGCTTATTGTAGTGTAGTGCTTATTATATCTTAAATTAAACAATAATTATTGACAAATTTTCTATATCATTGATATCTTGTCTTCCCTCCTCCCAGGGTTCAACCAAAGACGACGTTGATCTTGACCTCAGTGAGTTTGTCACCGTGGACGAGGTCGGCTATGTCACTGACTCCGCCCCTCTGCCCAAATCGACCACGCCCCCTTCAGACACCACAAAAGCAACGACATTGACCCCTGAGGAGGAGACACACAAGGAGTTTCCGTCTGCCGGTCAACCAGTCAAAACCATCACAGAGGGCGTAGTGGCGACGTCCGATCACCAGGTGTTGCCAGAGGCCACAGCAAGGAAAACTGCAGAGTCACAGACAAAGATTGATGAGACAGCACACACAACAGATCTCCAGCGTTCGAAGGGAGGGGCTGAAGGCTCGACTCCCCCAGAGAAAGATGGAGATGTAGAAAACCAGAATGGAGGCAAAGAAGTGCCCAGAGAAGTAGACCAGAATATGAACATCAAGGAGGAGGGCGATGGAATGAAAATACAGGAACAGGATGAACAAATGAGCAGTTTGTCTCCCGTTCATCCCGAGGTTCTTCCAAGTCATGGTGGTTCTGGAGGCCTGCAAATCACACTAGAAACCGGTCAACTTTCGATGAGCGACAAGGCCAAAAGTGAAATAAAAACTGAGGCTAAAGCCGTTCTGGAAGATCAGCCGATAGTTTTGGACCAGGACAGGATCTGCATCAATGACAAAGCCACAATAGAGCAGCAGCCTGATGAAGAAATGCTTTTACTGGAAGACACAACAGCTACAGATGAGAAAATGCCGGAAGAAGGTTCTCTGGAAGTTCTGGATTCGGTCTGTGAACAAGCTTCAGGAAGCAGAAAGGAGTCGCCTCTTGATCTTCCTGAGGAACAAGGCAATGGGCGTCGAGACACAGCGGTGAACAAAGATGGCATTTCTGAAAAAGAAGCCTCTCAGATGTCTGATTCTGCAGACGAGCGAAAACCGACAGAAACTGAAACATCAATTGACCAGAGGGATGAAGAGGAGAACGTGGAGGATGTCTATCACGTTATAGACTGTGTGGAAGACCTGCTATCTGCAAACCTCTCAGATGAAGATGTGAAGAAGAAACAAACTGGACCCGCTCCAAAAGGCAGGAAACCGGCAAAGGAGGGCCACCAATCTCCCAGGAGGTACACCAAAGCCACGAGGAAGAGTAAGACCTCCAAGGGAGCGGTTGTGGAGCCTGAAGAGGCGATTGAGGAAGAAGACTTTCAGATTCTAGACTCTGTAGAGTGCGAGCCCACCGAGGATCCCTCCACCGCCCCCGAGGGAGGGTTGGGAAAACCGGAGGGAAAAGGAACGCTGGCCGAAGTTGAAGCCCAGCCAGAGGAAGAGGAGGAGGCAGCATTTCAGGTTGTGGATTCCGTGGAGGACGAGCCCGCCGACCATCCCGCCACCAGAAGGTCCACCAGGGGTAAGAGGGGGAGACGGGCTAAAAGGGCAACTCAGAAGGACGAGACAGAGAAAACCGAAACGCCACCACTGAAGAAGATGCTTATCACCACTGAAAGTCCAGGTCCTAGGAGGAGCGGCAGGAGGAAGGCGGACGTGGTTGCCAAACCCTCAGAAGAACCACCAGCGCAGACGCATCCTATGGATGATGATCTGACCTCCACAGGAAGTTCTGCTGCTGCTCCTTCTCAACGGAGGAGTAGCAGGAGGAAGACGGGGGCGGCAAGTTTGGCACTGTTGTCGGAATCCGAAAGTCCTTTGGAGTGTGAGGAGCCTCTGTACCAGGTCGTGGATTCAGTGGAGGACGAGGGTTCAATCACCGCCACCCCAGGAGAGTCGGAGCAGGAGCCGACAAGAGGCGAGGCCAAAGAGGAAGAACCAACGAAGGAGGAGAAGGAGGAGAAGGAGGAGAACCAGGGGGAAGACGAGAAGGAGAACCAGAGGGAAGACAGCGAAGAGAAAGAGACGGTGCCGGGGGCCTTGGGGTCCAATGAGGATAACGCCCTGGTGAACCTTGAGGAGGTCAGCGACGAAGAGGAGGATTACCCCGACGACGCCGCTGAAGAGGAGGAGCTGTGCAAGAAGCAGAATGTGGCCAAAGAGAGGAGGATGGGGGAGGAGAGAAGGAGCAGAGGAGATGGGGAGAAGGAGAGGAGGGAGGTGGAAGAGGGGCTGGTGACTCTGGACGAGGTGATGGAGGATGAGACCGGAGAGGGGGATGACCAGGGAGGGGAGAACAGCCCTGGAAGGAGAGGAAGAGAAGGAGGCATGGTGGATGGAGAGATTCAGACCTTGGTCACCCTGGATGAGATTGTGGGGGAGGAGCCAAGCCCTTCGGAGCCACGCCTACCTAGCCAGGACAACCAATCAGGAGACACATTCAACCCTGAGGTGAGAAGGAACTCAGAAGTACATAATAAGTAGCACATAGTAAAATCTATATAGTCCCCTACTCCCTCCATAGCAAGGAGGTGCATTCTGCAATATTTTGGGTGGCATATATATGTCTTCTAAATTGTTTTTTTTAGGAGAGGGAGAGAGGGAGCAGAGGAGATGGGGAGAAGGAGAGGAGGGAAGTGGAAGAGGGGCTGGTGACTCTGGACGAGGTGGGGGAGGAGGAGACCGGACAGGGGGATGACCAGGGAGGGGAGGAGAGCCCCGGAAGGAGAGGAGAAGAAGCCAGGGGGGAGGGGGAGCTTCAGACCTTGGTCACCCTGGATGAGATTGTGGAGGAGGAGCCAAGCCCCACGGAGCCACGTCCCATTGAGCCACGCCCACCCAGCCAGGACAACCAGTCAGGAGACACTGGTAACCCTGAGGTAAGAATGAACTTAGAAGTACATAATAAGTAGCATATAGTAAAATCGATATAGTTCACTCCTCCCTACATCGTAATATCTATATCGCTTACTTCTCCCCACGTAGTAAAATCAATATAGTTCACTACTCCCTACATAGTAAAATCATTAGAGTTCACTAATCCTTACGTAGTAAAATCTATATAGTTCACTGCTCCCTATGGAGTAAAATCTGTATAGTTCACTAAGTTGTAAAATTGATATAATTCACGACTCCCTACATAGTAAAATCGATATAGTTCTGTCTTGGCTAAACAAAGGTTCAGATCCGGGCCAGTAAAAAAAAATCTGGATTCCTGCACAACGTTTTCCAACTTGTTCTGGCTTCAAAACTTGGAAAAAATAACACTGGAACATAACAAAGTCTGATACGATCAAGTTTGTGTATTGGGAAAAACAAATAGAAATTTGGAGTTAGTTTCGTGAAAACCAACTGATCTTATCTCTTTGTTCTCATGTTCTATCGTCGCGGAGAAACCTTTTCTCATTTACATTTCCTGCCTTTTTTGTGTCACGAAAACCCTCAAAATCCCATTTTGAGCCAATTGCTTATTCTTTGTTAGCGTGCCTTCTGATGTCACTTACCAGACAGCCAATTGCGACATTCATAGTTGAACATCCTCCCCTCTCTTGGAAGAGGGCGTTGCTGTAATGTTCCTTTCCAGATAAGCTCAGAAGAGCTGACCCTGCAGTCCTTGGCTGTACAACCTTGAAAAATGTCATATTTAAGATTCAAGACTTAAGATTCAAGAGGTTTATTCGATACATACATAACCATACTTTCATACATAGATGCAGGGAAATGTCAATGCAACGCACCCGGTGATTACACAAAATATGTTATAGACTGAACACAGTAACTAAGTAAGAATTCTGTATTGTGGAGGCTTCGGCACCCTCTGCTGTTCTCAGACTGATACAATTTTAAAAGGATTTTTTGAGACACTCAACTTGGTTTTATTGCATTGGATTTAGTATCACATGTAGTAGGTTCTTTTTATGTGGGGTAACTCATTTAACCATAACAGGTTACTAATTAACCACAACAGTTCCCTACATCGTAAAATCTATATAGTTCACTACTCCCTACATAGTCAAATCTATATAGTTCACTAAGTAGTAAAATATTTAGTTCACTACGTCCTACATAGTAAAATCTATATAGTTCACTACTCCCTACATAGTCAAATCTATATAGTTCACTAAGTAGTAAAATATTTAGTTCACTACGTCCTACATAGTAAAATCTATATAGTTCACTTCTCCCTACATAGTAAAATCTATATAGTTCACTAAGTAGTAAAATATTTAGTTCACTACGTCCTACATAGTAAAATCTATATAGTTCACTACTCCCTTCATCATAAAATCTATATAGTTCACTGCTCCCTACATCGTAAAATCTATATAGTTCACTACTCCCTACGTAGTAAAATCTATATAGTTCACTACTCCCTACGTAATCTATAGTTCACTACTCCCTACATAGTCAAATCTATATAGTTCACTACTTCCTACATAGTAAAATCTATATAGTTCAAGATTCAAGATTCAAGATTTTTTATTTGTCACATACATATACATACTTTCATACATATATGCAGTGAAATGTAATGCAACGCACCCGGTGATAGCACACAATATATCCTAGGAAAAAAAATAAAAGTAGAAAATTCCTTTCTAATAGACCGACTAACTGACTCCTAAAACGTAATACAGTAAGTTGAATACTTATAGAATAAGATAAAAATATATAGAATAAAATACAATAAAAATAAATTGAAATAAAATGGAATAGATAGAAGGAATATGCCTATGTATATACAGATATGTGCATTTAGTGCATCAGTTCACTACTTCCTACATAGTAAAATCTATATAGTTCACTACTCCCTCCATAGTAAAATCTATATAGTTCACTACTTCCTACATAGTAAAATCTATATAGTTCACTACTCCCTCCATAGTAAAATCTATATAGTTCACTACTCCCTCCATAGTAAAATCTATATAGTTCACTACTTCCTACATAGTAAAATCTATATAGTTCACTACTCCCTCCATAGTAAAATCGATATAGTTCACTACTACCTACGTAGTAAAATCTATAGTTCACTACTTGGTACGTGGTGAGGAGGTGCATTTTCACATCCTATTTGATACATACTGAACACATTTTTGGCGTACTAAACATTATTATACATTATATTATCATCATAGTATTTATATGACATTATTCCTTTTTGGTTGCAGCTTTAGACTTCCTCTCTCACTATCCTTTGTATACTTTGCGAGTGCCTCGTGTCTCTTACGCACATTTAAATATTTGTAGTATTTTTAGAGCTTATTGTGTGTAATCATTGGGTGTCATGTCATTTCACTGCATATCAGTATGACCGTGTGTATGTGTGTGTGACAAATAAACCTCTTGAAACCTCTTGACTCTGGATCAGACGCTCTGTGAGGAAGAGGAGGCGGCTGGTGATGAAGAGCAGCGGAGGGAGGGATTCCTCAGCGCCGCCAAGCACGGCGAGGATGAAGCAGGTGTGTTTTGGGTCCATGAAGGTTTTGTTTCTCTGCCGTTTGAAGTCATTCTCCTTTTTTTGGGGGAGGAATTGCCTTTTTGTCCAAGATGCACAGATTCAGACAAGAAGATTGATGCCAGTTGGACCCCTGTGTGTCCAGTACAGCATTGGCTGCAGACTGCATGCTAACTGGGCTAGCCAAATGCATGGCTGCAGAGGGGATCAGCTAGCCTAGCTCCTGTGAAATGTTTATACGTTATTCTGTGTTTATACGTTTGAAGTTTGAGAACTTATTCAGTCCTTAAATTAAATCAATTTGATAACCACCCAATTTACATGGGCGTTTGTTTGAATGTAAATTAAAGGAAATCCACCAGTGCATGTTCTAATAGAGTGGATCTCAAGGTGGGGTCCGGGGACCCCCAGAGGGTCGTTCGAAGAGGTTGCAGGGGGTCCCCAGCAACAAATACGAATAGATAAAACTTCAAGAGGATTCCTTTGCACTTTTAAGACATTACCACCGTTGGAGAATGTACAATTATGACTTGAATCTCACTGTTAAAACCCATTTGTAGTTTTGTTGACGATTTGTGTGTGCGTGCGTGTCCAGAAGAGAGTGTGAACTTTGTGACGGTGGACGAAGTGGGCGAGGATGAGGAGGGTGGCGGCGGTGATGAAAAGCAGGAGGAGACGCTGAAGCACCGAGGAAGGAAGAGCGCCGGACCGACCCCGGGTGAGAGAGACGCTCAGTCAAGACAAAGGATTGAGTCAAATTTTGGGGAAATAACTAACTTCACGGCGCCCGTTGAAAGTTAAAATATATATAGAAATTGTAAAATATGGAGAGATAACCACAAAATATAAAACAGAAATAGTCAGATGTATAAAAATGTACAAAATGCAAATATATGCAAAACAGGGTATGAATTAAACTAACTAGCTTATTACAGTATGTACAGTCAGGGTCGTCGAGGTCCTTGAGATGCATGCATTTCGTCCTGGAATCCTTTGAAAGTAGCCCCCTTTTCTTGCTGAAGTGCTAGAAAAGTCCTTGAAAAAAACCTTCAAAAACCTGTGATGTTCCCTCTGGTTTTGTCATTAAAGGAGCAACATGATAATTTTGATGTAAGTGTAACCCAGCACGGCTGGAAGTAGACGCTGATAAAGAACTGCAAGGTCCTTGAATTTTATTTTGTAATTCCAGAATGAACCCTGGATTAACCCTATGAAGTACTCTCAATGAAAGAGCAACGTATAGAAAGGTCTTATTTGTAGAAATTTTCATCATTTATATTAAATGTATATTATATGTTTATTAAATGTATTTTAAATGTATATGAGTTTCAATATAACGTTTCATATTAAACATTTTATTTTAGATATTTAACATTTCTACATGTTTTTGTTTTTTATTTTGTTGGGAGATTTCAGGAGGTGTTTTTTTTTTTTTTTTTTTTTTTTTTTTTTTTCATTTTTTTGAGAATGATTCAAGTAAAGTATTATTTTCGTTTTTTATTCATCGCTAAGTCTGTTCAGCCTTCCACTGCTTGCATGTGGCGGACCCCGCCACCAACAGTGGAAAAGAGCAAATGAAGGAGTGCATGCTTCACAAAAATACATTGAACATCTGTTTCCTAAAAAGTAAAATATGGGATGTATTCATTTATTTATATTGGATACCACTTTAATGGAACTGGATTTGGCCGTCTGTCTGTCTGCAGCGCTGAAGTCCAGAGAAGAAGACAAGGCTCCGCCCACGCCGCCCTGTGCTGCCCCCTCATTGGTGGTGAGGTTGGAGGCGGAGCCAAAGCCCTCGGCGACGCAGGACAAGCCGGGAGGGAGCGGTAGAGCGAGCCTCAAAGGTAGAGAGAGAGAGAGAGTTTTGTTCTGTCTTTCTTTCTCTGTTGATCTTTTTCTGTCGTTCAAGTTGAAACTTTGATATTATTGAGTGAAATGTGTTGTCATCCCTCCATCCTCAGTCATGTCTCTCCCTCCCCCTCTCTCGCTCTCTCTCTCCCTCCTCACTCTCCCTCTCTCTCTCTCTCCCTCCCCCCCCCCCCTCTCTCTCTCCTCTCTCCCTCTCTCTCTCTCTCTCCCTCCTCCCTCTAGATGTGTTCAAACAGAGGAGGGATGTCGTGGAGTCACAATGTAAAAAAGCTCGTTCTCTCTCTCCGTCCGTCCCCGCAGACTTCAAGCTGCCGCCCTTCATTCCCCACAACCCCCTGGGTACACACACACACACACACACACACACACACATGCATGTACGTACGTACGTATGTATGTATGTACACATACATACACACATACATACATACATGCAGAGACACACACACACACACACACGTACGTATGTATGTATACATACGCACACATACACATACACACACGCACTAAACACACACACACTCTTGTGTGGTGTGGTTGCCCCACGCTGTTGAAGGTGTGATGTTAGAACTCGTCCCAGGGATGAAGCCTCCATCTGCTTCATCGTTTTATTTTTATTTTCTCTCTCTCTCTAGGAATGGACTATGTCGTTTCCAAAAGTTCTTTCTTCTGTTCTCTCTGTTCTTCTTACTTTGAGGACGAGGAGACGGCGAAGTCTCTGCACTGCAGCTCCCTGGTGCACTACGAGAACATGAGGGTACACACACACACACGCACGCACGCACACACACACACACACACACACACACACACACACACACACGCACACGCACACACACACACAATCCCTAAAAATGTTTTTCTTCCTCCAGAAACGTTACCAGAAGCTGCAGGCGGAACAAACCAGAACGGACCAAGAAAAAAAGTCTTCTTGAGACTCCGCCTCCCACGGAGACTAGCCCCGCCCCCTTTGCTTTTTTGTACTTGTGTATTTTATATTATAATGTGATGAATGGATTCAAAAGGGATCAAATGGAGATGAAACAAAGTAGGTTTTGGGCGTCGGAGGAGTCGCTGGGAATCGAACCCAAAACAGAGGTTCTTTAAATAGTAATATTATATAATATTATGGTATTATCACGGCAGTGTTGTTGTTATTTGGATTAGTGATTCAGTCACATTGATTGAGTATTAATTTCAGATTAATTTTTTTAGTTTTATTGCTGATGTTGAAATTGTCTCTGTTCATTTTTTGACGTTGAAATAGTGAAGTTTAAGTTTTGGAATCTGAACTTGAAGCTTTTTGAGAAAGAAAAAGTTGTTGTTTTTCTTCCTCCGTTGTTGTTTCTTCGCCGCCCTCCTCTGTGACGTCATCACCGTTGGGCCTCGCTTCTTTGAGTTTGACGCCTGTGTCCTTTTGCTCGGGAGGATTTTACCTTTGTGTACATTTCTTTGTTTTGCGGGAAAACAAAAATCTCGAATAAAAAAAACAGTAAAATTGGTTTTCATTGATTGTCATGTTCACATGGAAATGTGTCAAAATAGAATGAAACAAATATTCAGACAAACTGAAATTAGTTTTTGTCACTTCATTTTTTTTATCTTGCATCTATTCATCTGTTGATATATTGATATTTGATTGGTTTACATTTTTCTTTTAAGAATTGCGGTTTAGTAGTTTCAACCAAATTAAGGTTGGAAATGTTTATAAAGTTCTATATAATCTATTTGGAAAGAGTTTTCCTTTAAGATTTGCCGACGCTGTGAAGCCGTTTGAGACTGCTGTGATTCAAGGGAAATAGAAATAAACTGGACACATCAGGTCTATGAATAGAACATCACGGGAAGGAGTTTAACAGAAATTTAAGGTATTCTTTTCAGGCTTCGATTGCCCCATTGGACTGTATGGAAGCAGTGAGCGTTGAGCAGGTTGCGTCATGCATTCTGATGTCACTTTCGAGGCGGCCAATTGCAGCCTTCGTAGCTGAGCACACTCCCACGAGCTTAGAAGAGGGCGGTCTCTACAAACTTCTGTATTTTCCACACATCTGTGCTTCAGGAAAGGGCTGACTCCACCATTCCTGTCTGTGCTGTACATGGGCAGGCGACCTTGAAATCTCTGGCTGCATTTTGGTCGTCTGGTCTACGGAAGGCTTTTGCTCCTTGTGCTGGTTGCACGATGTACTAGACTTTGGCTCCCTCTGCTGCTCCTAAGTTCTACACAGCCTCCTAGCCCCTAGACTGTCCCCTAGATCCTCGACTGTGCTAGACCCGACACTGTCTCCTAGTCCCAACACTATCTCCTAACTCCTAGACTGCCTCCTAGCTCCTTGACTATTTCCTGGCTCCGAGCCTCCAGCCGAGGTTCACACATGAACCAGAAATATGAAAAAAATCGGATTACTCCGAAATAATGCAAATAATATTATTATTAAAACATTACCAAATCAAATTCCTTGTAAATCAAAGTGAACTTGTCGCAACAAACAGATTTTATTTTTGAACTCAGTTTGAGTTCAGTCTGTTGTTGTTGTTGTTGTAGTAGTTAATAGTTAATGCTTTGATCGAGGGATGAGCGCGCCCACCTGGCAACCCCGAAGTGAAGCGCTCTGCTTCCGGGTTCACTGGCACCAAAACACAAGGCAGCCCGAGTCACCCGGAAGCAGCAGCGTGAGGAAAACCCAAACGGCGGCACAGTCCACCAACACAGCGGTAAATATCCACCAACGCAACGGAGAATATTCACGGTTTTACGTCAGCAGTTAAATATTAACGTTAACGTCGCGCTTGGTGACGTTCGAAACGTTCCGCATTCCTGCATCTGCTCGTGAGCGGTTCCGGTGGGGTTGGGTGCGTTCAGGACCCCGAGTGGGGGGCGGAAAAAGACCGAAAAGACAGACGTTTCCAGTGTTGTTGTCCCCAAAGCCGCGATTCTTTACACTGTGTCTGTGGGGAAGAGGCGTTCGAGTCGTGCGGGAAATTATGAAACGCTGCCGAGTCACGGGGCTGTAACTTTAACTACGCAGTGCGAATTGCGTGCGTAGAGGTGGTAATGCTGCATTTTGACACGGCCGCCTGTGCGTCTCGATGTGCGTTTGTCCTGTTTTGACATTTGGGCTGAACTCCCGAGGAGGTATTTGCTGAAGACACCGCGGGTCGAGGGTGTGAGTCGTGTCTGTTGGGTGTCGGGGAAGTGCTTCCGGGTCGTCGTCAGGCTCCGCGGGCAGAAGGATTCTCGGTCAAACTGCACAACAACAACATCAGATCGATCTGCAGGCAGATGTGAAATGCATCACATAGAACAGTCTATATCTTTTAGAATATTGTGACTGACCTGGACACATGAACGTAACGTAGTAAATTGTCATTTGATAACGTAGCGTAATTTCGCGAAGCGAACTTTGATGGCGTCGCGTATGAAGCGTGTCCAGTTCAACCAGACGTCGAGCGTTGATTCCCAGGGTGTGACTTTGACATCAGTGTGTGAGAGGCCAGTTCTCACCGGCCGCGGTGGCGTCTTGATGTTGTTTGCAAGTTCCAAAGTAGAGTAATCGGGGAAATGACAAAACAAGTTGGAGGCTGTTAAACTCACAGCTGCACATCGTTTATCTCTCCAAGCTGTGAATCATCCTGGTGAAACGAGCGTCTGACACTGGACGTCTGGGGAGTCAACGCTTACACTGAAAGTTTTTTCCGTTCGTGGTTTTTTGTTTGTTTGTTTGTTTATTTTGTGTTCGGAATTAATACAAATTTCAAGTTAATGCCGAAGTTACATAAATGCGGTCTGTGTTACGAGTCCACACTGGACACGGTCCAACTGGACATTCTCAATGGGCATCTGTACATTTATAGTAAATAATATGATGACGTCATAAAGCGTCTTACTGTAAATATCATCTATAATAAATAAAATGATAACATCATAAAGTATTTTACTGTAAATCTTATTTCCCTAATTTTGAGATGAATAGTGACATGTCAGTCAAGCACTACCAGCTGAATACTTGGGGTCAAATTTGGTCGGTTTTGTCACTAATTTCTGCTTTGTATTGGTTTGATTTGGGTGAAACTTAAACCACAAGATGTTTGTGATATACCGGTTCAATCAACACCTCCACAGTGTTCATAGCATCTGCCCTTCTTCTATTTCAAATAGTTCTAGATTGAAAAATATAGAAAATAATAAAATATTCTCCTGAACAATCACAATAACAATATCTATCTTTATTGTTATATATATTTTTATCCTTTTATTGATCCCTGTGGTAGTAATTGGTTCTCTGCATTTGACCCTTGATTCCTTGCTCAGGGGCCATGGCAAGAGTGCCCTAAAGTCTTTAGGGCGGGAGGAAATCCATGTGGAATTGGGAAGAACATGCAGACACCACGCAGAAAGGCCCCTGCTGCATTCAAACAAAGATCCTTTTTTTTTTTTTTTTTTTTTCACCTGTCTGTCTCTACAGTTCATGTGAAAATAAATGGACTGTCTAGGCCAGTTAGGAATGGAACTGATGGTCGGCTGTTCATTTGTTCTGGTGAAACCTCTGAACACAGTCCCAGTGTGGCCAAAGTTTGACCTGACTCCACCGGCTTTGACCGGGTGCTGTGGTCCGGCCCCAGGGTCTAAACCCTCCAGACTCGGGGCGGGTGGTGGAGTGGGTCCCCCACGGTATCTGTGCAAAGTTTGGTGCCGTTGGGCCCAGCGGTGGCGTCTGGGCATGGTCCTGAACCTCCGCCTGGCCCCGGGGTCAATATTAAAAATTATGAATAATAACAAATATAAAAATATCTAAACAACCCACCTAAATAGTTAAGAGCTTTTGCAAAACTATACTTTGGAATAATAAACATTTACTGAGTTACTTATTGCACTACTTTTAAGTTACTCGCCAATATAATCGCAGAAAAACTGCTTTTTTTGTCAGAGGTGAACGGTAAGGAAAACAAAAGCAAATATAAACTCTAGATGAATTAAATTTACTCTGTTTCTTGCTGCTGCTCTGCTGTGGAGCAGATTGCTCCTGAAAAAATTCCGCCCGTCTTCTCGCAGCCCGGTGGCAAATGCCCCGCGGCCCGGCAAGGTCCACGAGCCCGGGGGTTCGGAACCTCTGCACTAGAGGACATCCATCGGTGGTGGTCGGGTTTTCTTTCCCCACTTTCATCAGCACATCTGTGGAATGCACCCCCAGACATTGTCCTCCGGGGCACCGCGACGGGCTGGGGACCCGGCGAATCCCGCGTGTGTCTTGGGGACGGATGTAGCGCCCCCCCCTGACATTGTCCTCCGGGGCACCGCGACGGGCTGGGGACCCAAGCAATCCCGCGTGGGTCCTGGGGACAGACGCGGGTCTGGACCTCTGGCCGGCTCCTGGTCGGCGGCGGTGGACCGGCGACGGTGGGTCGGCGGCCCGTCACTGCGTGCTCCAGGGAGCTCACACTTTCTCCATTTCAGCGAGGCGTTTCTGCAGCCTGCGTATCGACTCCGGGGAACCTTTTACTCGGCGCCCTGCCCCTCCCGGGTCTCTGCTCAGGTGCCACTCGTGGGAGTCTCTACCCACAGTTATGGGTTCAGGGAGGGAGATGGAGTCTTTCTGGCCGTGGTGCGCCAACATGGCTTGAGCTTTATTGTCCATTGCAGTATGTGGCACGCAGGCCACAATTATATAAAACTGAGGATCTATTATAAAATGATGGATAATAATAGTCCTCTTGGGCACAGGAGGAATGGCGTTCCTCTGTTGGTCTGCTCACGAGCCTGTGCGCCGATTTTCCTCTGTAAAACAGACAGAACGTTAACAAAACTCCCTGCCTTGAGTCGGCCCAATCAGCGGCGTGTGGGCGCTGATTGGGCCGACTCAAGGCAGGGAGTTTTGTTAACAAAAGTTTTGTTTTTCAAAGCAGCTTGGTGGCCGAGGGAAAAGGGAACCGTGCTGTCGTCCGCTATGAATGACTTCACGCAAACGATAACCACTAACCCAGTAACGGTTCCACTGTCTGACTGGAGGTTCAAGTCCAGTCTGTTTTTGTTTTGTTATTCAAAATATTTGGAATAACGTCGCCAACCTGAGCACTAGATAAAAGAGTCACTCTTGATTGGCACTGCACGATATATGGTTTGAGCATTGTCACCAAGATGTGCGTATGTGCAATAGCCACATTGCAGGACATGCAATGTCAAGTAAGGCAAATTAACTTCAACATGTCAGGCTACAACTTCTTGTTGCTTGATACAAAAGGAAAACTCACACGTTTCTCATTTTCCATGACCAATCTACAAGAGAAGTGTATGATATTACATCATTTATGACAGAGAGATGGAATCGGTTTCAGGGTGCGCACACACTTCTGTTTACTTCCTGGATGTAATGTCCGTCCGCAGCAAACGCTCAAATGTTTGGCTTGAATTCACTAGATTTTCTTGTCTTTATTTTTTACGAATTTTTCCTTTATTTAAATAGTTTTGGTTGATCATTCCTCATAAGAAACAGTAATATTTATTTTTATGAATTTATAGAATAAGAAACCTTCCTGTCAAAGTTGACAGTTTACTTATTATAGCCTAAATGTGCCAAGAATAAAGTTGGAGGTACACTTAAAAAAAAAAAAAGGTGTTCAGAACAAACTGACAAGGTTTTTTGGGTTCTTTTTGCGTTATCTGCGCAAGCCACAGCGGCAAGCTTTGCCTTTCGTCTTTCTCTTGTTCTTAGAGCTCCCTTTGTGGCCATTCGCCACAGTGCATCCCGTGTCTCCAAACAAAAACATAATGCCAGTTTATTTTAGATGTATTAATGCAGGTGAGGTAAATAAAAAACCCTGGTTACTATTTGAGGAAATACGGGTACGGTCAATAGATTACATTGAGTTTGATTTCACTTTTTTTTTTTTTTTATTGTTATGTAAATCAAAACCACTGCCTCTTCATCTCGCTTTCGGCTTTGTGCTTCATTCACCGCAAGGTCTCATTGAGTTGTTATTGAGTATTCTGCTGACGGAGTTCTGGGACATGGTCTCCGGTGGTTCTTTTTAAGTGTACCTCCTGCTTAAGATATTGTTTTTATTTTCTGTCAGATGCACTCTGCTACAAAACCCGAAACATTATAGAATGAGGTATTCTTTCCAAGTAGAGCTATTCAAGTAATCTGGTGAAAATTATTTTCATATCGCAATATATACAACAGAAAAAAAATATTGTGATGTCAGTTTTTTCCAATATCCTGCAGCCCTAGTTCTTGCTTGTATTTGTCTGTTTCGAGTCCTGCACATTTTGTGATGGAGCTTATTACTTGTTAGACTGCCATTACCTTGTTTCCTCCTCTGTTTCTCTTCTCCATTACTTTTGTCTGGCCTGTTTTCTCTTTATTACTGCAACAGAACCCTGGAACAGACTTGACCAGAACCCCGTTGTTTTGAGTCGGACAGGAGGGAGTCTGATCGACCAACAGCCCTCTGATGATGATGATGATGATGATGATGATTGAAACCTGAAATGACAATCCATTCCATTCTTCAATAACTTGTTCTTTTTGTGTCTTAATTTTTGCAGCTTTGCTTTGATATTGGACCATAGTGCCTGTACTCCAGCTCCTGGGCCTCTTTCCAGCCCCCTGATTGGAGGGCTCCCAGGGAGCCCTCTCCTGATTGGCTAGAAGGGCCGCTTCCCTTCAGTTGGCTCAGATAAAACTCCAGCTAGCACTGAGCCAAATACGCAACGTTATTGCTGTTGGGAACCGAGCCTTTGCATCGACAGCACTTCCTCATACATACCCACAGCACCTCCCTCACCGACTGCTGCAGCCATCAATCTCCTTTATCTCCTGAAGGTTGCAAACACCATGTCCAACCCGCTGTATAACCCCTATGCCTCAGGCTCCCAGGCAGGGACTGACCCGAGGGGGGTTCCTTCTCGCCTGGGACCTGGGGCTAACCTTGCAACTGGTGACTCCTCTGGCTTAGCTACAAACCCTGGTCAGATGATCTCTCAGTTGCCAAGGTCGATGAGCTATATGCCTAGATCTACACTTCCATCTGATATGGAGCATGACCTCGACGCCCAAATCAGCAGAGCTAGAGAGGAGGTGAGGCTCCTTTCGATGCAGCAGGCTAAAGACCAGAACACTTATCTAAGAAATACATCCTCCGATGAAGTGCCGTCTTGGCAGTTGGGGACGGCCGGTTACTCCCTGTCGTCGTCCTCTACTACTCACGGACACTTTTCTGGACATTCAAACCTGATGCAGAGCTCCGGCAGCAGCTCCCCAGACTGGCTGTCAAGTTACCAGAGAGAGACTGCTGTTTCCTCTCATTTCTATTCGGCATCTTCTTCATCCTCTTCCTCAGTTCCAAACGTTCCCCTATCCCACTCCTCCCAGTCCCTGCAGCGGTACCCGGCCTCTAGATATGCGGATGATGGTAGAGGTGAGCCCTCCAGTGCAGCAGGGCCGTATGAACCGTTCGGCCAGCCTTCCTCATCATCCTCCTTCTCGACTGCCGCGGAACCCAGTCAGCCAAAATACACTTCTGAATCGGCGATTGACATCCTCAAACGCTTTGACCTCAAAGAGGAAGACTTGGAGAACCTGTGCGCCTACTCTGAAGACGTGATATCCCCCGCCAACTTGCCTTTCCTGCTACGTGAAATCCGCACACGGAAGGCGAAGATGGCTGTGGCTCAGCCAGGCGTTGCCCCTCAGCCTCATACTGAAGGCTGCAAGAGTGGAGCGGAATACCCTGGCAGTTCTGGGGTGGAGGTGAGACGAAAGGAGGAAGTGCCTCCCCCCATCCGCCAACAGAGTCAGGTGATTGACTATGGACACGCGAGCAAATACACTGGGGGGATCGGGGAGGAGTTTGGCAGAGGAAGCAGCAGCAGTGCTGGTGGTGGTTGGAGTGGGATTGTACTCGAGGACAATTTTTCCACCAGTGCTGGCCGCAGCCGAAAAGTGCAGCCAACTGATGCAAAGTTTGGCAAGTACGAGGCTGAGGTCAAGTCTCACGTCCAGACGAGTTCCACCATTGCTCCCAGTGCTTCCTACAGCTTGATGAAAAACGCTCCGCCTACCCAAGGTCAGGAGCTTACCAAACAATCCCAGAGACCAGACCAGACTGCCAAGATGATCCAGAGCATCATCAGAACTCCAAAGAGGGAACTCAAGACAGCACAGTCGTCCACCGCGTCAGTTCAAGCCAATGCACCCAAACCCATTCTGAAGGCAAAGACACACCGCCCGATCTGCATCCAGCTCCCTGGTGTGAATCCCCCTGGGCCGAACCCTGACGTTGGAGCTACAAATCAGGAGAAAGCCCTGGCTCATGGTTTGGTGAAGCATCAACCGCAGCTTCAGCAGCAGCAGGGGCCTCCACAGACTTTCCTGCCTCCAACTTTTTGGACTGGGCCTCCATCATTTGGACCCAGAAATCCAGTGGTTCCTCTGCTGCCGAACCTGATGAGCATCCGTCCGAAACACTCTGTTGGTGATGGTGATGCTGTGCGGCAAGTGCATGGCGGGCCGGTGCCTCCCAAGCAGCCAGACCCGCCACCAGTGACCCTCCCCAAGGCGTCTCCAGTAACGGTCTCCAAGAAGTCGTTGCTGACCATGATCAGCGGCTATGCAGCCACCATGCCAAAGGCCTTTCCACATACCTGTTGTCTGTGTGTCAAAGAATGTGCTAACAAGAAGGTGAGTAGAAGTCGCAGCATGTGTTAATTATTATATTGTGGGTATTTATTGACCAAGGCTCTATGCTGCCGCGTGTGTTTAGTTATTGTGCAGAAATGTGTGCCATCCTATTTCAAAGATGACGCATACATACATAGACTCAGATGGAGCTTCAGAAATTAAAAGTCCTTCCCAAAAGTCCACACACCAAGTCTGAATTTGGCTGCAGTTGGTGTGATATTGTGGTGTTTTTCCACCGCAACGCAACCTGTGAACCCGCTTTGTTTTGTTTTTCCATGACCACCTAAGGGTGCCAGGCCCATGTCCCCGTGCTGATTTAGCTCCATGTGTGGCCGAGTACCAAGCAAACCTACAGGGCCACAACTGTAGGCCATGGATCAACTGCGATTGTCAAAAAAAACCACTTCAGAGAACTCCTCTCAGACTCCTACCTTCATATAACTTCTCCCAGATTCCGTCTACCTTCACGGCTCTGATTTGCATTGGAAGAATGACAAGGGTCTGCAACGGTTGGCGACGCGTACCTTGCCGTACTGTCCTTCTTGCGCATTGGAAACACGCCAGAAGAGAACATGTTTGCTAATATAATGGTAGATGTGTCAAACTTCTGAAAACGCGTTTAAAAAATATGAACCCTCATTAAGAAGTCTTGAGTATTTTCCTCGTATAATACTGTAAATTCATTTACAAAACTGATGTACAGGTACTCCTCACTTCATGACCAAGTTCCTTTCCTAGGACCAGGTCGTTAAGAGAATTGGTCGGTAAGCGAGGTGCCGTGTTATTTCACGTTAAGGGGACGTGGCAATTGCGAACGCTCGTGTAGTGAATACTGACAGACTGCGTGAACAAGACTGAGATTGACAACGGCGATGCGTGATGAGATGCTTGACGCTGAGACACCACAGTATTGTACGCAGCGTACAATACCGAGCTGGTCGTAAGTTTGAACGGTCGTCAAACAGGTAGGTCGTTAAGTGAGGGGTACCTGTAATTTTAAATATATCCTAGTTTAAAGGTGCAGTGTGTAGAAATTTGTGGCATCTAGTGGAATGGACCTGGCATAAATGATATGTAATATTCATAAGTATGTTTTAATTATAATGTGTATCATCCAATGAAAATAAGAATCGTTGTCTTTTAGTTACCTTAGCATTCTGCAACCTCCCCCCTAGGTGCCGCCTAATTCTACACACTGCACCCTCAATAGAATAATTGGTGCTTAGAGATTTTATTAATATGTTAGCTATACATGAACCACTTATTGTACTAAAATACACTTTATTTTAATTTAGTTAAAAATATATATTTTCCGTTTTGGTTCTTTTGTTTTGTCGCTTAAAACTTTATTTTTTCTTTACTTCTTTATAAGTTTATATTCTAATACCAGAACCAGCAAAGTGGGCATACATATATTAATTAATGTATTGGAAATGTATTCTATCTGCTTGTTAACTATTTATGTCTGAGGTTTTCGAGACACCCGTGATTCCCTCCCTCCACAAACCCCAGGTCTTCACCCACTGTCCTGGCAGGGACACCACCTAGTGGAGAGAATCCTCCACAACACACACTTACACCTCACTTGCGAGGACAGTTTCCTCGGATTGACTCGGTGCCGATGAACAAAGTGGAATCACTCCGACACAGAATGGTGTCTCGTGTCAGGACAGGATTTTACAACTTTGGCCACTTCACTCCAGATGCTCTGTGCTAATGCAGGACCAGAGGTCCTGGGGACCTCCAGGTTCACAAAGTAAAAGTTCTTCCCAGTATTTTGCGTCCATCTGAATTGGCCAATTGGCATAACTGAGTAAAACCGCCTGACTTGGGGCGCCCAGGTGGCTCACCTGGTAGAGCATTCCATTTTCAAGTCCTTGCCGCAGCGGTCATAAACATGCTGCATTCCTTTCAACTCTTTTGTTGTAATATCGACAAAAGGGTTGAAAGGAATATAAAGGAAAGCAGGAAGCAGTACGAAGCAGCTGCGCTCCATGCACAAAGGTAAATAACTGATGCATGATAGAGACGTCATCGACACGCCCACTCACCCTGCCTTTCCTCTATCTATTCTGTCACGGTCCAATAAAGCATGAAAATGCCCAAAAATTATCTGGGGGGTGGGCGGGGACGACTGACTCGGTGCATGGGTGGAGCGTAAACATGGCAGGACTTTTACTCTCTGAATCTGGGATTTTCCACCTCGATCCATACATTTTAAGGTGTTCTTGTACGGCTATGTCCTTCTAGGCTGTAAGCATCTTGTATTTTGGAGTTATCACGAATACTCTGAAACTATCTACCCTTCGTCTACCGTTCTGGTGCCACAAGCTGAGTTGTTTTTCCTCAAGACAGAGGACTCCTTTCTCAATGGAAGATGGATGGATTACATTTTATACCCATAAGCACATTTTTAAAAGCTTCTGGAAGATCTGGGAGAAGAAATAAAAAAACGGCCTCCTTCCAATTTGGGAAAAAACCTTGTTTGGATCCTTGGAACTCTGGAACAGTGTGATGGTTAAAAAAAAAAGACTGGGAAGACTTGAAGAAAGAGTCAGGACATTGGTGATTTGTATTGAATCGAGTGACGTTAGCAGTGGTAGGGGGTGACTGGTGACCATACACATTACCTGAATTCCTTCTTTGTGTCTGTTTTGACTTGTAGCACTGGCTTGTGCACCAGAACACCAGCGAACATCTAGCAAACTGCAAACTCCTCCAGGAACAGTGAGTAGATTACTGATTAGTTGTCACGCAAACACACACCTTCCTTTCCTAACTTCTTTCTTTTAAGCAGCTTTCACACATTAACTCCGGACAATGTCCAGGTAATCAGGTCTGGGCATTGTCCAGAGCTGCCCTTTCACACACGTAGCCCACAACCGGAGATTGTCAGTGTCACATGTGTTTACACTACTTGACATAATGAAGCATGATGCTGCGGTGCCTTACAGCGCACCCAAGATGACGGACGAGGCTACAGACTTATCTTTTACTCCATACTCCATTTCTTTGGATGTAATATCAACAAAAGAGTTGAAAGGAATATAAATGAAAGAAGAAAACGGTACAAAGCAGTTGCGCTCCATGCACAAAGGTAAATCACTGACGCATGGTAGAGACGTCATCGACACGCCCACTCACTCGCTGTGAATGCCCTGGACAATTACCTGCTCTTTTCACACAGACTGCTCAATTGGAGATAATGCAGACTTTGTATGAGGGTGCTGGTGGGGTAAAGTCTGGGTAATGCCCGGTCAAATGGTTCGGACATTTGCATTCACACATACAGTCTCTCCGCTTAATGTCCCAATAATTTCAGGGTTGCAGATGATCCGCTGTGGCGACCCCTAACGGGAGCAGCCGAAAGTATCAGAAGAAATGCATGTGTGAAAGCAACTTGAGAGAACCACAAATGTTAAAAGTCCATTTCTTGGCTCCATTTTCCTGCCAGCTAACACGCCATCCCGTGTCAATTTCTGATCTTGTCTCACTCTTGGTCTTCACCTCGCTCTGCCCAAACATGGTGTGATTTGTATCATCTGAGGCTGCACCATAAGTCATGAATTCTAGAGATAAGACGAATTCCGTGCAAAATGCAAGGTATCGGGCACAAATGCTGGTCTGGACCCGGCCTCGGTGAATGTAACAAAGAAGTTAAAAGTATAGACACAATAGGATAACTGGAAATCGAACGTGGAGACTACAGGGGTAAAACACTCGGGGTAGGGTAGGGGTAGACTATGTCTGGCAATATACAAAGGTGTAATCTCAGATCCCAGCAGCCCTTTTCTAAAAGGACTTTTTGGGGGGAAGCCCCTCCGGGTTTGCGCCAGAAACCAGAGATTTGAAGGGGGCCGGGTTACGTTTTAAGCCCGCTCCGTAGCTGACTGTCTATGTACTATTGTAACAAGATCATATTTAAGATAAGTACTTTGGCCTAATCTGACACCCGCCATGCTCTAATTTGTTTGCCGTTCTCCTATTTTCCCCTCTTCTAATTCACACTTTAGCCCCTCAGGCAGAGATGTCCAGCCGTCACCCTCCTCTTCCTCCCAGAGCACAAAGCATCGGGCGATTTCACGATCGCGTTCTCCAACCCGCCGCTTCCACAGCAAAGGATCTTTGCCATCTCGGAGGAGGTCCCCGTCCCCAAGGAGGACAAGGTCCCGGTCCCCACGGAGGGCCCGTTCCCCGCAGAGATCCCGGTCCCGGTCCTCACGGAGATCGAGGTCCCGGTCCCAGTCCCAAGGGAGGGCCTGTCCCCGGCAGAGATCACGGTCCACACGTAGGTCTCGGTCCCCACATGGTACCCGACATAATTCAAGGTGTGTTGGAAACTCTTAACACTCTCGAAACAAAATATTTACTCACTGGTTTGGTTGTGACCTACACCCAGTCAATAATTAACTATATTCCCCTAAGACTAAAACACCAACACCTCCTTAATTTAGCGACTTGACTTAATTCAAGTCAGTTACATCACTCCCCAAAGTCCTGACACTGTGAAACATCAAAATCCGCCTCACTTGCCATTATCTCGTGCACTTTTCAGTTATTTATGCTTGTTTTTTAGCTGGCATTTAAATCGTAATTTAACCCCCTAATCATATGTTACTTTGTCGAGTGCAAATCGAACAAACGCCTAAAATGTTGAACTTCCGTACATCACGGAATAGGTGTATTGCAGCAGGGAACTCCTCAGAAATACGTTAAATACCTTCTCCCACCACAGGCGGACCCGATCCGGGAGTCGGGAAAGATGGTGGACCCAGGACAAAAGCGTGGCGATGATGGCCAGGAAACTGATAGAAAGATCAGGTGAGAGAGAGGGAGAGAGAGAGAGAGAGAGAGAGAGAGAGAAAGTGTGGAGATGGAGAGAGTTTCACTTTATGCATCCGTCCAATACAGACACATGGCCAAAAGTATGTGGACACCTGAACACCACTCCTGTCTGTGCTTGTTGAACAATTAATTTAAAACCATGGGCATTATTATGGTGCTAGCACAGCATGTATGATCCCCCTTGTACCTGGGTATGAAACCCCTTGTACGGCCATTTTGCAATAATGACCGACTGGCTGTATTTTATCCTGCATTCATCCCTTGTGGTCTTCATTGTAGTTTTTATGTCGCGTCACAAGATGGTACCGCTAGCTGGTTGTAGAATTTGCATGGACAGTGTTTACCCTCAAACTTTTCTACGCACTGGAAAAGCCCTTATCAGACGAGGGGCGCAGGATGGCAAATGGGCGCAGTCCACTTCAGCCAGATGGCGCAGCAGGCAGACTGCAATTATATTTATGTTCAAATTTTTGTTCGCTCTGTATATTCAAGACTTAACACAAAGTGATCACAAGGAGAGGGTGACTTTTCAGCTGCATTTATTGCACAAATATAAGCTGTGAAATCAATGACCTTTGCAAAACATGAGCACGTCATGAACACAGCGTGCATGATTCATTGCTGCACTCTATCTTCCTTGGCTTGGGAAAAAAATGGAAATGGAATATGGAAATTTGTTTATTGAAATCTTCATGCGGGTCCCCAAGTGCTCTCCTTGCAGCCTGTTCCTGAGGTCTGTTTTCAAATACCAAAAGAGAAGATTTGTCTTCGTCTGGTGAATTCTTTAATTTAAGGATAGATTGCTATACAAAGAAATCATGAGTTGCGTGAGCCCGGCACCCTGTTCATGGTGGTGAAATCCCGTTCACAGTTCATACTGCCGGTGAGCACAGTAATTTAAAGGTGCGGTGTGTAGAATTAAGTGACGTATAGCGGTGAGGTTGCAGATTGCAACCAGCTGAATATCCCCCCCACGAAGGGCTGGACCCCTAACAATGATGATATAAGTTCTCGCTCACTTTTGCTCCTGCCCTCCTATCCCTCTTCCTCTTCCTCCTCCAGGAGTTCAGTGCATATCAGAAAGCACCAGTCTGGAGGATGTCGTCCAGTCCCTGGCACCGGCACTGTTGGCCGAGCTGACCAAGCTGAAGTCTTCATCAGCCTCCACCTCCTCCTCTTCCTCAGTGAAAGGAGTGAAAAGAACGGTTAAAGTAACAGAGAAAGAGGCTTCGTCTTCAAGCTCCTCTTCCTCAGCTCAAGCAGCAAAGAAGGAGCCTCCTTCAAGCACCTCTTCGTTTCCTCAAGCGATAAAGAAGGAGCCTCCTTCTTCAAGCACCTCTTCGTTTCCTCAAGCCATAAAGAAGGAGCCTCCTTCTTCAAGCACCTCTTTGTGTCCTCAAGCCATAAAGAAGGAGCCTCCTTCTTCAAGCACCTCTTTGTGTCCTCAAGCCATAAAGAAGGAGCCTCCTTCTTCAAGCACCTCTTCGTTTCCTCAAGCGACAAAGAAGGAGCTTCCATCTTCTTCATTCAAGAATACCGTGCCGGCTAAACCAGCGGCACAACAACAGACTGAGGTATGTGTATGTGGGTGTGGCATGTGGGAGGTCACGTAGGATTGGCTTGAATTTGCAAAGCTTAATATATCTGAGTTCCAGGAAATGTTGACCACTTTTGGCACTTTTCCACTCGTGAGGGTCGGCCCCTTTGAGCGAGCCGATGCCTGTCCGCTGGCCTTCCCATCACGGTAGTACCCGTGATACTCGGGGGCCATCGCCGTTTTATCGCTGTTGTACAGCTACCCTTTTTACAAAGTGGGACACAAACGGAAGCAAGTATTTCCCTGCTCCACGACTGCTCTCTGTCACATTGTCCTTCAGACATCCTAAAACATCCAAAAATAAAAACCACCCAGACCAAGTCAGCCACAGCTTTCTCCCTTCGCTGCTCTGCTCCACACACACGACCCGCTCCAGCGTGATAAGGCCATTATCTGAATAACAAACAAGGGTTCAACCGATAGCCAGTATCACTTGGTGATTCCTACTCAAATGGTGCAGTTTGTTATTGTTTACTGATAGCTGTTATTTGCCCTCAACAAGGCTGTGGTTAACCTCTCTCTGCTTCTCTATCTCCCTCCCTCCAGACCAAGCCGACCATCTTCTCTGCCTATGACCCGGTGTTTCTTGATGGGATTCCGGAGACGGCCACCTACGCTGACGTGCTTTTCGCTGTGGCAAAGTTTGGCAAACCCAAAGAGCTGAAACTGGACAAATCCCAGAACCAGGTGTGTGTGTGTGTGTGTGTATGTATGTGTGTGTGTGTGTGTGTGTGTGTGTGTGTGTGTGTGTGTGTGTGTGTGTGTGTGTGTGTGTGTGTGTGTGTGTGTGTGTGTCTGGGTGTCTGGGTGTGTGAGTGGTATTTAATTTGAATAAAAGAGCATTTGTGTTTATGTGTTTGTGAATGTATGTATTGATTAGGGGTGGCCGATCACATGAAAGTTGTAATCGGATTTGTACCCAATAGTTGGATTGTCGGAATCGGAAAAATCTGAAGTTGCCTGAAGAAGGCAGGTGGAGCTACTCGCTTTTATTATAGGGGAGGAAAAAACGGATGTTATTTTTCACCGCATTGCTTTTGCACTCTCGTCTTAAACTAAGAGTCTGCCTACGAGCGGTCTAAAGACGGAAATGCCTCACCTTGTGTGTGTCGCAGCATGGTACCAGACGCCAAATTATCTAATAATCCATGAATGGTGCAATCATGCAGGTTCCAAGGACTCCACCACCCCTCCAAACGCTCACGTTGCATGTATTGCATTCCGCTGTCTTGCTTGCACTCCGTCTTCTCTCTTCACTTCTCGCTCACTCTGATGTTATTGCTGCCACTGGTTACCACGTGGCTTCTCTTTACGGTACGACGTGCTATGTTGCTGCTACTTTACGACACGTCGTGAATGAGCTGTATGTACAGCGGCAGCTGGGGGAGGCACGGTACCTGCAGCTGTCCAATCACGTGAGCGTGATCAGATCACACAATGTATTTGTCACTGACGTACAGCAATGTGTGTGTGTGTGTGTGTGTGTGTGTGTGTGTGTGTGTGTGTGTGTGTGTGTGTGTGTGTGTGTGTGTGTGTGTGTGTGTGTGTGTGTGTAGGCGTGTGTGTACTTCTTCAGGTCAGAAGCTGCTCAGGCTCTGGTTGGATTCACAGGGTTCAAGATCCAAGGAACGACCATAACGGTCACCCAGAGAACGGTACATCTCTCTCGCTCTCGCTCTCTCTCGCTCTCGCTCGCTCTCTCTCGCTCTCTCTCTCTCTCTCTCTCCTGTCGGAACCTAACCTGTCTGTCTTGTTGCAGGTGGCTTTCGCTGAGAAGCAGGAGAATCCCCTTGTTACCCGCAGGTAAAAGCTGCTTCACAACCTTGTTTATAACTTATTTTCCTATAATTAAATTAAAAAAAGGTTATTTGGAAATTACAGATAATATTTTATTATTAATATATTTTTATTAATAAAGTCCTTAAACCATGTACTCATAATAATATTGATTATTATTATTAGAACAAGGTTCTTACCAGGTCCCTGAGGTGCTTAAAGTGCTTGAATTTCATCCCCAGAAATTGAACAAATGGAATACCTTGAAAAGGTGCTTGAAAAAAATCATTGAAAACCTGTGATGTTCCCCCTGGTTTTGTTCTTCAATCGCAACGTAATAAAACATTTCCAGAATCACTTTTAGGACATAGATTTAAATGTAATCCAGCACAGTTGGAAATAGACGCTTAATAGTAGATGACAAGGAGATTAATAATAGATTCATAGATAATAGATATACTAATATAAATAATATACAATGACACCAAGGTTATATTATATTTTAATTCATATTTCAATATTCAATATTTGTTTTGTGTGAAGTCCTTGAGAATGGGGGGGGGGGATGGTACTGAAAAAGTACTTGGAAGTCCTTAAATTTAATTTAGTAATGCCAGAATGAACCCTGGTTGCAGATCATATGAACAATGTATATGAGGGAAATACATATTAAATATCAGCGTCAGTAAATATAAGTAAATACTGGGTGCATGTGGAAATGTTTTCTGATGTCTTATGATTGTACGCTGAGGTTAAATGTGAATCTCTCCCCTCCCTTTCCTTCCCTCGCTCCCTCCCTTTCCTTCTCTCCTTCTCTCCTTCCCTCCATCCCAGTTCTCCTCCACAGGGTTCGGTGGCAGCAGAGGGTGGAGCCAAGCCGTGTTTCCCGCTCGTCCCCGCTAAGAACCTGGTGAAGCCCCTGCAGCTCGTCCTCAAGGGAATCCGTGAGTGATGTTTTTTTTCCCCACATATTTAATTTTTTCACTTTTCCCCTCGTTTTGTTTCTAATTTGTTCTGCTTTCTACATTTTTTTCATTAATATTTTTCTGCTCTTTTTTTCTCCTTTTGTCTATATTTCATTTTACCTCCCAAAATTTGTTTTTCTCTATTTTCCTTATTTTTCTCATTCAAATTTTGTTTTTTTCTCTTTATCTCCGTTATTTTTCTCATTTATTTTTATTTATTTAATTTTTTCCCCTCATTTCTTTACATTTAGTTTCTTTTTGCTTATTTCCTCAGTTTTTTTGCGACTAAAAATGTTTGATTTGTAGAAAAGTTCCTCAAAATCTGTGATGCAACTGGAAAACGTTGTAATGTTTTTGCAATAAAATTGTGGCAATTAGCAAATTGTAATTCTCTCTCTCTCTCTCTCTCTCTCTCTCTCTCTCTCTCTCTCTCTCAAACAGAATGCGAGAACGTGTTGAATGTAAGTCTGCTCATTATAAACATCATATTTATATTCCCCCAAAGTTTTTTTTATTTTTTTATTTTATTATTATTATTTTTCCCCCCCCAAAGCTTTGACTTGACGTAGAGACACTTCCACCTCGAAGTAGGACATTGAAATAGTTGTGAAGCTTCCTCCGCTCACTTTGGAAATATTGTAGTATTTTATCCCTTGTATCACTCCGCCTACATGCTTTTGGTACCGCAGGAAGTTCTAAGAACCATTGGTGGAACCGATCTGTGTGTCTCTGTCATCCAGGAATGATGGTCATTCTTTAAAAAAAACCTCTTCAGCGATATTTAAACTGAACGCCAGCAAATGTAATTGCCCAAAATGAATTTTACGGGCTAAAGTGTCTGGAACAGAATGACTCCTGGAGCGGCGGACACAGTGGAGGTGTCGTTGGAACCAGCGATACACCTACCAGGTGTGAAGTAGATTGAAGTGAAGGACATGCATACAGACAGAGAGGCATACAGACAGCTTTCCGTCTTTCCTTTATCGTTGTGTAAATGTGCACAATGTGCAAATTAGCTTCAGTTTTATGACCAAAAGGCGCGTTGTGAGGCCATGGAGAGGGGTGGAGGCTCTTAATGTGACAGTTACACATCATTTTCATTTTATTTTATTGGAGTACACACACACACACACACACACCTCACAAAGCTATTGTGTATATAATATGAAGATGATTTAATATTATTATAATAAAATGTTTTAATTCAAGTACAGTACTTGGTCAATAATCATTTTCTAGGGCTTTAAATCCAGACTGATTTTCCATGATATCCTTCATACTCTTGCCAGTTACCCCCTTCAGAGTGTCGGAGAATTCGCGTCATGTGGTTTGTGAGGTGAACCAGTTTCCGCTATCATGAGACCCACTCAGATTTTAAAAGATTTTATTTCTGCAGAATTAAAATGAGCACAATACAGTACACACCCTGGAAGATGGCACAAGATTGACTGAAGACTTATTCAGAGAGCAGTTTCTCAAGTAAGAAGAGCAAGGGCTGAAGAGGAGGGAAGGCTGAGGGGGAAAAAATAAACCACGTCAGGGACTCAGCTGCGGTTAAGACCACAGACAAAGACGAAACAAGATGGAATGGGGCGCACAGAATGTGTAGACTGAGGACAGGGCCTTCCAGGGCAGAAAATAAAATCAGGAGAATTGTCTCAGGAATACAGTATCTAAAGAAGTATTGTGTAATAATGAGACGAATGTAGAATTTATCACCAGAGTGATACAAGAGCTTCTGATCACCCTGTTGGGGGTTATTTTGTGATAATGGACGTCTCTACATCAGCCCTTACATATCAAGTTGAGCTGGGTACATTTTGGTGGAGGACAGATGAACTTATGAAGATATCGTTTAGATAAACATGGAATGGCATTTTTGGGACCTGGTTCAGAGAAAGTTTATGAATAGATTTCATGTCCTCTCTCGCCGTGTCTCCCCCTCTGCACCCCCCCCCCCTCCTTCCCCCAGCTCAACGCCAAATTCCACAAGGCGACCCGAACTAACGTGATGGTGACGGAGCTCCCCATCAGCGGCTTCACGGTGTTTGAGCTGGGGTCCAAGTTGTCCGACATGGGCTTCCAGCAGCAGCTGGACCACCTGTACGTCCTGCCTGAGCACCGCATGGTACGTAGTGATGCCTAATGACCACCAGGGAGAGCCCTTCACTCTTCCAGCCATGATTGTCATACAGATGTAATGCATTGACAAAAGTGTAAATTAAATAAGTGGAAGAAATCCAGTTTCCCTCAATCCGGCTCAAGAAGTTGGATTTCAGGAGTTGGATGTTGGATTTCTATCATTCATATAAACGAATATACTTTGAGAAAATGTATTTAATTAGTTAAATTCCTTATTAAAGACACAATGGAATCAACAATTTAGTCTGTTATTTGAAGTTTTTGATTCAATATTTAACAAATCTCATGTTTTGTTTTAGTTTTTATAACAATGGTCCTTTCTCCTGCTTGGTGTCCAGGCCTTTTTCGGGCTGATTTCCAGAAACAACGTGAAGAAAATGCTGGCAGCGTTCAAGGGACAGGTTACGGAATTTAAAGGAGCAATGCTACGATTCCACGTCCCCAAAGCAGATATGCACACCCCGGTGCGTAAAACGAGATAAAGCTATTGGCTACATAGCTAACAGTTAGATTTGGGTGTATGGTGAACGGCCATTTTGAAAATGTTGCTTTATAAAGACTGTTGGTGTTCTTTTTTTTTTCAGGTGAAGTTCTTTGAAACTCTGCTGAACTGGGGCGACATCGTAAGACACACACTGGTCTCACTGTTTACTTCCTGGGTTGAATGACCACTTCCTCTCTGCTTCCTGGTTTTGACTGATCACTTCCTGGTTTGATTCTCTACTTCCTGGAGTTTGTTGGTTTGAATGACCACTTCCTGTGGGCTTTCTGGTTTGAATGACCACCTCCTGTCTCTCTCCTGGTTTGAATGCCTTTTTCTTGCATTATTGTTGGTGTGAATTACCACGCGCGTCCGGTCTGCTTCCCAATTTGGAATGTCCACTTCCTGTCTACCTCCTGGTTTGAACGTCCACTTCCTGTCTCCAGACCTATGACAAGGCGATGCTGGAGGACCGCCTGGTGTTTGTGAGGAACATTCCTCTGGGTTTCGAGAAGGAAGTCCATAACGCTGTGATGCTGGCAGGACCCGTCAGCTTGTACCTGCCGCTCAAAAATGCTGTACGTACGCACGCACGCACGCACGCACACACACACACACACACACACACACACACACAGACACACACACACACACACACAAAGCATTTTTGAGCAGCAGGTAAAAGCTGACGGGTCCTGCCAGAATCACAGCGTTAGAGGTGTGTGTGTGTGTGTGTGTGTGTGTGTGTGTGTGTGTGTGTGTGTGTGTGTGTGTGTGTGTGTGTGTGTGTGTGTGTGTGTGTGTGTGTGTGTGTGTGTGTGTGTGTGTGTGTGTTCCAGATCTTCGTCCTCTACTCGACGGTAGAAGCTGCAGATCATTTCGGACTCTGGGTCAGCAAGTTAAAATTCAGCGACAAGATGGCGATCGTTCGCTCCCTGTGTGAGTTCATCCCCCTGAACAGAGCCCCCTGGTGGACCCTGAGCAGAACTTGGTTTCTCAGCTTATTCGTGACGCACCGCGTCCTAGCGCTGTACTGTTGGCTGTGCGTGGAAAAAGCATCCATTCGATTTTCGGTCCAAAATGAGAATATAGCAGATTTAAGTGGTTTTCTATCTCTCAACGTGTTTTCAAAACGGAGTTTGATTTCTAAATATGAGATAAATAATAAATAATAATAAATCTTTCATTAATTTGAACGATTTAAGATCATATTTTTATTGATTTCATCTGTTCTGTAAAGCATATATTAGCATTCAGTTGTATTTTTTTTCAATAATATTAAATGCTCTTAAAACAACATAACATTATACGTTATTTGTGTTAGATATGGCCGTAAAATCGTACAAAATAGTTTATATTATAGATGTATTAATGATTATATTCACAAAATGTATATAACAAAATAAAAATGAGTCATAGAAAAGCTCAAGAAATAAAAAAAGAAATCAAACAAACTGTTATACAGGTACTCCTCACTCAACGACCCAGTTCCGACCAGGTCGTTAAACGAATTGGTCGATAAGCAAGGACACGTGTTATTTCACAGTAAGGGGGCGTGGCTGATATGTATAGTGTGTATATATAGTGTATTATATATATATATATATATATATATATATATATATATATATATGTACACATACATACATACATACATACATACATATACACAGTACAGTGTAAATAAAGTATAGTGATGGTATGCCGTGGTATTGTCCACAGTGTACAATACAGACTGATCAGGGAGCTGGTCGTAAGTCTGATCAGTCGTTAAACAGGTCGTTAAGTGAGGAGTACCTGTACTTGAATTGATTGATTTTCCACATATACATTTTATGAATATTATTATTATTATTATTCCCAGTGCCTCCTGGTAAACTGGAGCTGGCCGTCCCTCCAACTGGGAACCAGTCCGTCCCACTGGTCCTTCCTGGTCTGAAGCCTCCGTTCTGGATCCCCATGAAGAACGTTCCCTTCAGCTTCCCCACATCAACTCCCATGTTCAAAATCCCTGGTAAGGAACCCTTGAAACCACTTAATACCCCTAAAAGAGTCTTAAAACCTCTTTAAAGTGGTGTAAATAGAGTCTAAAAGTCACTTTCTTTCCTCCTTATTTCGCTTCCCTTTGATTGATTGATTTTTATTTTTATTTAATTATTTTTTTGGCTCGTCACAAAAAATATTCCAAATTTAAATATACTTTATACAAAATAAATTCACTGAACTCAACTTCAGTAATGCAAGTGGGATTTCTTTGTGGTGATTTTTTTTACCTGGGAGGGAGATGTCTTTAAACCCCATGAGAATTTGTGTTAAAAATCTGAAACGTAACTGTGATACTTGCCAACACTGAATATAAAATGTACATAAATATGAAGATGACATATTGTTTTATTATAATATTCTGAAATGATTGTGTCAAGTGTCTTCTGACAGTTTTCGTTTGTTTGTTGTCTCAGACGTTCAGACAGTGACTGGAATGGAGGACGTGGAGGTAAAGTCTCTTTCAATCCCTTTATTCCGTCTTTTGGTTTTGCTCATCTTTAATTAAGGGATTTAAATGTCTTTATTAAAGGTCCTGTTTCATTTGATTATTTTTCCCCAAATGCTTAATTGAAGAGGAAGTATATATTTCTCTATAAACTGTAGTTTAAACATTTAATTTAAATTGATCAAAATCGGCAAATATCTCAATAAGATCTCACCATCATAAGTGGAGTTAAGGGGGGGTGGGGTTCAGACATTTCATAAAACTTAGTTTAGATAAAAAAATCAAAAGAGAGAGGGAGGAAAGGTTCAGTTTGAGGATGTGGAGATATTTCGTAATTATTTCATCAATTTGCTGCTTTGAAGGCAAAACAATTGCATTAATGAATGAACCTCATAAATATAAGGTCAGAAAATACAAACAATTTGCCCGATTTAACGTGACTTTTGGGATATACCACATCCACTTCCAGTCTTCTATCCAAATACAGAGACATATAATTTTGTTGGTTGAACAGATACACATAATGATTTCTCTGTGAACCTCCATTAGATAGATATTCGGGTTAGATTGAGAGATCTAGACAGATAATCAGATTAGATGAGACAGATATTCAGATCAGATGGATGGAACTACACCCCGATCAGATCGGGCCAGCAGGGCTGATCTGAACCGAAAAATGTATCATATGAAATGTATGTATGTGTATTGTTTATATATCACAACCTTAAGATCAATCATTCCCTCCCTTCTCCTCCAGCGGGTTCAGCAGTGGTTGTACCGCCCCACCGTCGTCATGGCGACCGGCCTGCCCCCTGGTGACTACGGTCAGGAGGACCTGGTGCGCCTGGCCTGGCCCTTCTGGAGCGACAGGAAGCCCGCCAGCGTCTTCTACAATGTGCTGGGGCTGCCGCTGGAGAGGAGGGTGGGGGGCCGCACACACACCCAATACACACACATCCTAGTACCCTGTTACAAGACACCTAATAACCTATTGTTATTGCTCAGATTTTTATTGTTATTAATCTTCTTGCCGTTTTTCAGGCTAAAAGTATCTCAAACACGCAGTACAAATGTGGTTGAGGACCTCGTTTGAACCGGAAAGTTTCAGACGTCTTGTTCGAGCTTGAGCAATATTGATGTACATTTGGAGCAGAAATGTGTGAAAACTGTTAATTCACCGGAAGGCACGATTTGAATAGTTTCAGTCGCGGGGCGCTTTGTGACATCATCCGACGTCAAACAAGTCCTACAAGTTTTCTTTTCTAAGTCCGAGCTTTGTTAGTCAGAAGTCATTCGCACCCAGTCATTTGTGCCCTGTGGACTGCATAGCGTTCACAGACAGTCACCCTCCTTCGAACCGGAGCCCGGCGCGACACCCATCCCCGAAAAAGGAGAGCGATTAAAGAATGAATCCGCGATTTTCAGTGACGTCAGTTCTGACACTGTCGGCGGGATTGGCTCGTTCCTTCGATCCCAGAGCGCAGATTCGGGAACATTTGGGACTGTTCTCAGATGACAAAGCCCTTGGAGGAACCGTTCGTTTGTGTTGATTAACCTAACATGACGGAACTACACTAGTAAACCCTGTATATTGCTGCCTGCAGCTATATTTATTAGTGTTATAGTAATAATTATTATTATTGTAATATATCATTATTAGTCTACTACTATTAGTGGTACCTGACCACCTTAGGTCAAAGATCGATGATCGACTTTGTGGTCGTGTCATCAGATCTCGGGTGAAGAGAGGGGCAGAGCTGTCAACTGATCACCACCTGGTGGTGAGTTGGATCAGATGGCGGGGGAGGCTGCCAGACAGACCTGGTAAACCCAAACGCGTAGTGAGGGTGAACTGGGAGCGCCTGGTGGATGCCCCTGTCCACGAGGTCTTCAACTCCCACCTCCAGAAGAATTTTTCGCGCATCCCAGGTGAGGTTGGGCACATGGAATCCAAGTGGGTCATGTTCAAAACCTCAATTGCAGAGGCGGCTGCTAGGAGCTGTGGTTGAAAGGTAGTCGGTGCCTGTCATGGCGGCAACCCAAGAACCCGTTGGTGGACACCAGCGGTGAAGGAAGCCGTCAAGCTGAAGAAGGAGGCCTTTCGGGCTTGGCTGGCCCAGGGGTCTCCCGAGGCAGCAGACAGGTACCGGCAGACTAGAAGGGCTGCGGCTTCGGCCGGTCACTGACGCAAAAACCCGGGTGTGGGAGGAGTTTGGGGAAGCTTTGGAGAAGGACTTTTGGTTGGCCTCAAGGAAGTTCTGGAAAACTGTTTGGAGACTCAGAAAGGGAAAGCAGGGCTTGGCTCAGGCTGTGTTCAGCCGGGGAGGAGAACTGCTGAACTGGACTGGGGATATTGTTGGGCGGTGGAAAGAGCACTTTGAGGAACTCCTGAACCAGATCAATACGTCCTCAGGGGAAGAGGCCGAGTCTGAAGACTCGGGGGAAGTCTCGTCCTGGTCCTGAAAGCTCTGGACATTGTTGGGCTGTCTTGGCTAACACACTTCTTCAGTGTCGCGTGGATGTTGAGTACAGTACCTATGGAGTGACAGACCGGGGTGGTGGTTCCCATTTTTAAAAAGGGGGACCGGAGGGTGTGCTCCAATTATAGGGGTATGACACTGCTCAGCCTCCCCGGGAAAGTTTACTCCACGGTGCTGGAAAGGAGGCTCCGGCCGATTGTCGAACCTCAGATACGGGGTACCGGGGCTGTTGGTACGAGCCATTCGGGCCTTGTACAACTATAGTGAAAGCTGTGTTCGTATTCTCGGCATAAAGTCAAACACATTCTCAGTGGGTGTTGGCCTCTGCCAAGGTTGCCCCTTGTCCTCGATTCTGTTTGTGATATTCATGGACAGGATCTCAAGGCGCAGCTGAGGTGAGGAGAGTGGGGACCTCAGAATTGCATCTCTGCTTTTTGCAGATGATGTGGTTTTGTTGGCTTCATCAGAGCGTGACCTCCAGCACGCACTGGGGAGGTTTGCAGCCGAGTGTGAAGCGGTCGGGATGAGAGTCAGCACCTCCAAGTCTGAGGCCATGGTTCTCTGCCGGAGAATGGTGGATTGCTCCCTCCGGGTTGGGAGCGAGTTGCTGCCCCAAATGAAGTAGTTAAAGTATCTCGGGATCTTGTTCACAAATGAGGGGGAAAATGGAGAGATGGACAGGCGGATCGGTGCGTCAGCAGTGATGCGGGTGTTGTACTGGACTGTTGTGGTGAAGAGGGAGCTGAGCCGGAAGGCAAAGCTCTCAATTTACCAGTCCATCTACGTCCCAACCCTCACCTATATTCATGAGCTTTGGGTATTGACCAAAAGAACGTGATTGCGAATGCAAGCGGCCGAAATGAGTTTCCTCCGTAGGGTGGCTGGGCTCAGCCTTAGAGATAGGGTGAGGAGCTCAGACATCTGGAGGGAGCTCGGAGTAGAGTCGCCGCTGCTCCTTTGCGTCGAAAGGAGCCAGTTGAGGTGGGTCGGGCATCTGATCAGGATCCCTCTTGGGCGCCTTCCCTTGGAGGTTTTCTGGGCACGTCCAACTGGTAAGAGACCACGGGGTAGACCTAGAACGCGCTGGAGGGATTATATATCCCAGCTGGCCTGGGAACGCCTCAGGGTCCAGCAGGAGGTACTGGAAAACATTGTCGGGGAGAAGGGGGCCTGGAGCTCCTTGCTCAGCCTGCTGCCACCGTGACCCGGCCCCGGATAAGCAGAGGAAAATGGATGGATGGATGGATGGATGGATGGATGGATGGATGGATGGATCATTATTATTGAAATTATAAGTATTATTTTAATTATTCATGTTAAATTATGATTGTAATTATTATTATTGTAATATATAATTGTTATTATTTTTATTACAGGTAGCTATTATAATTATGCTATTTGTATCTTATTTTTATGCTATTGTAATTATTGTTATTATTATTTCAGGGCGTTTGAGTTTAGTCATACTTTTTTCTCCTCTCTCTCCCCTCCTCTTTCCTTCCTTTCCTCCTCCCTTCCTCATCCCTCCGTCAGGCCTTCTTCTCCTTCTCTGATTGGGAGAGTTGCCGTGGCTTCGTCTCCTCTCATCTCCGGAAACCTTTTTTCGTGGGAGGGAGGAAACTGACCCTGCACTTCCTGCTGCAGCCGCTCAACTACACCAACAAAGAGGTACATACACACACACACACACACACACACACACACACACACACACACACACACACACACACACACACTGATAAAGGGAAACAGTTATTGTTGTTGTTAACATGTGTTGTGCTAACGTCTATTTGCTGAATCAATATTTAATACAAAACATATTGAATATTTTATTTTAAATGCTTTCAATATTTTTTATAGTTTGTATTTTATTTTTATTTTGGTTCTCTGTCGTTTTCTTATTTCTATTGCTGTTATATTATTATCACATTACATTATTTTTCTGACTTTTAATTATGTTGTCTTATTACTATTATACTTATTAATATATAAACTTATATATACTTATTTCATTATGTTTGTTTTGTGCAAAATCATGTTTTCCATTTTTTTCTTTTATCTTCTATTTTGATTCTTTAACTTTTGTGATTCAACAGATGTTCCTCAAGGTTTGGACTTTTTTAAACACGTAACTTAAAAATGGTTGCGTTCCTCGTTTCCTCCCAAACTGTGAGATTTACAGTGATTGATTAGAGTTAGAGGTTTTAGATTCCTCCCTGTGTTGTGTGTTGTGCCTTGCAGCTGAATATTTCAGTTTGTATTTTCTCTTTTCTTTTCTGTTTGCAGATATCGGTGTACAAAGCTCTGCTTCCATTGACCGCCGCAGTGAGTTCGATTTTTGATCAAATGTTTTTTATCTCGTAAAAAAGAAATGCCCATTGTCTCTAAAAACTTAGTGTGAACCTCTGATCACGATATATCGGTTTGTTCGGTATGTATCATGGTTTTGGGGCCACGGTTACGGTACGATTTCGGTATCTTCATATTTAAGAAAAGTACATGTAAATAAAAGTGTAAAGAATGTTATAGTAGTGTAGTGTGCGTGTGTGTGTGTAGATAGTAGTGTGCCACAAATAACTAGTGTAACGCTCTGTCTATGACTGGGGGGGGCGGGGGTTCAATTTCATTGGTGCGCTGTTATAATTTGCATAAGTTCATCTGATTGGAGGGGAGGTGTCCAGGATAGTGGATCATTCAAATATCAATTTTCGTTCATATTTATTTATATATATATAATATTTAAAAAATGTTTCACAAAAAGTAAAACCAGTACTATAGTGAGTAATTTTTATGTAGAACAGGTATAAACAGTATTTTTTACACATAAAGAATAATAGGAAAATAAAACCTCACAGTCAGACCAGTGTGTGGTGCCTTCGCTTTGTGACCCTGAACGTGACAGTGGGTGCGCTCCTTTTCAGACAGGGCACCGCCCAGCGAGGGAGGAGATTTGGATATCTCTTTCATAGAGGGGGGGAAACATTTGCCGGCGACAGGAGACGGCAACTTAAAACAAACAACACAACATAAAACTGTAAAACTTGACAAAAGAAAGGACGGCTCCTCACCCGACGAGACTCAGTTCCCGTCATTCTTCCAAAATAGCCGTTCGAGAGGAAGCGAGAGAGGTCTGAAGTGAAGTTCATAATAAAGAGGTACACGGCCATCGTACACGGCCATCCCAGGGAGTTATTTCCTGACTGGACGCCTTGGTTCATTGCACTCTTTCCAAAAACATTTCTATGTAGTTTTATCTTGTGTTTCTATGGAAAGGGCTGGCGTTGCCGCACGCAGTTGGGCAAAAAATAAATCGACCTCTCACAAAAATAGAGAAATGCTGCGCGGCTCCGCACGCACGCCGTGCGGCTGATGTGGCCGGTGGCGCTGCAACAGTGGATTCAATAGGAAGCAGCACTTACTCCACATTGCGCCGTTCCCGTATGCGGGCCAGTGGACTTGTACCGTGATATTGTGTGTGCGTGCCTGTGTTGTGGTGTGTGTAGATATTGTGTGTGTGTGTGTGTGTGTGTGTGTGTGTGTGTGTGTGTGTGTGTGTGTGTGTGTGTGTGTGTGTGTGTGTGTGTGTGTGTGTGTGTGTGTGTGTGTGTGTGTGTGTGTGTGTGTGTATTTATGTGTGTATATGATGAATGTGATGAATATTTTTTTCAAAGGTGTCTCCCTGTTTCCAGGACAGTGAACCCACCCAGGCCAGCGAGTTGCTCATTGTGGAGATGCGGACGGTGAGCTTCGACATCATCCAAACCATAATCGCCATGGCAACAGCCGTGGGAACGGTCGTCGGCTGCCTCCCGCTCGCCAACAGGGTACATACCTACATTGTGGGGTGATGGATGGATGGATATGTATTCATGCAGTGACGGAGACCAACACACGGTGAAATGAGTTCTCTGCATTTCACCCATCCTGGCTTGTTCTTCCTCCGGGGGGCAGCCAGGAGCAGTGGGCAGCATACAGCGACGCGCCTGGGGACTTGGTTACAAATGTCCATCGCTGGTCAGACGATGATGTTGTGCATGTTTTTTTTTTTGGTGGGGGTCCTTACTGACATTTCATGGTGGAAACCCCATGTGAGCATGGTGAGAGGGTAGAGCGTCACAGCAGCTTGCATATAAATTGCTAATAAGATCGAAAAAAAAAGAAAATTGCAATATACCAAAGGTTTACCTGAAAATTTGGAAAAGCAAACAATAATAAATAAACTATACAATAAACCTAAGATAACCAATGAACAATAAAAAATAAAACTGGCTATTGCAATAACCTACTCAATAACAAAAAACTATAAATGTAAACCTAAAAAATTGACAATAAAATCAACAGAAAAAATTCAAAAGAAACTGGAAAAAATTGGCAACAAACCTAAAATTTAACTCGAAGATAAACATTTCAAGATACAATTAACAATAAAAATAAACCTAAGATACAAGCTCTCCCTCTCTTTCTCTCTTTTTAGGTTATCCTCCAAATGTGGGCGCCGGGTGAGGTCTTCAGTGCGATGCAGGCGTACAACACCGTCCTGAAATTCACCAAGAAGATGCAGAGAAAGTTCAAAATGTCTGATCAGTACGTGTCCACTCGGTGGCTCTTATACTTCCACTGTGTGTCCATGACCACACCTTCATCCTCCGCCTCTTTCTCTCCAACAGGTTTATTCAGGCGGTCGGAATTCAAAATCCCTTCAAAAAGTGAGTCCACGGATCTTCTGTTGTTTTCCGTCTTTATGATGATTTTGATGCCAAAGAAAAAACTAAAAGTCTGAACAGTCGAGACTAAAAGACTCATTTTAGTTATTGGTGCATAGGCAGAACCCATATTTGGGGAAAGTATTGTAGGTGCATCTGAAATGTACTTATTTCTAAATAGTATAGTTAGAGTTTCAGTTGGGTTGTTTCATGAGGTTTGGCCCAAATGGTCGACTTCAGAGTGATTCTCTGTCAAAATGTATCTTTGGAAGAAAAACGGCTGAAATACATTTTGTCCATGTACAGCCCTCCCCACTAAATGGCCTTAAGCACAGTGTGAAAATGCCCCTTTTGTTATTTGGTTGTTGATTTTTAATATTAACCATATTTAATTTTTAAATAATTCTCCCTGCAGACAAAGTGGTTATTTGGTTTGTTTGTCGTTCAGAACAGCCACCAACCAGTCAGTGATAGAGAACAGACTTTTGTCCCCGTTCCTGGTGGTTGGACTGGGGACAGGATGAAGCAGGTGCTGTGAGTTGCTGTTTCAATGTTGTAATCCAATCCTGATCTGATCGTTCTCCTTTCAGTTCCAACAGCTTCAGGATACATGTGTCGGGATATGAAATAAATTCTCTGGAATTTAACCGAAAATTGTCCAAGACCGGTACCACCCTGGTGTCGCAAAGGCCCGCTGCAGTGTCCGGTCAAACAGAAAGCAAACCCGCTGCAGTTCCCAGTCAAGCAGGAAGCCAGGCCACTACAGCTCCCAGTCAAGCAGGAAGCAAGTCTGCTGCAGCATCCGGTCAAGCAGGAAGCAAACATGCTGCAGTTCCCAGTCAAGCAGCCGCAGTGTCCCGTCAAGCAGGAAGCAAGTCAGCCGCAGCATCCAGTCAAGCAGTAAGCAAACCCACCGCAGTTCCCAGTCAAGCTGCGGCAGCATCCGGTCAAGCAGGAAGCGAGTCTGCCGCGGCATCCAGTCAAGCAGGAAGCAAGTCAGCCGCAGTATCAGGTCAAGCAGGAAGCCAGGCCGCCACAGCTCCCAGTCAAGCAGGAAGCAAGTCTGCCGCAGCATCTGGTCAAGCAGGAAGCAAATCCACCCCAGTTCCCAGTCAAGCTGCGGCAGTGTCCGGTCAAGCAGTAAGCCAGCCTGCCGCAGCATCCAGTCAAGCCGGAAGCAACTCAGCCACAGTTCCCAGTCAAGCAGGAAGCAAGTCTGCTGCAGCATCTGGTCAAGCAGTAAGCAAATCTACCGCAGTTCCCAGTCAAGCAGGAAGCAAGTCAGCCGCAGTATCAGGTCAAGCAGGAAGCCAGGCCGCCACAGTTCCCAGTCAAGCAGGAAGCAAGTCTGCCGCAGCATCTGGTCAAGCAGGAAGCCAGGCCGCCACAGTTCCCAGTCAAGCAGGAAGCAAATCCACCCCAGTTCCCAGTCAAGCTGCGGCAGTGTCTGGTCAAGCAGTAAGCCAGCCTGCCGCAGCATCCAGTCAAGCCGGGAGCAACTCAGCCACAGTTCCCAGTCAAGCAGGAAGCAAGTCTGCCGCAGCATCTGGTCAAGCAGGAAGCAAATCCACCCCAGTTCCCAGTCAAGCTGCGGCAGTGTCCGGTCAAGCAGTAAGCCAGCCTGCTGCAGCATCTGGTCAAGCAGTAAGCAAATCTACCGCAGTTCCCAGTCAAGCAGGAAGCAAGTCAGCCGCAGTATCAGGTCAAGCAGGAAGCCAGGCCGCCACAGTTCCCAGTCAAGCAGGAGGCAAGTCTGCCGCAGCATCTGGTCAAGCAGTAAGCAAATCTACCGCAGTTCCCAGTCAAGCAGGAAGCAAGTCAGCCGCAGCATCCAGTCAAGCAGTAAGCAAACCCACCGCAGTTCCCAGTCAAGCTGCGGCAGCATCCGGTCAAGCAGGAAGCGAGTCTGCCGCGGCATCCAGTCAAGCAGGAAGCAAGGCCGCCGCAGCTCCCAGTCAAGCAGGAAGCAAGTCTGCCGCAGTATCAGGTCAAGCAGGAAGCCAGGCCGCCACAGTTCCCAGTCAAGCAGGAAGCAAGTCTGCCGCAGTTCCCAGTCAAGCAGGAAGCAAGTCTGCCGCAGTTCCCAGTCAAGCAGGAAGCAAGTCTGCCGCAGTATCAGGTCAAGCAGGAAGCAAGTCTGCCGAAGCTCCTGGTCAAGCAGGAAGCAAGACAGCCACAGTATCAGGTCAAGCAGGAAGCCAGGCCGCCACAGTTCCCAGTCAAGCAGGAAGCAAGTCTGCTGCAGCATCTGGTCAAGCAGGAAGCAAATCTACCGCAGTTCCCAGTCAAGCAGGAAGCAAGTCAGCCGCAGCATCCGGGCAAGCAGGAAGCAAGTCAGCCGAAGCTCCCGGTCAAGCAGGAAGCAAGACAGCCACAGTATCAGGTCAAGCAGGAAGCCAGGCCGCCACAGTTCCCAGTCAAGCAGGAAGCAAGTCTGCTGCAGCATCTGGTCAAGCAGGAAGCAAATCTACCGCAGTTCCCAGTCAAGCAGGAAGCAAGTCAGCCGCAGCATCTGGTCAAGCAGGAAGCAAATCTACCGCAGTTCCCAGTCAAGCAGGAAGCAAGTCTGCTGCAGCATCTGGTCAAGCAGGAAGCAAATCTACCGCAGTTCCCAGTCAAGCAGGAAGCAGGTCAGCCGCAGCATCCGGTCAAGCAGGAAGCAAGTCAGCCGAAGCTCCCGGTCAAGCAGGAAGCAAGACAGCTACAGTATCAGGTCAAGCAGGAAGCCAGGCCGCCACAGTTCCCAGTCAAGCAGGAAGCAAGTCTGCTGCAGCATCTGGTCAAGCAGGAAGCAAATCTACCGCAGCATCTGGTCAAGCAGGAAGCAAATCTACCGCAGTTCCCAGTCAAGCAGGAAGCAAGTCAGCCGCAGCATCCGGTCAAGCAGGAAGCAAGACAGCCACAGTATCAGATCAAGCAGGAAGCCAGGCCGCCACAGCTCCCAGTCAAGCAGGAAGCAAGTCTGCCGCAGCTCCCAACCAGGCAGGAAACCAGCCAAACTCTACCTCTACTTTAGTCTACCTCCCTCTAGTCTACCTCTACTTGACACCACTGGACCTCCCTCTATTTTATCTCGACTTTCCTAGGGGTGTAAATTGGCAGATACCTGCCGATTCGATACGTATTGTGGTACTGCAAGTATTGTGATATTAGGACGTCTACGGTATTACAAAACTATCTATTACATGTATGACATTTTCTTTAGGCTACACTTTAAATCACGAGGCCTATTGCTTTGAAATGTTAATTGATGAAAAGTTGTGTCTGCAGACATCTGCTCTGGAACAAAACATTTTAAGTTACTTTTAATTTCAAGTTGAATACTTTTATTTCGACTCATTTGTAAAGCATACAAAAAGAAGGTTGCGCTTGCACCAGGAGACAATACTCAACAAAAATCTTGAGTCAGAAAATCACAAGTGTACAATACCAACCCCCACACATTTACAACAACAGCAAGTGTAAAAAATGTACTTACACCCATGAACTATAACTGGCTCAGTACCAGATGATTCAAACCAAATGCTTCAAATAGCGTACAATCACACCATTGGCAAATAAGTATTTTCATTAACTATATTGTCACCAGGAGACAATATAATTCTCATTTTCAACAAAAAATACCTGACTCCTGAATCAGAAAATCACAATGTAGTAAGTGCTCAATACAAAGTCACACATTTTCACACTTTACAGTAGCAGCGACAAGGTTCAACACAAAATTTAAAAAATAGTTTTGGCTGGCAACCAGGCATCAGCTTTTGGTTGCCAAAACTGTAAATATGGTTGCCATTTTTAGTTGCATAATTAAGATACTATACTGTTATGTCGGCTTAATGATGAAAATGTGACAAAATACGTTTTTAAAGCTTTATTACAGTAACCGAACAAAATTCCCTGTAGTTAGTGTTTTATCTGATACTTGATTCTTCAGAGGGAGGAGACAACACTTGGCCTGATCACACTTAGCCATAGCCATACTGAGTGTCTTCTCTCTGACATCCAGAGTTAAGACAGTGACGGAGACAGTGCTCCCGTCACGTCCACTCTCATGCTCACCACACAGACAATAAGAATCCCAACAGTCCAGTTTGTCCTCTCATCGTTAATATGGTAAATTCTAATTAGCTTCTTTCCATTTAAAAGTAGCTCTACACCAGATGCTATGCTCATTATTAATGCTGTCTCTCTACTATATACGGCTTTATGTTGACGAATTTGACCAAATTGACGAGAAAAAAGACTACAACTAAAGACATTTCCTCTATATTTATATTTTAGTTTTGTAAGTACAAAATATAATTTCAGTTAGTTTGTTTCTCTGTTTAGTTTTAACCAAAAGGTTTTTTCACACCTAGTTTTAGTTTTTAGTCATTTTTGTTATTTTAGTACAGGGATGCAAACACATGTATGGTGAAAAAGGGTCTGAAACAACCAGCAACTGGGCAACGATAACTGTTGAGCCTGAGCACGTGCGATAAATCAATGTCTGAATTTCAGCAGCTACTGTGGGGAAATTATGAACATGTCTCGACACTGTGATTGTCGACAGACCTCTCGTGCAAAAATAGATAAATGTGGCCAGTGGAGCGCCAACAGTGGATTCAATGGAAAGCGTGCACTTGATGGCGCGTCGTGCGCGTCGTGCCCGTACGCTGCGCCAACACGTCCGGTGGACTTGCACCATGATATCGTAATACCCCGGTTCACGCATGCGTATTGAAATGTAGGGGGCGGCCCGAACGGTTCGATAACATACCATGTACCCTTGCGTCCCTACCGACCACACCATATTGGCAAATGTTTTTGCAAATGAAATGAGCAGTTGATCTTGTTTTATTTATTTTGCTCTCTCCGGTAGTTTTTGCAAAGTTGCTTTGATTGTTGGCTGGTAACATTTTTTGGCTTGCGTCTTACCCCCGTCAGAACTTAGCTCTGGGTGACGGCGGTTGAGATGCGCCCGTAGATTTGTGGTGTTGGCACAATATGTTGTCTTGCAATGTTTGCATAATGCAGTGGTCATATCAAGTTTCCCATCCACGCTGTAAAAGTTGAATCTCCTTCGCAGTTGCACAGAAACTGGAAGTGACGAATCAATTCTTCCAGGAAGAATGCATTTGTGAAAGATTTGTGAGCAGTATCGTGATACGTAACTGAATCGATATTTTTTTCTCACACCTTCTACTCTACCTCTACTTTACTCTACTCCCTCAACTTGACCTCCCTCTACTCTTCTCCTACTCCACATCACTATACTTCTTCACTTTTAGTCTACCTCAACTTTACCTCCCTCTACTTTACTCAAACTCAACTCTACCTCTACTTTACTCGACCTATGCTTTGCTTCCCTCTATTTTACCTCTACCTCCTTCTGCTCTACCTCTACTTCTCTCTCTCTCTACATCTACGCTACCTCCCTGTACTCTACCTTTACTCTTCCTCCCTCTGCTCTCCCTCTACTCTGTAGGAGGAATGATGGAATTTGTGATTTACGTCGATATCTTGACGAAACAAACAAAACCAAACGTAATAAAGTAAATTTAAACAATCGCAATTAACACAATCAACACAATGACCGTCAAACGCTTCCCCGCTTCCTCCCTCAGGCCTGCAGTTCCAGGGGCGTCCAGCAGGAGGCGTCCAGGGCAAACAGGAACAGTGGGAGCCTCCGCCCCTCCCCCCTCTCCTCCGCCTCCTCCACAGGCTCCTCCCCCAGCCGAGGAAAGGCCCGTAGCCCCACCCGCAAAAGAGGGCGGAGCCAGCAGGGTGACAGAAAGGTAAGCCAAGAAAAAATGTAACGATTTCTGCAATAATTGAAGGACTTTCCAGGCTCTAAAATATAAACGTCCAAGTAATAAATAAATTACTAGAATATAAGCCTGTGTTTATATTTTTTTATGCATATTAGATTGGTGCTTCCAATTTTTTAATAAAATAAGTTCTGCCAAAATGTATTGAATCACATAAGGGACATTGATGATGGGGTGGGGGGGGCACATTAACATGTAATTTAAAATGCTTTTCAGACTTTATATTTAAAAAAATCTGCCTTTTCTATTAATTTGAATCAAATAGATGCATTAATTAGAATTGTTCTTTCTTTTTCTTTATGAACTTTAAACATAAGTGTTTCACCCCAAATCTGTGTTCAATTTGCCCATAATTTAGCAAAAACTTGCATTAAAAAATCTTGAATGGAACTTGTTGGTAATGTATCATACAAGACTGGAGTTAGCGCAGCTCAGTGAGGAATGAAAAGTAACTACAGAAAATACTGAATTTAGTAAGTAGTGGTATATACACAAACACAACGGGGTTTGTTTGACCCTCTGACTCATGTGTGTGAGCCGATCTGCCAGGCTGAGCACATCTGGTACCTACACCTGGAGCGGGGGGGCAGTCGCCGAGCCCCCCAAGTGCTCGCTTAATTGGCAAGGTCCGTACAAGTGCTGCTGTAACCTAGGTGTAAATTATACTTGCATTTGTGACATGGACTGTTCATGATAACGTGACCGATAAGGTTCAAATTTGTCTAGTAAAATTAATTATTTTCACATCGGACCGAGTTTTTACGACAGTGGTGTAAACGTGCAGTTGCACTCAAACTGTTGGGGCGCCAAATCCCAAAAGTTAGATAGTTCTGCTTCAAGTGTTTGCCATGCTTGGAGTAGTTCTCTAACAGTTTGTTTTCCTCAGGGTCACAGCAGCACCAGGGTGACGAGGAGTCGTAGGAAAAGAAAGTCTCCACCCAGAGAGGTGAACACACACACACACACACACGTTAAAACCCTATCTGGTGCCACCGTCAATTTCCAAACGATTCAAATATAGACTAGGGATACAATGGTACAGTTGGCCCACGGTTCGGTGTAGATTACAAAGTAATCACGAGAATTTAACCAATAACAATGACTAGTCTCTGTATAGTTGTATAACGCTCTCAGTTCTAGTACAAATTGGCTGAGTGCGTCCGCTACACAGACACTCTACACAGGGGTCGAGCCGTCTTCTTCCCAACTCGTATCTTGAGTGAAAGAAATGTCAAAGTTGCAAACGACAAGAGTCAGACATTCCTTCATCTTCTTCACCATCTCTCCGCATCGCCCTCGTCTTCCTCAGAGCTCCAGGCGTCCCAGGGAAACCTCCCCCGCCGAGAGGAGCCACTCCTCCCCCGGCAGCAGGACCAGGCGAGGGCGGAGCCCGGCTGCCAAGGCTTCCAAAACAGAGGAAAGAATAAAGGTAAAGATGGAGATGAACGAGGGAGCATGGAAGATAGTGAAAGTCTTTGTGCTTTAAAATTAAAATAACATAATCCTGGGAATTATGAATATGATAATATATTATGTGATTTATATGATATTAATATGCCATATTCATGTTTATCTATTGATGTTATGTTTAGTATTGTAATAATACTATTGTTATAATAATGATAAAAAAAAGACAATAATGATGTTGACAATAATGATAATAGTCTACGTGCTTAAATCCTAGTTTAACTACTTTATATAACTACTTTTTATTGCTGATTTATTTAAAGCAAATAGTGGTTATTTGATCCTCAATCAATTTCCAAGTATTGACTTATTACTAAATTATCAAAATCTATTGTGTCATTTGGATTCAAAATTAAGGGCAACATTTAGGGCTTATTATTACTGATTGATAAAATTAGATAGTAGTTATTAAATCTTAAATGAATCACTTATTATTGAATATTTAATTCTCAATATCATTAATATCTTGTCTTCCCTCCCAGAGTTCCACTCAAGACTACGTTGACTTTGACCTCAGCGAGTTTGTTACCGTGGACGAGATCGGCGACGTGACTGACTCCGCCCCTCTTCCCAAATCATCCACGCCCCCTTCAGAGAGCGGCTCCTCCTCGTCCAAACCCTCGGACAAGCGTAGGGGAGCGGCCGCCAAGACACGCTCGGCCAAGAACGCCTCCTCCTCCTCAACCTCGGTTGCTCCTCGCTCGTCTAACTCCTCCTCGGCCAAGGCCACCGCTGACTCCTCCACTCCCCCAAACTCCTCCGCCTCTTCACTTCTTCCTTCTTCTTCAAACAAGGAAGACGGCAACATAAAAACAACGGCGTTGAACCCCAAGGAGGAGACGCACAAGGTGTCTCCGTCTGCCGGTCAACGGGTCAAAACCCAGGAAGTCTCCAAAACCATGACAGAGGGTGTACGGGCGATGTCTGACCACAAGGTGTCGCCAGAGGCAGGAAAAACTGAGTCCCAGACAAAGATTGATGAGACAGCACACACAACAGATCTCCAGCGTTCGAAGGGAGGGGCGGAAGGCTCGACTCCCCCAGAGAAAGATGGAGATGTAGAAAACCAGAATGGAGGCAAAGAAGTCCCCAGAGAAGTAGACCAGATTATGAACATCAAGGAGGAGGGCGATGGAATGAAAATACAGGAACAGGATGAACAAATGAGCAGTTTGTCTCCCATTCATCCCGAGGTTCTTCCAAGTCATGGTGGTTCTGGAGGCCTGCAAATCACACTTGAAACCGGTCAACTTTCGATGAGCGACAAGGCCAAAAGTGAAATAAAAACTGAGGCTAAAGCCGTTCTGGAAGATCAGCCGACAGTTTTGGACCAGGACAGGATCTGCATCAATGACAAAGCCACAATAGAGCAGCAGCCTGATGAAGAAATGCTTTTACTGGAAGACACAACAGCTACAGATGAGAAAATGCCGGAAGAAGGTTCTCTGGAAGTTCTGGATTCGGTCGGTGAACAAGCTTCAGGCAGCAGAAAGGAGTCGCCTCTTGATCTTCCTGAGGAACAAGGCAATGGGCGTCGAGACACAGCGGTGAACAAAGATGGCATTTCTGAAAAAGAAGCCTCTCAGACGTCTGATTCTGCAGACGAGCGAAAACCGACAGAAACATCAATTGACCAGAGGGATGAAGAGGAGAACGTGGAGGATGTCTATCAGGTTATAGACTGTGTGGAAGACCTGCCATCTGCAAACCTCTCAGATGGTGATGAGAAGAAGAAACAAACTGGACCCGCTCCAAAAGGCAGGAAACCGGCAAAGGAGGGCCACCAATCTCCCAGGAGGTACACCAAAGCCACGAGGAAGAGTAAGACCTCCAAGGGAGCGGTTGTGGAGCCTGAAGAGGCGATTGAGGAAGAAGACTTTCAGATTCTAGACTCTGTAGAGTGCGAGCCCACCGAGGATCCCTCCACCGCCCCCGAGGGAGGGTTGGGAAAACCGGAGGGAAAAGGAACGCTGGCCGAAGTTGAAGCCCAGCCAGAGGAAGAGGAGGAGGCAGCATTTCAGGTTGTGGATTCCGTGGAGGACGAGCCCGCCGACCATCCCGCCACCAGAAGGTCCACCAGGGGTAAGAGGGGGAGACGGGCTAAAAGGGCAACTCAGAAGGACGAGACAGAGAAAACCGAAACGCCACCACTGAAGAAGATGCTTATCACCACTGAAAGTCCAGGTCCTAGGAGGAGCGGCAGGAGGAAGGCGGACGTGGTTTCCAAACCCTCAGAAGAACCACCAGCGCAGACGCATCCTATGGATGATGATCTGACCTCCACAGGAAGTTCTGCTGCTGCTCCTTCTCAACGGAGGAGTAGCAGGAGGAAGACGGGGGCGGCAAGTTTGGCACTGTTGTCGGAATCCGAAAGTCCTTTGGAGTGTGAGGAGCCTCTGTACCAGGTCGTGGATTCAGTGGAGGACGAGGGTTCAATCACCGCCACCCCAGGAGAGTCGGAGCAGGAGCCGACAAGAGGCGAGGCCAAAGAGGAAGAACCAACGAAGGAGGAGAACCAGATGGAGGACGCTGAAGAGAAAGAGGCGGTGCCGGGGGTCTTGGGGTCCAATGAGGAGAACGCCCTGGTGAACCTTGAGGAGGTCAGCGACAAAGAGGAGGGTTTCCCTGACGACGCCGCTGAAGAGGAGGAGCTGCACAGGAAGCAGAATGTGGCCAAGGAGAGGAGGATGGGGGAGGAGAGAAGGAGCAGAGGAGATGGGGAGAAGGAGAGGAGGGAGGTGGAAGAGGGGCTGGTGACTCTGGACGAGGTGGGGGAGGAGGAGACCGGAGAGGGGGATGACCAGGGAGGGGAGAACAGCCCTGGAAGGAGAGGAGGAGAAGGAGGCATGGTGGATGGAGAGATTCAGACCTTGGTCACCCTGGATGAGATTGTGGGGGAGGAGCCAAGCCCCACGGAGTCGCGTCCTCCCAGCCAGGCCAACCAATCGGGAAAGACCTCCAGCCCTTATTATTATGATTATTATCAGAATCAGTTTATTGCGCCAGGTAAATTTACATAAACTAAGAATTTTTTATGATGAAGTTTGGGGTGTTTCACTATAGGTTCTTAGAATAAAAAAACTGCTTAACATTCTGGTGAAGTTAAGATAAAATTAAAATTGTAAAATATTTAGAGAATCACAAAATATAAAACTGTCAGATATATAAAAATTTACAAAACATATACAAAAGAGAGCATACATTGTAAATATGAATCATTAATATGTACTAACTAGCTTATTACAGTATTTACAGTCAGTGTCCTTGAGGTGCTTGAAGTGCACGTGTTTAATTTGGGATACCTCGAAAAAAGGCCCCCTTTGTGCTGAAGTGCTTGAAAATACCTTGAGACGATCATTGAAAACCTGTGAAGTTATCCCCGGGTTTGTCCTTTAAATCGCAACGTAATAATTTGATTTAAATTGGATTCGGCACGGCTGGAAATGGCGGCTTACAAACAACTGCAAGGTCCTTGAATTTCATTTTGTATTGCCAGAACGAACCCGAGGAAAAAAAGGAGCCCTGTAACAGTCTCATTTACAGTGTGTCTCGTGTCGCTGCACATATATGATGTTGCTATCATGTTCTGATGTGTTTCTGCCGTGACAGTACAGGAGTACCGACCCCCGTTGGTCGACGCCGTGAAGCAGCTCTTGGGCATGGCTCCAGGAGAACGCGTTCCGAGGCCGGTCTGGAAAGCGGCCTTGGTGAAGGAGAAGGAAAGGCGGAAGATGCTCCGCAGCGCTCCGACCCGGTCTCAGGACCCACAGCCTCCGGCGAACAGCCCCCCGGTGGCCGGAGTGGAAACCTCAAGTGGCCCGACACCGGAAAAGGAGCGAGCGGTGTTACAGGATGGAGGTATTTGAACAACATATATCTCACGAAGTCAAACGAACCGCATTCGGTGAACAGGGTTCTGACCAGGTCACTGAGGTCTTTGAAGTGCTCAGAAATGTAAGTGCTGGAATACCTTGAATACCAGAATTGCTCTTACTACGAAGATTTAAATGTATTCCATAGATCCTTATAATAGAAGATGACAAGGAGATTAATAGATTTATAGATAATAGATATACTAATATAAATAATATACAATAACACCAAGATTATATTATATTTTAATTCATAAAGATCACATTGAAAATTGATGATAGTTGTTTTGCGTGAAGACCTTGAAAATGACAAAATGAGTGCTTGAAAAGTACTTGAATGGCCCTTGAGCCCTGGATAAACCCTTCAAAACACACTCAATGAAAGAGCAAGGCAGAGAAAAGGCTTGTTTGTAGAACGTGTCGTCATGTATGTCATATCAGGCCTGCCAACCTGCACGCATTTTGTATACCGACTACGCAATTCTTAGGTCAAACTAGACAGGTATGACATTCCAGCTGAAACTGCAAAAAAAAAAGTGTGTGTTTATATATATATTGATATATATATGTGTGTTTATGTGTATATATGTATGTGTATATGTATATTGTTAGAGAAATTCCTTGACGATCACCAAGTTGTTCAGTTGTTGGAGAAAACCTTTCTAACCCTGTTTTAATCAATGACTAAACTTCTGTTGATCAATTCAAGTATAACAATTACTTTCGGGGTTCTCCGCGTGCTCGTTGACGAGTAGGAGCGTCAGTCAGTGGACGTAACACGACTTTAGGAGTTGATCATATTTATTGTCAGGCAGAATCAAAACGTGCAGCAGGCTCAGTTCGTGAGGATTGGAACGAGCTCCGTCCCTTCTTCCCTGGACCCTTATATAGTCTAATGTACGCAAGTGGTCACAAAAGGACATATGGATCACAAAGAACAATTTACGTGCAGAACAACGTGAACAACATGTACCCAAGCAGAAAAGTACAGGAACAACATGTGCGCGGCTGGTCACAAAGAACAGTTTCCAACCGGAGGCGCCATATTATTTCTAACAATATATATATATATATATATGGATGTGTTTATATATCATTGTAATTTAATGACCAAAATAAATCAATAGAAAACAGGAGCGTACATGTATTGGGTATTTAAAGGACATCCCTGGGGCTGGAGCAGAGGCTACGACCTGTG
>NC_137209.1:22306080-22366080 GCF_960531495.2 Zeus faber | reverse complement strand
CAAAAAATAAACCCGAAATGGTCATATACAACCAGTAAAAACAGAAAGATGAACTAAAAAAATATTACTACTAAACAATGTAAAGAATGTTATCATTCAAATATTATTACAAAAACAAATTCCTTGTAAATTAAAGTGAACTTGTCGCCACAAACAGATTTTTTTTATTTTTAATTCAGTTCTGAACCCCTGTTGGAGTGAATAGCTGTGATCGGGGGATGAGCGCATACACCTGGCAACCCCGACGTGAAGCGCTCTACTTCCGGGTTCACTGCCTCACGAGCCAAGGAGGACGGAACACGCGATCGCAGCGCGAGGAAAAGCCAACAGCGGGAGATTTGAACCAAGACGCCGCTAAATATGAAGCAAATCGCCGCTAAATATCAAGCCAGTCGCCGCTAAATATCAAGCCAGTCGCCGCTAAATATCAAGCAAATCGCCGCTAAATATCAAGCAAATCGCCGCTAAATATCAAGCCAATCGCCGCTAAATATGAAGCCAATCGCCGCTAAATATGAAGCCAATCGCCGCTAAATATGAAGCCAATCGCCGCTAAATATGAAGCCAATCGCCGCTAAATATGAAGCCAAACACCGCTAAATATGAAGCAAATCGCCGCTAAATATGAAGCAAATCGCCGCTAAATATCAAGCCAATCGCCGCTAAATATCAAGCCAATCGCCGCTAAATATGAAGCAAACCGCCGCTAAATATCAAGCCAAACCGCCGCTAAATATCAAGCCAAACCGCCGCTAAATATCAAGCCAAACCGCCGCTAAATATCAAGCCAATCGCCGCTAAATATCAAGCCAATCGCCGCTAAATATCAAGCCAATCGCCGCTAAATATCAAGCCAATCGCCGCTAAATATCAAGCCAAACCGCCGCTAAATATCAAGCCAATCGCCGCTAAATATCAAGCCAATCGCCGCTAAATATGAAGCAAATCGCCGCTAAATATGAAGCAAATCGCCGCTAAATATCAAGCCAAACCGCCGCTAAATATCAAGCCAATCGCCGCTAAATATCAAGCCAATCGCCGCTAAATATCAAGCCAATCGCCGCTAAATATGAAGCAAATCGCCGCTAAATATGAAGCAAATCGCCGCTAAATATGAAGCAAATCGCCGCTAAATATGAAGCAAATCGCCGCTAAATATCAAGCCAAACCGCCGCTAAATATCAAGCCAATCGCCGCTAAATATCAAGCCAATCGCCGCTAAATATGAAGCAAATCGCCGCTAAATATGAAGCAAATCACCGCTAAATATGAAGCATTTGATTTCTCCATCTCCCTCGGACCTGCCGACACGCATCCCGGCGCGGGGCCTTCCCCCGCTCCTCCCCTCCCCAAACTCCGCGCGGGTGCCGGGGATCTCACGACCGCTTCTGCCTTCCGCGGAGAAATGGAATGTATCCATCTCCCTCGGTTCTGCCGACACCCGGCGCGGTGCGCGGTTCCGCGGTCTCCCCCCCCCAATCTCCGCGCTTGTCCGGGGACCTGGCGGCCTTCCGCGGAGACATTTGATTTCTCCATCTCCCTCGGTTCTGCCGACACGCACACCGGTTCCCCGCTCCGCTCATCCCCTCCCCAAACTCCGCGTATCTCGCGGCTAGCTCTGGTCCGGTGGTCCAAGCCCGCCGGGAAGTCCCCCGTCCGGGGGTAAATTAAAAATAAATAAATACAAACAGAACTTAATAATAATAATAATAATAATAATAATAATAATAAAAAAAGCAGAAGCAGGAAGCCAGTTGGTCACAGTCCCAGCCAGGCAGGAAGGCCGGTCCCAATGCCTTGTCGTCGGACTGGCGACAGGATGAAGCGGAGCCGCCGGGAGCCGCCGGGAGTCGCTGTGGCTGTTTTGATCTCGTCGTCAAACTCGATCCCATCCCGTCAACCTGGAACAGGAAGTGAGCTCACCACAGCGCCCGGCCAATCGGAAGGTCGGGACTTTGCGAAAGTCTTCTGTAGACTCCGCCTCCCACTGAAACTGGTGCCGCCCCGTTTCCTTATTTGTCTTTGTCATGGTTTTATTAAACGAATGGATTAAAAAGTGATAAAATAGTGATAAAGTTTTGGGTGTCGGAGGAGAAAACCCCAAAACAAAGGTTTTATAAGTAGTGATATAATATTACCACGGCAGTATTGTTGTTACTTTGATTAGGGATTCAGTCACATTGATTATAAATTTGTGATTACTTTAAGCAGACGCTTTTATCCAAAGCGACTTACAATTAATCAAACACCGACGGACGCAGCCATCAGGAGCGATGAGGGGTTAAGTGTCTTGCTCAAGGACACTACAGCATGCTAGCAGGAGGAGCCTGGGATCCAACCAGCAACCTTTAGATTATGAGATGACCAGCTCTACCAGCTGAGCTTGTCTCTTTGCGTTTTGACGTTGAAATAATGAAGTTTAAAATGTTTCAATATGATTTTGAAACTTTTCGAGAAAGGACATGGTTTGTACATTTGGAGGTTTGATTCCCAATTGAACTTTTGAAAGCTGCCAACCCGACGGCACTTTGAAAAGCCCCTGTAGGGCCTCTGTACCCAACCATCACATATCAAAATACACTTGTAAAGAATAAAAACAAATGTTGATTTTTTTACATTGAGTCGTCATACAGCTGTTTTTTCACAACAGTCTGTGTCACTCATATGAAGGGTAATCTACAATATTATTGGGGGGGGGGGCAAAATATGCATATACAGCGTCTAATTCAAAACGTTCTTCAATCAAAACATCTGAAACAGAAGCAAGTTCAAATATAAATATCATGTATTGCCCATTAAATGAGGAGGAAGCATTTCAACTGCTTTTGGCTGATTTTCAACATAACACAAGCTTTCTTTTGCCCCTCCTTTTCCAGTGGGTGATGGACAGAGACAGAGACGTAGAAAGAGAGAAAAACACACTTCTGACCATGAACCAGACACAAACATTTTTGGAGGATTTATGCTGTTTTTTCGCACGGACCTGGCAACCCTGGTGGAGCGTTCTTATCAGAAGTGTGTTTCTCTCTCTCTCTCTCTCTGTCTCTGTCTCTGTCGATCACCCACAGGAGAGCGAGGGGCAAAACAGCTGCAGCTTTTTAAAAATCAGCCAAAAAGGAGTTGAAATGTTCCGTCCTTGACCCAAATGTGCCATAAATGACCCCAAATGATTGATTTTCAATATTTATATTTAAACCTGCTTACTTTTCTGATGTTTGATTCGAAAACATTTTGAATTACATTAAATAATTTCATTTGAATTGAATAAAATAATATGAATAATATTGCAGTTTACCTTTCATATGAGTGACAGAGACTGTTGTGAAAAAAAACAGTTGTTTGACGACTCAGTGTCAAAAAAATTACACATTTGTTTTTATTCTTTACAATATGTGTCAGAAGCTTCCTGGGCAGTTTGAAATGTGCCCTCGACTTCCAGAAGGACACTCACGACACAGCTGTGACGTGTGGGCCAGCAGCTCGGGAGGTAGCGCTGCTTGTCTTGTGATCGGAAGGTTGTTGGTTTGATGCCTGCCTCCTGTGGGCAGCGTGCTCAGGTGTCTTTGAGAAAGATGTTTTGCTCTCGACGGCTGTTTGAGGAAATACAGTTACTGACTCAGTACACATCTGTCATGTGTGTGGCAGTAGCTCAGGGTGTGGAGAGCCTTGTCTAGTGATCGGAAGGTTGCAGGTTTGATGCCCGGTCCTCCTGGTAGTGTGTCCATGAGTGCCATGTTGTGTGAATAACTGCCAGATGCCTTTTACAAAAGTGTCTGCTACATGAGGTGAGTCAGTAACTGTCCGCTGAGGTAGGGATCGGGCTTATTTTTATTATTATTATTTTTTTTTTATTATAAAAGAAATACATCAATCCTACATGTTGGTGATAAAAATCCTCATTCATACATTTCAGTGGTTCTGTTCCAGTAAATCACATTAGTAAAGACCAAACCCAATTCACCCCATCATCCTTTCAAGTATGCAATACAGCAGAGCTCCAGTTCGTTCCTCTCAGAAACGTAATTTCTCCATCTCCCTCGGTTCTGCCGACACGCACACCGGCGCGGTGCGCGGTTCCGCGCTCCCTCCCCTCCCAAACTCTGCGCTTGTCCGGGGAACTCGCGGCCTTCCGCGGAGACATTTGATTTCTCCATCTCCCTCGGTTCTGCCGACACGCATCCCGGCGCGGGTAAGGCACAGCACAGGCCATTGGGCCATTGATGCCCTGCTCAAGGTTGGCGGCATTGTGTACTCGACACGGTGGTCTTTCACCCTCAACTCCCCAATGGTTATTGGCACAATTTACATTGCGGTAAAAATGCCTTGCTCAAGGGCATTAACGGGGCACTTGCCATGTGTGTCTTTCAAGGTGACCTCCCAACCTCCACACAGCACCGCCCCAGTGCAGTTCGAACTTAGAACGTTTTTTCTGTGAGATTGTGGTTCTAACCCCTGATCCACTGCAACACTGACATGGACTCAAATGATAAGACATGAGCAATGGAGTTAATTTTAAAATGGGGGATCAAACCCACAACCTTCTCATTGTGAAGCAAGAGCCACTGCCGCTGAGCCATCTCCATACATACACACCAATACATACTGTAACATACAGACATAAATACACACATGGTCATACTATACTATTTCAAAAAAGTCTATATATGTTATAATTTTATATGTCTGTGTTTTGCTTTACTTTTCACATTAACTTTTGTACAAGGTATGTGTACTTTTCTAACGGCAAAATAGACATTAAAAAAGACATGAACTAGTCACTTGCTGTGCATTAATGTGAAGAGAACATGTCTTGATCATCAGATAAGGGAACTTCAACAGATGATCTGTCTCAACGAAACTGCCCCATCAGCAAAACTGTCTCATCAGCAGGACCCATGCGGAGGCGTCGCGACATCTGCTGACCGACAGCTCAACGACATGTCAGTTCCGCCACTACAAGAAAACTGTATAAGAAAGTAATCTCTCCAGTGAGTACTGAGCACTTCCTCTGTGGCACTCTGTTGTGTTTCACTAAAACTGCTCCTCTTGTACAAGATTAAATACTTTAACCTAAAGTATTTGGCTCCGATTTCCTCTGTAACGATTAGTCTTTCCAAAGTTTAACAAACTCTTGAAAAAAGTCAAAATTAGGCTTGTGCGCCTACAAGCATCAAATCCCAACAGCCAATGAGACCAGCTCATCCAATGAGTCAGGTGTGTTGCTCATGGACACCTCAGCAAATTTGCCAGGAGGATTGAACCGACCCACCAGCAGGTCATTCAAATAGCACAGCACATTTTACACCTCACCTGCACAACTAAGGCCAACTTTGGCAGATCAAGTCAGAGTGCGAGTCATCCACTGGGAAGCCTCAGCCAAACAGTTGTTCCCACTTGCAAAGTTACCTTCAGCCATAGGTCTGATTAGACCCAAGTCTTGGGGACAGTTGTCCATGAACCAGCCTCTTTAGCACCCTGAATACCAAGCCCAATTTGTAATTCATTAGGCTATGGACAGTTTGAGCTCAACACATGCATGCGACTTGTTGACCTGGCAGCAGTTCGTATGTGCCATTGGACAGGTTGTTAGTCGACTCAAGCTATGCATTGGACACCCAGTGTAACTTTTTGATATGACAGGGGCATTTTGAATTAAGTTCCTCCCAATATTACTGGATCATGTGTAAGGGATAGACCAGAGGCTGTAACAGTGAAAACAAGCTTTATTCAAGATGTCACTTGGTCTTCAGGTATCTGAAAGACATTAGGATTTATTACAGGTTGAAACAATATTAACACTTGTGGAGTCACCTACGGAGCATACCGTCTTCCAGACAGAGTGGGTTACAAGTAACCCCCTTAAAGTCTAGCCCCAGAACCGCTTGTTTAAGTTGCCTCCAGCCCCAGTCAGACCTTGTGCCTCATACTGTCTGGGCTGCTGGGAGCTCTGGGTGGATGTAGAGTCACTGGGAAGGGTCTTGACCTGCTGGGCTCCACCAGGGCTGGAGGGTGGTGCAAACCTCTCATATTCAGCCTGATCCCAGTGGTCTCTGCCCTGCTCCAAGCTGCTGCTGTAGTGAGTGAAGGTGCCGACAGGGTACTGGCCAGTGAGGAACATGTAGTCATAGGGATAAGGATAATAATACAGGCCTCCAGCCATGCTTGGTCCAGGTTGAAGTGGACTGCTGGAGGCTTCTACAGCAGAGTAGCCTTGAGGTGAAGCAAACATTGAGCCTGGTTCCTGGGTCTCTGATTCATAAACTCCTTCTTCAGTGGTGCTCTCATAGCGGGACATCTCTCCCGGCACAAACTCCGGACCAGGTGGAGGAAGAGGAGGGCTGGTTTTGAGGGAACTTGCTGGAGGGGAACTGGAAACAGCATCAACAGAGAACATGTTGGGAGCCACATGCCAGGCACCACCTAGGAGAGGACCATTAAGGCAGCATTACAATAAGGCAATAAACATGGAGCAATCAAAAAGTACATCAATTCAAGCCAAAGAACTGTAATGTCACCTGGTGGAGAGCCAGGGTGGGAAGGAGCACTGTGTTGACCAGAGACAAATGAGGGACCAAAAGAATGCCCGACACTGGAGCCTCCCTGGTTCCCTAAGCTGAGGTAACTGGCTTCAGGCTGGAAGGAGAGTGGCGCGCCAGCTTTTGAGGCTCCACCCTGAGCAGAGGTGCCACTGGAGGAAGGCGCTGCATTGGAAAAGCCAGAATCAGTTGGAACAAAGTGGGTGTTGGAACCACTTCCATAGGACAATCTGGGTGCACCACCTGGGTCATGAAATTCAGATTTAATAAACATCTCAATAGAGTCCTGGATAAAATATTAAAACCAGTTTACTACCTTTCTTAAGAGGGACACAGTCAATATCCCAAATCAGCACAGCTAGGATGAACACTCTAGAATAAAGGAAAAACAAACATGACTAGGAGATCTAATTAGACATCCATCAAACACTCAATATACTGAACTGCACTCCCATACCCTGCCAAAACCCAAGAAGCCATAGTCCCAATCAGAGAGAATCAGGTAAGTAATAGAATGGCTTTGTTTGAGGTTTATAAATGTTTACAGGGACCGTCCCCAACCAATCAGAGCTTAATTACATAACGATGTACAGCTGTAACTATACCGTTGTCGACCAGGATGGAAACCACCAGAAGGACATCTGCTCTACCTCCCCCGTCCAAAGAGCATATTTCAATGTATGTGGCACTCTTTGTGTTCAGACAACCCTCCGGCCCTGTACGTGCTGCACTTCTCTCCATGCATGAATAATCTGAAACTAGAAAGACATTTTGGGTTTCTGAGATTTAATTCAACAGAAACGCTTTCTAGAGCAGTGTGCAGTGGGTGTACATGTCCACATTTAACCGATAGTTTGTCATCCTGGTACTTTTAGCATATTTTGGTTTCATACTTACTAAACACTAATTCGTTGTATTCAAGATAGCAGCAAAAGTTCCTTCCCTTGAACGATTTCCCATAAGGTTCATAAATGATGCAGCTTCTTTTTGTTAATGTACTGATTTGAGGGACGTTTAATCCAGTCTTATTCACAGTAAATAGATTGCATTTATACAAAGCTTTAGATAGCCACTAAAGCTACGGCCACATCACAAGAATTTTAAGGCTGATTTGGCGACGATTTGAGATTAGGCTGAGTCTGGGGTAATACAGCGTGGTCGAGGGTAGTCCAGGGTGGTCAAGGGTAGTACAGGGTAAAATGTCAAAATTGAGTATATCGAACAATGTCATACTATACTTCGTCGAAAAACATAGACTATACTATGTCGGAAAACTTCAAAGTATACTTTGAAAAACATCATGTCAAAAAACTTCATACAATATGCTGAAAAATGTAAAGATCGAAAAAACTTCAAACTACTATGTCAAATAACATCAAAATAAACTGTCCAAAAAAGTAATGTCGAAAGTTTCAGAATATACTTTGTAAAAAACGTCATAATGTACTCTGTCGAAAAATTCAAACTCGAAGATGTCGGAAAGTGTCAAAATTGAAAAACGCCAAAATATACTATGTTGAAAAACATCATACGATGTCAAAAAATCCAAAATATACTACTGTGTGTCGAAGATTATCATACATCGTATGGCAGCTGAAGCTATGCTGAAAAACATCATACTATACTTTTTCCTTAAAAAGTCATACTATACTATGTTGAAAAGTGTGAAATTTTCTTGTCGAAAAATTTTATGTTGACAAATGTTAGAATTTACTTTGTCAAATACCATTTAAAAATTCTGTTCAAAAACAATGGCGAAATAATTCAGAATATACTAGGTCAAAAAATGTCAACATCGAAAAACGACTTACTACAAAAGTAGTAGTTTGTGAATAGACCATGTGGTGCTACTTGGACACTTCTTCAGTGTTGTACTTTAATCATCAGACACCCTCACCCGGGCGACCCAGCCAGGGGTGATCAGTACCTGGCTTGTGTCCAAGTGGGTTGCTACTCCACAGATCTCCCCTCCGGATCCACAGCCATCGTGAGCTTTTTCAGCATCCTCCAAGATGTTTTTGATGGCTCTTTTGCACAGCTGTCCTTTAACTCCAAGAAGTTTGAGGGTTCGGTGCAATGACTGGCCAGCGAATCCTCGGCATCCAACTTCAACTGGTTCGCCACGGGCATTCCAGCCATTGCTCCTGCACTCAGCTCTGTGTACATCGCTCTTTTGTGCTCGATGGCCTCTTCAATTCTGTCTTCCCAGGGGACAGTAAGTTCCACTATGACCACTTGCTTTGTCGACTCTGATGTTAACACCATGTCTGGGCGGAATTAAGTGGTTGAGATGTGTTCTGGGAACTTGAGCTGCTTTCCCAGATCGACTCGGAGGTGCCAGTCCCTTGCAGATGCACATGCATATATACACACACACACATGCTCTTTTGAGGGACGTTTGAAGCCAGTCTTATTAACAGTAAATAGACTGCATTTATACAGAGCTTTGAATAGCCACTAAAGCTACGGCCATATTACGAGATTTTTAAGGCTGGTTTGGCGACAATTTGAGATTAGGCTGAGTCTGGGGTAGTCCAGGGTACTACAGGGTAGTCCAGCGTGGTCGAGTGTAGTCCAGGCTGGTCCGGAGTGGTACAGGGTAGTCCAGGGTGGTCAAGGGTAGTAAAATTCATACAATACGATGTCGAAAGTGTCAAAATCGAAAATATACGATGTTGAGAAATCCAAAATATAGGACTGTATGTCGAAGATTATCATACATCGTATGAGAGCTGCAGCTATGCTGAAAAACATCATACTATACTTTGCTTAAAATGTCATACTATACTATGTCGCAAAATATACTACGTTGAAAAACGTCAAAATATTCTTGTCTAAAATGTCATGTCGAAAAATGTTCAAATTTACTCTGTGGAATACCATTTAAATATACCGTCTCAAAATCACGTTGAAGATTTTCAAAATATACTAGGTCAAAAAATGTCATACTATACTATGTCTAAAAAGTAATACATTACGATGTGGAAAAACGTCAAAACCGAAAAACTTCAATTAAGAAATAGTATTATTAATAGTATTGTATATTATAAGTATATTATATCATTATTATATAATATACAAATATTTTAATATAATAATAAAATAATATACTAATAATATAATTTACTATTATAATATACTCATAATATCATATATAATAATATAATAATAATAATTATATATGCTAATGATATAATATACCAATATTATAATATACTAACAATATAATATTCTAATATGATACAACTTTATTGGTCAGTAGGGCACTGAAATTCTTTTTGCGTCCTTGGGAAAGGCCCCTCAAAACATTTGGGACGTACAGGTAAACAATCACTGGAGTGACAAGAAAGGACACAAGTACAAATGGCACCTGGCATGACAGCACAACGATACGCAAGCAACACAGATGACGGATTAGGCAAGCACAGCTGTTGACAGGATAAACACAAGTACAGACACATGACATGGTACAGTACACAAATACACAAAAAAACAGCACAAATGACAGGTAAGATAATTTACAATGACATAAGAAGACTAATACCCATGAAATCATAAAAGGCTCTGGAATCATTTTTGTTTGTTTAGTAGTAGAATGGACTGATTTACAAAGGAGTTTTTTTAGCCTATTTCGATTGAACAAATGGACTCTGAAGCATCTATTTGAAGGCAGGGGCTGATATTCATTGTGCAAAACATGTGTGGTGTTAGTGGAATAATATAATATATGAATTTTATAATATACTACTAATAAAATATATTAATATTAATATAATATAATCTTCTTTTCTTCTTATTCTTCCAGCTGCTCCCGTTAGTGGCTGCCACAGCAGATCATCTGCCTCCAACACCTTCTGTTCTGCGCATTTTCCTCCCTTACACCAAGCGCCTGCATGTCCTCCCTCAGCACCTCTATCAAGCTTCTCTTTGGCTTCCTCTTTTCCTCTTGCCTGGCACACCTGACTACTGTCTGACTGCCCTCAAACATATCCTGTACCACTCTTACATACTTCTCTGCCACTCCCAATTTACTCATGCAATTCCCCACTTCCTCTCTCGGCACCCTATCATACGCTTTCTCTAAATCCACAAAGACGCAGTGCAACTGCCTCTGGCCTTCCCTGTACTTCTCCATCAGCATTCTTAAAGAAAACAGTGCATCTGTAGTACTCTTTTCCTGGCATGAAACCATACTGCTGCTCGCTGATCCCCACCTCTCCTCTTAACCTAGCCTCCACTACCCTTTCCCATAGCGTCATGCTGTGGCTGATCAACTTTAATCCCCTGTAGTTACAACAACTCTGTACATCTCCATTATTCTTGAAGATGGTACCAGTACACTTCTTCTCCACTCCTCCTGCATCCTCTCTATTTCCAGGATGGTGTTTCACAGTCTCGTTAGGAACGCCACTGCCATCTCACCTAAACATTTCCAGCTTCCCCAGGTTTGTCATCTAGGCCAACTGTCTTTCCACTCTTCATCTTCTTTGATGTTGTTCTCACCTTATCCTTGCTAATTTGCTGCAATTCTTGACCCACTATCCCCACATCATCCACTCTTCTCTCCCTCTCATTTTCTTCATTCATCAACTCTTCAAACTACTCCCTCCACCTTCTCAACACACTCGCCTCACTAGTCAGCACATTCCCATCATTATCGTTCATCACCCTAACCTGCTGTACATCCTTCCCAGCTTGGTCCCTTTGTCTTGCCAATCAGTACAAGTCCTTTACTCCTTCCTTACTGTCCAACCTCTCATACAACTTGTCGTAAGCCTTTTCCTTTGCCACTTCTCTCTTCGCCTTGTGCCACATCAGCTTGTACTCCTGTCTACTTTCCTCATCTCTCTGACTATCCCATTTCTTCTTCGCCAACCTCTTCTGCTTTATGCTCTCCTGTACTTCCTCATTCCACCACAAAGAGTCCTTGTCTTCTTTCCTCTTCCCGCATGATACACCCAGTACCTTCTTGGCCGTCTCCCTCTTGACTTCTGCAGTTATTTACCATTCATCTGGTAACTGTTCATTCCTACCTATTGCCTGCCTTACCTCTTCCCTTAATTGCATGCAACACTTCTCCTTTCGAACTTCCACCATTTTATCTTTGGCTCTTCTTTCACTCTCTTCCTTTTCTTGGTCTCCAGAGTCATCCTACAGACCACCATCGGATGCTACCTAGCAACACACTCCCCTACCACCACTTTGCAGTCACTAATCTCTTTCAGATTGCACCTCCTGCATAAGGTGTAGTCCACCTGTGTGCACCTTCCTCCACTCTTGTATGTCACCCTGTGTTTCTCCCTCTTCTTGAAATATGTATTCACAACAGCCAATTCCATCCTTTTAGCGAAATCCACCACCATATGTCCTTCCACATTCCTCGCCTTGACACCATACCGACCCATTACCTTCTCATCACCTACAGTATGTCTCTGATTCCTTCGCCAACATGCCTATTAAGATCTGCTCCAATGACCACTCTCTCTCCCTTGGGGACGCTCTCCACCACTACATCCAACTCACTAATGAATTCTTCTTTCTCTTCCATCTCACACCCAACTTGCGGAGCATATGCACTGACCACATTCATTATCACCCCATCAATTTCCAGCTTCATGCTCATCACTCTGTCCAACAATCAAGACTATCTCTTCCCCATTTCTCCTGCCATCCACTCCATGGTAGAGCAGTTTGTACCCAACTCTGATACTCCTGGCCTTACTCCCCTTCCACCTGGTCTCTAGTACACATAGTACATCTACCTTCCTTCTCTCGATCACATCAGCCAGCTCTCTCTCCTTACCCTTCATAGTGCCAACGTTCAAAGTTCCTCCTCTCAACTCTACTCTCCTACCCTTCTTCCTCTCCTGCTGTCTCCGGACATGCCTTCCCCCTCCTCTTCTTCTTCTTCTTCGGCCGACAGTAGCACAATTTCCACTGGCACCCTTTTGGCTAACGGCACCAGTGGCGGTCGTTGTTAACCCGGGCCTCAATCGAGCCGGTTTGGAAATCAGATTTGTTGTCCACATGTTTGATTTGGCATGGTTTTTACGCCGGATGCTCTTCCTGACGCAACCCTCTCTATTCAGCCGAGCTTGGGACTGGCACTGATGATACACTAGCTTGTGCACCCCCAGTGGCTAGATTAAATAGATAGAGATATATATATTAATATAATAAAATAGCAATAATATATTATAATATGAAAGAAGAAGAAACAGTCTTTATTTATCACGCAACACACCACACTACAACACATGCTTGCACACACACACACACACACATGCTTTTGATGGTGGCTGGTGAAATGGATCCTCTGCTTTTGACCCATCCTGGCTTGTCCTTCCTCCGGGGGCACAGCCAGGAGCAGTGGGCAGCATACATGGACGCACCCGGGGACCAGGTGATAAATGTCCATCGCTGGTCACACCATGATGTGTGCATATTTTTGAGGGGGGTCCTTACTGACGTGAGGTGGAGGAAACCCCATGTGAGCACGGGGAGAACATGCAAACTCCACCCAGAAAGGCTCCTATTTGGGAGATAACCCACCGGAGCACGGTGCCAACAGCGCCCCAGGCGGGAATCTAACCCAGGACCTTCTTGCTGTGAGGCAGCAGTGCAATGCACTGCGCCACCGTGCCACCATAATATTCTAATATACTTATTATATAATATACCAATATTATAGTATACTAATAATACAATATACTGTTATAATATAGAGAGCATAGAGAGCACATCTTCAACAACTCTTGATGGAAACATTTGCATTTTAGAAAACAATAATCACAATAAATCCATATTAAATAGAAAATTATACCCATTGTTTGTTAAACACTGATGTGGAGCCTATACAGCAGGCATGCCCAAAGTCCGGCCCGTGTCTAAATTTCTACCCGCCCGAAGCGTCTGTCATAAAATCAATAATATGTGGCCCGCCAGCACGTACAAAAAAAGCAATTTTATATTTCACCAGAGGATAGCAGTAGACTTGTGGCCGCACTCTTGCCGCGTGACCCCTGTGTGAACTTTTACCAATGTGGTATAATTTAAGCCCATTTCTAAAATGCCAACTAGAACTAAAAAAAGGAAAGTTGACAACGAGGGCCGCCGTTTCCAGGACTAGTCGGAATTGGAGTATTTCTTCACTGACGTGCGAAAGAACTGCGTGTGCTTAATTTGTCAAGAGACTGTGGCTGTTTTCAAGGAATTCAGTATTAAGCGGCACTATCGGACGAAACATGTTAACTACGAAAAGCTAACGGCAAACATCTCATCTCTGGCTGAGGAGTTTCAACCGCGTTTCAGGGATTTTGCAGCTATTGAAAAGGAGATCAAACTTTTTTCCTCTCCTTTTTCTGTGGATCCTAATGACGCTTCAACTCCCTCTTGTAAACTTTTACCGCCGGCTGGACGAAGACAGGTTCCAAGAGATTAGAACATTTGCTCAGAAAATGCTGAGCTTGTTTGGCTCGGCATACTTGTGTGAGAAGACGTTCTTGGTTCTGAACATTAACCAGAACCGCGTGAGGACAACACTAAGTGACTCTCACCTGCGTGACATCTTGCGCAACAAAACCACTGTTTATGAGCCAAACCTGCCCTGTTTACTGCAGTCGAGATCTCAGTATCACCCTTCACATTAATGTCGGTCAATTATTTTATTCTTCTGAGGAGAATAAATACTAAAGTGAATTGACTCAGTGAATTAATTTTTTGTGATGATAAAAACCACAATTTTGTCAAATTTCAGTCATTTAATTTGACTATACTACTGTAGTTTAGTTTCTTGATGGGTGTGATGTGCTGAAGAATGAAGGAGTGACCGCTGACACTGACTTGAATAAAATAATAATTTTATTACACAAATCAGCATCAAACCAGACTTGCCATGGATGTCCTGGGAGAGACCCGAGCCGGATGGAATCTCTGCCAAGTGACGCTCTGCACTCGCTTTTAAAGCTGTACAGAGATAACATACCATCTCTGGTTCCAACCCATAGGTGCCTGCTCAGCCTATGTCCTGTCATAAATCTAAACTTTTCCTCCTCTGGTCGAGCTGGAGGAATAAACAAAATTACTCTCCCATAGGACCTCTGAATAGACCCATTGTTGTTTTCGTTCTTCGTATGACATCGAGGCAATAAATCTAATACTAACATAGTTAATATTATGACCGCACTATATCTAAGCTTTGGGAGCTCAGTGACCGATTCACCTCAAACCTTCCAGACACCTCACTACCCTTTGTCAAAATGCACTTTGATGTGATTTGTGAAAACAAAATCAATAAATACATGTTTATAAATAAAATTCGGAGTCAGATTTCATAAAAGAGTTCATTTGCATTTAATTTATTATTATTTTAACCTTTATCTATCCTGATCAGGCAATTGACAACAGATTCTCATTTTCAATGTAAACCTAGCTGCAGACAGCAGAGTAAAACAAAGCAAAATAAAAGCAAATACAAATAAACACCTATACAACAATCCGTACAAAGTGATATAGATACATATTTACATGTTCATTTACAATGGTAATGGTTCAAAGAATGTCAGGCTGAATGGTCGGCCCCCAGACATTTTCACCTCACCAAATCTGGCCCTCTTTGCAAAAAGTTTGGACACCCCTGCTGTACAGAGAACAATCAAAATATTTATAATATAGAATAATACTTTACAATTATTATTCATAATAAACATATATTACAATGCAAATAAATAATACCAATTATATAATTGAAGAAAACGTTTTATATAATATATATTTGTAAACTGAAAAATAAAAAGAAGATGTTCATTAATTAAATAATTCATTTCACAGTTATTTAAGTTGATGTGAAAGTATAACATTTCATACATATCTTCAGTGTATATAGAAAATAACTCTTTAAACTACAATAAAAAAAACTTCAACCATTGAACGTTTTTTGGCGGAGCTGGCGCGAATGACGGTCACGTGGTCACGGCCAAGGCCCAATCGGCGCACAGCACGAGCGCAGCCGGGGACTATAAATGTGTGAGCGTCGCGGCTGCGCCTCACTCTGGTCCCCGAACGACCTGAGAGAAGCTTGAGCGATGGCCAGGACCAAGCAGACCGCCCGCAAGTCCACCGGAGGGAAGGCTCCCAGGAAGCAGCTGGCCACCAAGGCCGCCCGTAAGAGCGCGCCCGCCACCGGCGGCGTGAAGAAGCCTCACCGTTACAGGCCCGGTACCGTGGCGCTCAGGGAGATCCGTCGCTACCAGAAATCCACCGAGCTGCTCATCCGCAAGCTGCCCTTCCAGCGCCTGGTCAGGGAGATCGCTCAGGACTTCAAGACCGACCTGCGCTTCCAGAGCTCCGCCGTCATGGCTCTCCAGGAGGCCAGCGAGGCTTACCTGGTCGGCCTGTTCGAGGACACCAACCTGTGCGCCATCCACGCCAAGCGGGTCACCATCATGCCCAAGGACATCCAGCTGGCCCGCCGCATCCGCGGAGAGCGCGCCTAGACCCACCCGCTACGCCCCAACGCAAACGGCTCTTTTAAGAGCCACCACACCGAACAGAAAAAGCTTGTTCCGCTCATGTGCTCGTCGTGCTACATGTTCCCTCCAACCATGCGACGCTCCGAGCCAATGCAGGAGCCACGTAACCCTCACCAACTAAACACTGACTATATTCATGCGTTTCAAGGAATTCATATTTAACAGCTGTTATATCTATATTATGCGATTTTACACCAATCATTTTGGACCATGCTCTCCGTCAGTCCATGTGTTTTATGGTCAATAGCGTTAAATCCATAATAGTATTAATTTAAATGGACCTGCTGTCTACTTATGAAACAGCTCCTGAAGCTGAAAAACAATGAAGAACATGCTTGAAAACCCACATCACACTTCAATGTTTTTCCTCTACATTTATGTGTCATTGTCTAAAAGCAAAAAGAGTTTTGGCGGAATTTTTAAATTATAACTTATCCAATCAGCGACGGGCGCGCGCCTGCGGCCTCAGCACGGGCCAATCACGTAACAGGAAACGCGGCGGCGCGTCAGCAGCAGCAGCAGCAGCAGCTTCCCCTGCTCGACTGAGCGGGTCGCGTTGAGCCTGCGCTCATCGAACTGAAGCAGCGTCTTCAACCAAGTTCACAATCAAACACGTTCATAATCCCACGAGGAAACGACTTAAGGCAGCTGTCACGTCGGCCCCCATTTCCACTCAATTCAACGATCCATGACTTGCTTATGAAATAGGAGGCGCTGCTGTGGAACAACAGAATATTTAAAACATGCTATTAATATGAATTTGTAAAGTTTAAAGCGTATTATATACATAGAAAACAAGTTGTGTATTTATATATACTATGAACAATGAATTTAAAAATACAAAAACAAATCACTACATTACTGACACAAAACTACCGCTTTGGACTTGGTGTTACGGTATACTGCCTTCTGATTGGACGACCCAACTGGGGTCAGCGCTAACCAATCAGATCGTTTCTACGAGGCTTAATGCCAGCGCTGCGGGGCGACTCGGGCATTGTCTAGTTGCTGGACACCGCTACAGTCATGTCTGGAAGAGGCAAACAAGGCGGCAAAGCCAGAGCTAAGGCCAAGACTCGCTCCTCCCGGGCCGGTCTCCAGTTCCCCGTCGGCCGCGTTCACAGGCTGCTGCGCAAAGGCAACTATGCCCAGCGCGTCGGCGCCGGAGCTCCCGTCTACCTGGCGGCCGTGCTGGAGTATCTGACCGCTGAGATCTTGGAGTTGGCCGGCAACGCTGCCCGTGACAACAAGAAGACCCGCATCATCCCCCGTCACCTGCAGCTGGCCGTCCGCAACGACGAGGAGCTCAACAAGCTGCTGGGCGGCGTCACCATCGCTCAGGGCGGCGTCCTGCCCAACATCCAGGCTGTTCTGCTCCCCAAGAAGACCGAGAAGGCCGCCAAGGGAAAGTAAATCCACTGCACCACCCACGAAAACTACCCAAAGGCTCTTTTAAGAGCCGCACACATCTCCGTAGAGAGCAAACCTTACCAAGCTCCTACAACAACGTCCTATTCACCTGCTTGTCAATTACCCCAAAGCAATTGCTTCATTCTCAGACACCACGTCATCCAGGTCGCTTGGAGGCTCCACCTTCATTTTTGGCACCGATCACATCCAGCACGATGAATATTACTGGCAAATTTCATACATTCAGTACATGTTTCATCAATCCTAACATGGTGTGGGTGTCCGATATTTTTGACGGCGTTTCCAAACAACCCTCCAGCTGCTCCATCGCTCAGCCAACCTGGACACAGCGATATATATAAACCCAACAACCTTATTGCTAAATAATACTGTTTGACAGCCCTAATATAAAAACATTTGTAGACATGTCTGTATATAAAGTAACCACTGTACCGTAAAACATTAAATACAATTCAACGTAGCGAAAGACGCGCTGTGCGCATATGAGTCATTAACTTGATTCATCTAAAATAATTTCACTTTATCTTCAAATAAAAGTGTTGAACGTTAAAAAAAAAATGAACTATAATAATTATCCCAACTTGTTCCCAACGTTCAACCAAAAAGAGCACGTTGTTCAAATGTCGTTCATGTGACAACCATGCACAGCATCAATGTGAAGGGAAGTGTTTCTAACGTCACATGACACTGAGTTCACACGTTTGTTCTCAAACGTCTGTTCGAGTCCTCCCAACCACCGGGCGCATGCCCAGTGTGGCCTGCTGACTCTACCCAATCACTTTGAGGGAGTCACAGAGCCTTATTTGCATGAGAATTCTATATAGCAAGCAGTGCCGTCCCTCGCCGCACATCAGAACCCTGTGACTCCCCGTCGTCGTCATGCCTGAACCCGCCAAGTCAGCGCCCAAGAAGGGCTCCAAGAAAGCCGTGTCCAAGACCGCCACGAAGACCGGCAAGAAGCGCCGAAAGCCCAGGAAGGAGAGCTACGCCATCTACGTGTACAAAGTGCTGAAGCAGGTCCACCCCGACACCGGGATCTCCTCCAAGGCCATGGGCATCATGAACTCGTTCGTCAGCGACATCTTCGAGCGCATCGCCGGTGAGGCGTCTCGCCTGGCCCACTACAACAAGCGCTCCACCATCACCTCCAGGGAGATCCAGACCGCCGTCCGCCTGCTGCTCCCCGGAGAGCTGGCCAAGCACGCCGTGTCCGAGGGCACCAAGGCCGTCACCAAGTACACCAGCTCCAAGTAACCTGAGCGCTCAGCTTCTTGAAACAAAGGTCCTTTTCAGGACCACCCACACTGTCAAACAAAGGCTTTTCCGTGAGTCAGTCGTGATGAAAGGGCATTTTATCTATATTTATACACCTTGATTTATTTTTTTCTATGTAGTTATACAGTCTCTAGGTGCATGTTTAAAAAACTATCCTGTGTATTAAGATTGTCTCTTACAAATCAATTAAATATTATTTCATTGTCATCCAACTGGAGGACAGGTGTTAAATCCGTGTTTATTCGGTAAGTTAAAAAAAAAAAATAGTATTCATTTATAAAACTCTGCTGCTGAAATGTGTGCAATGGTATACAAATCATTGAAAGCATATTTCAACTTAATAATAAAATATAACATAACATTGTCTGTTGCTGAGCACGCTCTGGATGTATGTCTCGAACATTTATGATTGTTTCTACTCATGTTTGAAAAGCAATGTTTTTGTATCTTCTGTAGATTTATTATAACCCTTTATACTAAAGATAACCGGTAAATATTTCATGAATGTGTTTTGTAATAGATATACAACATAAGTGCTGAAACGGTTTTATCCAAAGCCACTTACAATCATTCAAACAGCGACGGACGCAGCCATCAGGAGCAATGAGGGGTTAAGTGTCTTGCTCAAGGACACTACAGCATGCTAGCATGTCATGTGTTTCAAGGAATTCATCTTTAACAGCTGTTAAATCTATTTTATGCGATTTTACACCAATCATTTTGGACCATGCTTTGCGTCAGTCCATGTGTTTTATGGTCAATAGCGTTAAATCCATAATAGTATTAATTTAAATGGACCTGCTGTCTACTTATGAAACAGCTCCTGAAGTTGAAAAACAATGAAGAACATGCTTGAAAACCCACATCACACTTCAATGTTTTTCCTCTACATTTATGTGTCATTGTCTAAAAGCAAAAGGTTTTGGCGGAATTTTTAAATTATAACTTATCCAATCAGCCTCAGCCTCAGCCTCAGCCTTATCCATCGGCCTCAGCTCGGACCAATCACGTAACAGGAAACGCGGCGGCGCGTCGAGCCTGCGCTCATCGAACCGAAGCAGCGTCTTCAACCAAGATGACGTCACGTCTGACCTCATTTCCACTCAATTCAACGAGATCTGTGTTTTGCGACGGAACAATCTTTGCTCAAAATGTAAAAATAAGTCTACGGCTGTGGAAGAACAGAATATTTAAAACATGTTACTATGAATTAGTAAAGTTTAAAGCGGATTGTATACGTAGAAAACAAGTGTATTTATAAATACACTGAACAATGAATTTAAAAAATACATGGATATTACATTACATTTCACATTTAGTCATTGATCAGATGCTTTCATCCAAAGCCACTTACAATTGTTCAAACACCGACGGACGCAGCCATCAGGAGCAATGAGGGGTTAAGTGTCTTGCTCAAGGACACTACAGCATGCTAGCAGGAGAAGCCTGGGATCCAACCAGCAACCTTTACATTACTAGACCACCAGCTCTAATATATCGGATATAAATAACTAAACTAATTTTAGAGAAAATACAAAAGCAAATGACTACATTCGGCACAAACAGTTTAACTGGCCAAATATACACGGATTTGACGCTATTGACGGAACTCCTGGAAACAAAGAAGAAAAAAAAACAACGTCTGTCAGGTTCTCCAGGCCCTGTCACTGAATTAGATCATATCTAAAACAAATAGTGACATGATCGTGGTCATGAGGACGTCATGGAACTCCAGCGTATACAGTGCAGTGCACTCAACGTCTATTCCATGGCTGGTTCAGTTTATTTTTTAAGGTACATCGTGTCTGGTTCCACACAACGCCTGACAAAGAAAGCTCTCCACAGGGGACTTGGGGGCCCTTAAAAGGGCCTTTGTTTAGTGGAGCTGTTGCAGTGGAGTTCAACCGCCGAAGCCGTACAGGGTGCGTCCCTGCCGCTTCAGAGCGTAGACCACGTCCATGGCGGTGACGGTCTTCCGCTTGGCGTGCTCGGTGTAGGTGACGGCGTCACGGATGACGTTCTCCAGGAACACCTTGAGGACACCGCGGGTCTCCTCGTAGATCAGACCCGAGATACGCTTGACGCCGCCGCGGCGAGCCAGGCGGCGGATGGCGGGTTTGGTGATTCCCTGGATGTTATCGCGGAGGACCTTGCGGTGACGCTTGGCGCCTCCTTTCCCGAGTCCCTTTCCTCCTTTGCCGCGACCGCTCATGTTTGCAGAACGAGTGAAACAGGCTGTGACGACTCTCCGCGCCTTTGTCCGTGCTCTTAAAGCTTGACTGCGGACGTAGAGGAGGCCACACTGGCCCAACGCTGCAAGTCATTCAAACATGCTTTCCTGCTTCCGCTGGAAAACGAATAATGTATAATAATATGGCAAAATGCAGTTATACTTTTAAAATAACTAACTGTTCTATTTTCACAGGTATTCACCCAATACATTCTTAAATAACTCAACACAATTTGCATTTTCACTGTGTTCTTTGTTCTAATTGAAGTTGTGTTGTCATTATAGATAGATAGATAGATACAAAACAATGTGTTTTGTCATGGAGGTCATTGCTGCAAAAACACTGGAATTTCCCTTTGGGAATAAAAGTATCTGTCTTATATGAAGACAAAATAAAGTGTGTGTATATATACATACATACATACACACACACACGCACAGTGTATAAGAGGAGGAAAGGGGGAAAAGACGCATTGCAATGTAAACATAAATGTGGTGCTGGAAGCTTTCACTAAGATCCAAAATAGAAAAGGTCCAAACGGTCAATGATGACGCAACTCTCGCTGTGTCCAGGTTGGCTGAGCGATGGAGCAGCTGGAGGGTTGTTTGGAAACGCCGTCAAAAATATCGGACACCGACACCATGTTAGGATTGATGAAACATGTACTGAATGTATGGAAACAATTTGCCAGTAATATTCATCGTGCTGGATGTGATCCGTGCCAAAAATGAAGGTGGAGCCTCCAAGCGACCTGGATGACGTGGTGTCTGACAATGAAGCAATTGCTTTGGGGTAATTGACAAGCAGGTGAATAGGACGTTGTTGTAGGAGCTTGGTAAGGTTTGCTCTCTACGGAGATGTGTGCGGCTCTTAAAAGAGCCTTTGGGTAGTTTTCGTGGGTGGTGCAGTGGATTTACTTTCCCTTGGCGGCCTTCTCGGTCTTCTTGGGGAGCAGAACAGCCTGGATGTTGGGCAGGACGCCGCCCTGAGCGATGGTGACGCCGCCCAGCAGCTTGTTGAGCTCCTCGTCGTTGCGGACGGCCAGCTGCAGGTGACGGGGGATGATGCGGGTCTTCTTGTTGTCACGGGCAGCGTTGCCGGCCAACTCCAAGATCTCAGCGGTCAGATACTCCAGCACGGCCGCCAGGTAGACGGGAGCTCCGGCGCCGACGCGCTGGGCATAGTTGCCTTTGCGCAGCAGCCTGTGAACGCGGCCGACGGGGAACTGGAGACCGGCCCGGGAGGAGCGAGTCTTGGCCTTAGCTCTGGCTTTGCCGCCTTGTTTGCCTCTTCCAGACATGACTGTAGCGGTGTCCAGCAACTAGACAATGCCCGAGTCGCCCCGCAGCGCTGGCATTAAGCCTCGTAGAAACGATCTGATTGGTTAGCGCTGACCCCAGTTGGGTCGTCCAATCAGAAGGCAGTATACCGTAACACCAAGTCCAAAGCGGTAGTTTTGTGTCAGTAATGTAGTGATTTGTTTTTGTATTTTTAAATTCATTGTTCATAGTATATATAAATACACAACTTGTTTTCTATGTATATAATACGCTTTAAACTTTACAAATTCATATTAATAGCATGTTTTAAATATTCTGTTGTTCCACAGCAGCGCCTCCTATTTCATAAGCAAGTCATGGATCGTTGAATTGAGTGGAAATGGGGGCCGACGTGACAGCTGCCTTAAGTCGTTTCCTCGTGGGATTATGAACGTGTTTGATTGTGAACTTGGTTGAAGACGCTGCTTCAGTTCGATGAGCGCAGGCTCAACGCGACCCGCTCAGTCGAGCAGGGGAAGCTGCTGCTGCTGCTGCTGACGCGCCGCCGCGTTTCCTGTTACGTGATTGGCCCGTGCTGAGGCCGCAGGCGCGCGCCCGTCGCTGATTGGATAAGTTGTAATTTAAAAATTCCGCCAAAACTCTTTTTGCTTTTAGACAATGACACATAAATGTAGAGGAAAAACATTGAAGTGTGATGTGGGTTTTCAAGCATGTTCTTCATTGTTTTTCAGCTTCAGGAGCTGTTTCATAAGTAGACAGCAGGTCCATTTAAATTAATACTATTATGGATTTAACGCTATTGACCATAAAACACATGGACTGACGGAGAGCATGGTCCAAAATGATTGGTGTAAAATCGCATAATATAGATATAACAGCTGTTAAATATGAATTCCTTGAAACGCATGAATATAGTCAGTGTTTAGTTGGTGAGGGTTACGTGGCTCCTGCATTGGATCGGAGCGTCGCATGGTTGGAGGGAACATGTAGCACGACGAGCACATGAGCGGAACAAGCTTTTTCTGTTCGGTGTGGTGGCTCTTAAAAGAGCCGTTTGCGTTGGGGCGTAGCGGGTGGGTCTAGGCGCGCTCTCCGCGGATGCGGCGGGCCAGCTGGATGTCCTTGGGCATGATGGTGACCCGCTTGGCGTGGATGGCGCACAGGTTGGTGTCCTCGAACAGGCCGACCAGGTAAGCCTCGCTGGCCTCCTGGAGAGCCATGACGGCGGAGCTCTGGAAGCGCAGGTCGGTCTTGAAGTCCTGAGCGATCTCCCTGACCAGGCGCTGGAAGGGCAGCTTGCGGATGAGCAGCTCGGTGGATTTCTGGTAGCGACGGATCTCCCTGAGCGCCACGGTACCGGGCCTGTAACGGTGAGGCTTCTTCACGCCGCCGGTGGCGGGCGCGCTCTTACGGGCGGCCTTGGTGGCCAGCTGCTTCCTGGGAGCCTTCCCTCCGGTGGACTTGCGGGCGGTCTGCTTGGTCCTGGCCATCGCTCAAGCTTCTCTCAGGTCGTTCGGGGACCAGAGTGAGGCGCAGCCTTGACGCTCACATATTTATAGTCCCCGGCTGCGCTCGTGCTGTGCGCCGATTGGGCCTTGGCCGTGACCACGTGACCGTCATTCGCGCCAGCTCCGCCAAAAAACGTTCAATGGTTGAAGTTTTTTTTATTGTAGTTTAAAGAGTTATTTTCTATATACACTGAAGATATGTATGAAAAATGTGTGTGTTTGTATAAAGACAAAAAAGAATTATAATATAATGTTATTATTAAAAATATATATAAAGTGAAATGTTTTACTTTCACATCAACTTAGAGATTCAAGAGGTTTATTCATCACATACATATACTAACTGTGAAATGAATAATTTAATTAATGAACATCTTATTTTTATTTAATAGTTTACAAATATATATTATATAAAACGGTTTTTTTTTCGATTATATATATATATATATAGCGTATTTTTATTCGATATATCCTAAAGGCTGTCGTTGAGTAAAAGTGAAAGCTCAATTTAAATACTTCAAGATTCAAGATTCAAGATTCAAGATTTTATTTGTCACATACATATACATACTTCCATACATATATGCAGTGAAATGTAATGCAACGCACCCGGTGATAGCACACAAGAAGTCCTAGGAAAAAGTACAAAAATAAAATAAAATAAAAAGTAGAAAATTCCTTTCTAATAGACCGACTAACTGACTCCTAAAACGTAATACAGTAAGTGTAATACTTATAGAATAAGATAAAAAATATATAGAATAAAATACAATAAAAAATAAATTGAAATAAAATGGAATAGGTAGAAGGAATATGCCTATGTATATACAGATATGTGCATTTAAAGTGGCATGTGAATTAAAGTGGCATGTGAATGTGAATAGTGTGAGGTAGTGTTTGGGATAATACAGCACAGTATACAACAGTACGGCGCAGCAATACGGCATCACGAACAACCCTGAACAGTGATACAGTATGCGGTACAGTATGCTACATACAGTACAGTAGGTAGTGGAGCCTAGTGCATGGCTCAGTTAGGACCCCTGGTGAGGTCAGCGTTGACAGTTCTGATGGCTTGAGGGAAGAAACTCCGTCTCAGTCTCTCTGTTCTCGCTGCGTGACTGCGGAGGCGCTTGCCTGACCGCAGCAGCTGAAACAGTCCGTTGTTGGGGTGATGAGGATCCTTCATGATCCTACGGGCTCTGCTACTACACCTCCTGGTGTATAACTCCTGCAAGGGGGGGAGGGTAGTTCCAGTGGTACGTTCAGCTGAACGCACCACCCTCTGCAGGGCCCGCCTGTCCTGGGCAGTACAGTTCCCAAAGCAGGCAGTGATGTTGCCTGTCAGGATGCTCTCCACTGCTCCAGAGTAGAAGGACTTGAGGATCCTCACCTAGACCCGGAATTTCCTCAGCTGCCTGAGGTGGTAGAGACGCTGCCTCGCCTTTCTCACCAGAGTGTCTGTGTGAACAGTCCATGTTAAATCCTCTGTGATGTGGACTCCCAGATATCTGAAGCTGCTCACCCTATCGACAGAAGTCCCATTAATCCACAAGGGCGCGTGCGTCCTCGATTGTGATCCACGCCTAAAGTCCACAATCAGCTCCTTGGTTTTGCTGACGTTCAGGTGGAGGCTGTTGTCCTGGCACCAGAGTGACAGGTCAGCCACCTCCTCGCGGTAGGCCTTCTCATCGCAGTCGGTGATCAGGCCCACGACCACGGTGTCGTCAGCAAACTTGATGATGGTGTTGGAGCTGGACCTGGCCACACAGTCATGTGTGTACAGGGAGTACAGTAGGGGGCTGAGGACGCAGCCCTGGGGGGATCCTGTATTCAGGGTGAGGGAGCTTGACATGTACTTCCCCACCTTGACCACCTGGGGGCGGCCTGTGAGGAAGTCCAGGATCCAGGTGCACAGCGGACCATTCAATCCTAGCTCCAACAACTTGACAGCCAGTCTGGTGGGAACTATGGTGTTGAAAGCTGAACTATAATCAATGAACAGCATTCTCACATAGGCCCCCTTCTGGCCATCCAGGTGCGTGAGCGTGGTGTGCAGTACCTGAGAGACCGCGTCATCCGTGGATCTGTTTTGCCGGTACGCGAACTGCAACGGGTCCAAGGTGCGGGGGAGGGAGGCGCAGATGTAATCCTGAATCAACCTCTCGAAACACTTCATGACCACCGAGGTGAGGGCCACCGGACGGTAGTCATTCAGGCAGGTTGGAGAGGCGATCTTCGGGACAGGAACGACGGTGGACCTCTTGAAGCAGGATGGGACCACTGATTCAGCCAGGGAGATGTTGAATATTGTGGTGAACACCGGAGCTAGCTGGTTAGCACAGGTCTTCAGTACTCGCCCAGATATGCCGCCTGGGCCCGCAGCTTTCCTGGTGTTCACCCGCATCAAAGCCCTCCTGACCTCGTGCACGGACACTGAGAGTGCGCGCTCGTCCCCAGCGGTGTAACTCCAATTAGCCGGCGAGCTAGCGGTGCTGCTGCCAGACTCGAACCGCGCATAAAAGGAGTTCAGTTGGTTGGCCAGGGAGGCGTCCACACTCGTGGCTGGGGAGGAGCTGCTCTTGTAGTTAGTCATTGTTCGCAGCCCCTGCCACAAGCGTCTGGTGTCCCCCCGCTCCATCTGCAGCTCCACGGTGTCTCTGTACGTCCGTTTGGCGTCCCTCACCGCCCTCCGCAGATTGTACGACGCCGCTTTGTAGTTGTCCATGTTACCAGATACAAGTCAGTCGTTGTAAGCGGCCGTGCGCGCATTCAGAGCGCAGCGGATGGATTTATCAACCCATGGTTTCTGGTTTGGAAATATCCGAACTTTCACCGTGGGAACGATTTCATCCGCGAGCGTAGCCACAAAACTCACTACAACCTCCGTAAACTCGCTGACGTCACTTGAACTTGATTGGAACATGTCCCAGTCTACGTCAGTCAGAGCGTCCTGAAGCGCAGCCTCTGATTGGTCCGTCCGCCGCGTCACTTCCCTCGTCATCACCAGATCCCGCGCGATCAGAGGCCTGTAAACAGGAAGCAGCGAGATCGCGGCGTGATCTGATTTCCCGAAAGCAGGAAGCGACACGGGCTTGTATCCGTTCTTGTAAGGAGTGTAACAACGGTCCAGAGTTCTGTCTCCCCTGGTGGCACACGTGATGTGTTGGTGGAAATTCGGCAGAACTTTTTTCAGGTTGGCCCTGTTAAAGTCCCCAGTCACCACCACAGCCGCGTCGGGATGTCTGTTCTGAAATCCGCACAACACATCGTACAGAACCGACAGAGCTGCGTCGGTGTCCGCTTGCGGTGGGATATAAACGGCTGTAATGATGACCGTGCTGAATTCCCGGGGGAGATAAAATGGACGGCATAGTATGGTCAGCTGTTCCAGGTTCGGCGAGCAGGAGTGGGAGAGGAATTTGGTGTTGTTGGCGTTACACCAGCGGTTGTTTACCATTAGGCAGACGCCTCCACCTTTGGATTTCCCCGACTCTCCCGTTCTGTCGCCGCGGAACACGGAGAAGGCCTCGGCTGGACGTATGGCTTCATCCGGCACCAGTGGGTTCAGCCATGTTTCCGTCAGGCAGAGGACGCAACAGTTCCTCGTGTCACGCTGGAATTGAATCCTCGCTCGAAGTTCATCCATCTTGTTCTCCAGGGACTGGACGTTAGCAAGAAGGATGCTTGGCAGAGGTGGACGGTAAGGTTGCGTCCTCATTCTGACCCGAATGCCGCCTCGTTTACCTCGGTGCTTCCTCCGTGGGCCGGCTCGTGGAACAGCGACTCCATTTTTGTTGTTGTAGTTGTTGTTGCGAGTGTTCCCGCGTAGGATTTCCGCCGGCCACTCTGCTCCCACGGATAAAAAGTCCCAAAGTTGTTCGTTTAGGGACATTTTTATATCCATGAGTGCATCGCGGCCGTATGAGTTAATTGTTGATGTTTTTCTGGCGAACATTGTGATAAAAAAAGGAAAAAAATACTAGAGAGTAAGAAAGTAACTGGAGCGCCGGTTACTCGATATTTAAATTGAGTATACATACATACATACATATATAAAAAAAAACACGTCTTTAAAACTGTTGAATGAAATAGCGCCTCTTTCCTCCAGGCGGTGCCGTTAACAGTGTCCGGTGAATAAGAGCTCGGGTGACAGTCTTCACACACACTGTCTGCATTTGTAGTTCCTACAAAAATAAAAAATGACCCATGACCACAAACTCCCCAAACCCACGAGCAAGACATTGAACTGACTCAGCGACGTCCCTGCGCGACGGCCCGTCTCCGGTAGCCCTGGGTTGGGATTTGTCAACTCGATGCTGCGGGTGGTGGCGTCAACCGTGGGGTAAATGCCAGCAGCGCCACCCAATCGGGTGCTCGCGGTTAGGGGCGGATGCGACAGGTCTCTGAGTCCCTGGGTCGGAGAGAGAGAGAGAGAGAGAGAGAGAGAGAGAGAGAGAGAGAGAGAGAGAGAGAGAGAGAGAGAGAGAGAGAGAGAGAGAGAGAGAGAGAGAGAGAGAGAGAGAGAGAGAGAGAGAGAGAGAGAGAGAGAGAGAGAGAGAGAGAGAGAGAGAGAGAGAGAGAGAGAGAGAGAGAGAGAGTCTTGAAAGAAACCCTCCGTGTGGTTCGAGCAGTGTCCGCTGGGGTTCCATCGATCCCAGGCTCCTCCTGCTAGCATGCTGTAGTGTCCTTGAGCAAGACACTTAACCCCTCATTGCTCCTGATGGCTGCGTCCGTCGCTGTTTGAATAATTGTAAGTGGCTTTGGATAAAAGCGTCTGATCAATGTAATGTAATGTAATGTAATGTAATGTAATGTAATTAATGGAGCAGATCATTTCATCGCCGCACCACTGTGTGTAAAGTCCATCATAGTAAGTCCCCTTGATTCTCCGACTTTTGTTTTTCTGCTTTTGTGGATGTTCACTGTGGCTTCCCCAGCGAAACGGACGTGAACGTTTCCACTCGGCTGAGTTTCAGCCCGTGGGACCGGCCCCATCGCGTGTGTCCTGGCTCGGAAGGTGGAGACGCGCAGCTCAGAAGGTGAAAGACAAACGAGTGGGAACACCCGGATGCGCCGCGTGCGCGGGCTCGCCTGTGTGGCCCTCGGGGGGTGGAGCGTCTCCACGTGTTCCCTGGGACTGGTTCACGCTCCGCGGGGCCGTGCGTGGGTGTCGCTCCGCGGGCTCCCGGCTTCTGCGGGGGGCTGGGCGGTCTTCTGTGGACGCAGGGCGGGCTGCTCGGGGCTTCCCCGCGGCCGTCGTCGGGGCATTTTCCGCCGCGACATAAAACCAGCCCCACACACCTGAATCACCTGGGGCGAGTCCGGTGGACGCACGCACACACACACACGCACACGCTTCTGACCCATCCTGGCTGGTCCATCGCTGGTCAGACGATGTTGTGCATGTTTTGGGTGGAGGTTCCGACTGATGTTAGGTGGAGGAAAGTCACACACACACACACACACACACACACACACACACACACGCGCGCGCACTCTCTCACACACACACACACACACACACACACACACACACACACACACACACACACACACACGCGCGCGCACTCTCTCTCACACACACACACACACACACACACACTAATGTCATATAACCGGCCTCCCGGCATGTTGTTCCATCTTTCCCAGAATTGGTTTTGGTCGATGGAGTTTTTAATTTATTTTATATCTTAATTGTAATGATTTGGTACGTATTTTGAACGTGGCCCCCCCCACTCCCCTCCCCTCCCCTCCCCAGCCTTCTCTCTCTCTCTCTCTCTCTCTCAGTGTCACTTAACCCAAGTAAGAACACATGACGCTTGCGCCGGTTGTTAAAATGCGCAGGTGGCGCGGGCGGGGGTTGAAGGTGTTGGTATGCGGGGCGGGGCGGGGCGGGGCGGGGCGGGGCGGGGCCGTGGCTGGGAGATGGGAGATGGGCCCCGCGCCTCGTACCGCCCCGCCCCGCATACCTGTGAAGGCGGCTCTCCGAAAAAAAAATCATAATTTTATCATTTTGTTATACGAATCTAATCGTCACGCCCAGCAATCTAATTTTTATTTGACGTCATACTTGGGAAGTCATTTTGTAAACTCTATTGGTCTGACATAGCGACCTGTCAACATGCTCTGCTTGCCGCTTGGAGTCACGACGTGTGGGCTCCTGTCAAACTTACTTGTCAAGCAAGAGGAGAGAAGGATGTCAATTTATTTATCAGGTATTACTAAACTATTCATGTCATATTAAATGTACGAGAATACATATTGCATATTTTTCATCATTTAGTAATCGAACCACAAATAACTGACAACAAAAAAAGAATCAGAAAACCCTTTTTATAGAGGAACAGCTCAATAAAGACACATATATCGATTGTGGAAATCTACTAGGTACAATCTAATAGGTACAACGTTTTTATAGATTATTACTCATTCCTGCGTTAAAACCCGTCGTATTTTTAGATTATTACTATTTCCTGCGTTAAAACCCATCGTATTTATAGATTATTACTCTTTCCTGCATTAAAAAATAAGCGCTAAAGCCACCAACTAACCCAACTACCTTCATGGACAGACTCCAAATGTGAATAAAACAAGCGGTAAACGGTTGAAGGCAAAGGTTCACTAAACTCAGTCGCTGGAAGCTCAGAAATGTGAAGTTTGAGACCCCGAGAAAGATGCTCAAGAGCTGGGAAGGTTGAAGGGAAGTCATATAAAATGATATATATATATATATATATATATATATATATGTATATATATGTATGTGTATGTATATATATATATATATATATATATATATATATATATATATATATATATACATACACATACACATACACATACACATATATATATATATATATATATATATATATATATATATATATATATATATATATATATATATATATATATATATATATATATATATATATATATATATATATGTGTGTATGTGTATATATATATATACAGTATAAAGAGAGATGGCCAGGGTCCAGTGAGCAGCATATACAGTATATATATATCTTTATTATCTTTATACTATATATATATATATATAACATTTTAGTTAACAAAAAGTACACACAGCCCGATCTATCTTTACACATATATATCTTTTATATTCTTTAGTATATTTAATATGGAAAGAGAGCGGTTCGGACTGTTTGGCGCACCCACGGCAGCCAGTCCATTTTGGCCCTCTGACCCAGGCAGGGGTGCTGCCAACAAACCTGTTTTATTTCATTTTATTTCATTTCGTAAAACACAATATGCAGAAATAAATGCAGCGATTTCCATCCGCGCCTGTCATTTACAACTCGCATATCATCATCTGTACATGATCGCTGGGCATGTTTAGATGGAATCTCCACCTTTCCCTGTGGAACCTTCTGGGACTCGTCTGCAGCGCAGCGCAGGGCAAGCCCAGCATTTTTATTATTATATTCCTGTATTTTCATTCCGTGCTGCGAATAAATGTCTTGCTGCGGTCCGGTACTAATATATATTAGAACAAATATCAATATGCCAATATTTACTATCTAAATAAGTTAATATTTTTATAGATATAAATATTTAAATAATACAATACCAGATGCTTATTTTTAATGTTTCATATATCCTGTATATTACTATATGATGTAGACAGTTATCCATCTGTAGAGATTTTTTTTTTGAAGTCTTTATTTATTTCTGTTCCGGGCATAAATGTAGTTTTGCAGTCCGGGACATGGGCTCCGACCGACTTTGACAATAAAGTGTGAATAAAAGAAAAACTCATGATGAAAAGGAACATTATCAAAAGCAGTAGTGAGAGCGCGAGCTCCTGCTGCCTGGAACAAATGGTACATTAGCGCCATCTAGTGGACAGCACTGCGGACTGCACTAGTGTCAGCGTTCAGTCTGCGAAAAGAAGAATCTTCAATTGTCACACAGCACCGCCCACTACAACACATGCACGCACACACACACACACACACACGCTTTGGATGGTGGCCGATGAAATGAGGCCTCTGCATTTAACCCATCCTTGGCTTGTCCTTCCTCTAAGGGCGCAGCGGGCGGCATTGGTGGACGCGCCCGGGGACCTGGTGACGAGTGTCCATCGCTGGTCAGACGATGATGTGTGCAGGTTTTTGGTGGGGAGTCCTTAGTGACGTTAGCTGGAGGAAACCCAATGTGAGCACGGGGAGAACATGCAAACAAAATCGGTGACACAATGAGTGTTACTCAAAACCCTTGAGCTCCAATATCATATTGATAGTTTTCCCAGGTTTAATTTTTTTTTCTTTCAATCTTTGGTGCTTATGCCTTTTAGGGCCTGATTTCTGTCAATCACATGGCTGCAAAAACCAAGCCTGCTTGAACCAAATTCCATGTCGCCGTTAGGATTTGTTTTCAAGAAAGGTTTATGCCCCCATAGGCACCAGTGGTGACAGCATGTTTTGGAATTTTTTACCCATGACATTGTATTATCAATTTTAAGTCGTGAGCAGTGTTTTTGAACTGTCCGAGAATTAAGGACAACGCAAGTCAGTCGCATAAATGACTTTCATATGTGGATAATCCCTCTGACCATTTGCATTCAAAACAATTTGAGCCTCTGTTTTGTTTCCATGTTGATCCCCTGACGACTCAAGACTAAATTAGACTCGATGGGTTGCATGTTTCTGTAGCATCCATGTTCATTTCAGTTTTAGTCAAACTACTTTTGGATGTGGTGAGGAAGGACATGCAGGCGGTTGGTGTAAGGGAGGAAGATGAACAGAAGGTGTTGGAGGCAGATGGTGCCCTGTGTTGCACCCCTAACGGGCGCAGCCCAGAGGGGAGGACTATGACGGCGCATCCAGCCAAACAGGACTTTTCATCGTAGTCGTGAAAAGCACCGAGAGACTTTCTGAATCTCACACGATGCCACAATTGTGACGGCAAATTTGAACCCGTTGGAATAAATTCGAATGAAAAGTTGTGAAATGTTGATTTATTGCCAGGACAAAGCTCATATGAAAGATCAATAAAAGCAGCGTTTTGGAAAGTGAATTACGACAGCAGAATCAATCACATCAATCACGATGGAAGGAAAGACACGGAAAAGACGGGAGAAATGGGGATGAACACACGAAAGAATATCCCGCAGTAATAGTGACATCAAAAATGTACTCGGACCGCCAAGAGTTTTCCCCGTTGTTTTTATTGTGGCAGTACAAATACACGTCTACTTTGACTTCTGGCTCTGTGCTTGTGCCTTGAGCACCTTGACGACGATCTTCTGCTCCTCAATCAGGAAAGCACGCTTGATCCTGAGAGGAAAAGAAGAAGAGTTCAGACGAGTGTTCCCAAACAACAAGCTGTCAAACGGGGTAAGAGCATTATTATCATCATTATCATCATCATTATTATTATTATCATCATCATCATCATTTAAGAAAACAAAGTCCGACCCAGGGAACGCAAGTTCCTGCCAACCCTCATAGAACAACAGTGTGGAAGGAACGACGGCCTTTCCACACTGTTGTTCCTGCAGACTGCTGCTTATTTGGCGGCTCACATGTTTCCAATAAGGACACTTCCTTTTTTTGTTTTAAGAGATGGACGGCAAGATTCACAGAATTATTTTCAAGAGGTTACTTATTTTTCCAAGTAAACAAACTACCCTATTTTAATAAAAAACAAACAAAGGTAAATATGGCCCTATCTATGTAATGTATATTAAATATGGGAAAGGAGAGGTTCGCAATGTTTGGCGCACACACAACCGCCAGTTGGTTTGGAGCCGCAGAGCTGCCAACATTGTGATAATACGGTGAGCACCACAACAGACTTAGTCTGTGGTGTTGGAGTTACTGCAACGCCATGACCCCATCAGTAATTCACAGCGTAGCGTCTGGTAACTAAAGATAATCACGTTGTATGCAAGATACTACGGCTAAATATATATTTTAATGTTTATCATTAGGATATTCCTCTTGAAATGCATCATCTCTCAAGTTACCAACACGTTTACCAACTAGAGAAGCACTGATTTAAATCTTCTTGCTGATTCTAATTTCCAATCTGCTGTAGGTCGATGACAAACACATCATGTGATCTGATCACGCTCACGTGATTGGACAGCTGCACATACAGTCTCCACTGCAATAAGCAGTTACCACAATAGTGAGGTTGCTGATTTTGACACCGTTTGTTATTGTTCATTATTCACTATGGAACAATAATAGAACATGAAACTGTCACCGAGTTACAATAAAATACAACATGGTACCGTCACCGAGTTTCAGTAGAATTCAACCTGTAACTGGACACAACATACAACCAACATAGAAATGTCCAGTTCAAAATTCAAGTGCAAATATACATTTATATTAGACTTTGCAAATAAATTGCAATCATTACATAAAAGTAAATGGCCGACTCTTCTCACTCTGGTTCACTGACGTCCTCCTTCACTCATCGTGCGTTAAAACAACTGAATCAAATCCAACGACTCATTTCACTGAGTGACTCGTCAAGAACAGTCTCCAAAAAAAAAAAAAAAAAAATTGGTCAAACCTTTCACCAGGAGCAGAGCGCCGCTGTGACAGTGATATTTATACGTAGTCAGCACAAGGTTAGAATATTGCCAGGCGATAAGTATCTAATCTTCTTAGTTTATGTTGAAGTTTCTCCGAACAGCCGACATTTTATTTCACTCTTGAGCGTCAACCACGCAACTCCATTACATTGGTATCGGGGTTGAGTATTGGAGCATTTTTACCAGCGCTGTACACGAGCACAGTATGGGTGTGTACATTTGATCGGCAGAGAATCTGAAAATATAGCCGTTGCTGATCGGCCGGTGGAAACAGACCAATTCTGTTCACCGGGCGATCGATCCTGCGCCTCACGTTTTATATGTAAACACTACGGTCACATTTTTGTGATTTATTCTCCCACTTCCCATTTTACCTCGGCAATGCAGCGTTACACCTCGTTGGATAATAAAAGCACCGCTCTGTGCGCTCATATCTACACACAAATACATTTTTTCTGACCCTACCGTTACTTTGCCACGATTCTGTACAAGTCAGCTGCTACTTACTGAACTGGTTGCATTTCATTGCCTGTGCTTTGCTACAGGTAGCACAACCTAAATCATGGTATCAAAAAAATTTCTCATGGCTTGTACCATATTTTCCCCAATTAAGCGTGTTTTTTCACCAAGGTACAACTACTTAAATAATACAACTCTTATCTCAAGTCTCACTGACACCTTTTAAACACGTTTGGTAAAAAATATTTGCTAATGGCAAGAGGTCACAACTGCAACGGCATGGCCCTGCAAGACTTGTTTCAGTAGAGTGACAAAGCGACACGACTTACCTGTCACGCACACACTTGGCGCACATGGATCCACCGTAGGCTCTGCTGACGTGCTTCTTGGTCTTTGAGAGCCTCATGAGAACCTGAGGTCTGACAGCACGGATCTACCAAACAGAGGAGATGCTGGGTGAGAACATGTTTGCAGTGCGGCGCTGACTTTTTTAAACAACTCACAAGTCAAGCCTCACCCGGTGAGACAATTTCATTTGTTTTTCAGCGAGTATTGTCTTATAAAAGTAGGGAATATTCTAGACATGATTAATAACCAGAAGATCAAACACCAACGGTTCAATTACTCACAATTACTAAAATTCTTCCCCGACTCTACCATGTACAGCTACAAGCTGAAGACTGGCTTGAATGTTTGTCATCTGACTAAAAAAGTAAGTCACAATAGCACCAATTGAAGATCCGTTTTACCTCATGCAAATCCTGCCTACATCTGCATGCAACAGTGCAAGCTTGCATGTACTCTAAAGAAAATGTATTAGAAGTCATTGCTAATGTCAATGAAAAGTTTTAAATGCTTGTGGAGGGGAAAAAAGAAAAACACGCAGGTCCAGACGCTGCAAAATCTTAAGAAACAGTCACTCGATATACTACATCACTCATATCTACCACTCAAGACGAAATAAAATAAATATTCAAGCTGACTAAGGAAAGCAGGCATAACGCAGGTGTATCGATTGATGTAAACAGAACAGAGCTCTTAAAAACAAATGAGGAAAGTAGGTACGTAGCACCCACACAACATAGGCCATAGCGCAGATATCAAAATCTTCAACACAAACCCGTCCATTTTATGGTAAGAACTAAAAACCTGCACAGCACTACCAGGCAGCGGGTCCGCTGGCAAGGGGCTCCCCATGTCCCCATGTGTAATAACAAGCATTTCGGTGAGAAGAGCTTTTTCCAATCACAGCCCCACGAAGGACAAACTTCCTGAAAATGTCCAATCTGCTGATTCTGTTGAAAAGTGTTAACCATCTCTAGTTCCACATCTTTTAAATACACAGTGCCATCTATATTCATCTGGTTTTGTTATCGCTTTGTCGTCTGTATATTTTAACTGTCCTTTTTGTATCCCTCTCCTCTGTATCGTAGGAGCAATATCGTTTGTTGTTTTTAAGTGCTCTATTAATCAAGACCAGTTTGATTTTAAAGAAACAAGTCTCTAGACGGCCAGGTATTCACATCTTTATGTGACAGGTCATGTCTTTGTGTGAGAGCCCCTGAACGTCAAATTCAAGGGTTACAGGATCATCACTTAATATCAGGGAAAACAAGGGCTCCCGCAGAGACTTGCACGTTTGCTGGAGGAAACCTTCACCACCTGTGCCGTGTTGAGATAAATGACATTTTAACGCGGAGGACTTACCCCACGCAGCCTCCCGGGGCAGATTCCACACGCCGATTTGGGGGCCTTGCCAACCTTCTTGGTGTACAGGTACACGATCCTGTTCCCAGGGGTCCGGGACCTGCAGATCACGGGTGACAACAGTAGAAGAAAGAAAACAAAAAAAAAAACACGACTACGTTAACATACGAGGAGGAGGAGGAGGAGGAGGAGGCCGGTGTGCTTCACCGGGCGACATGATGCAGGAGTCGGGCTATTCAGCCGGTTCGGACACTCACAGCCTGGTCTTGTTGGAGGCAGTGTTGTAGGACAACCTACGGCGGTAAGTCAGGCGCTGCACCATGTTGAAGCTGGAATAAAAAAAATAAATAAAAATAAACGGAGGGATTCAAACTCGGCCCTTTTAAGTGGGAGGCGTCTCGACGGCAGGCGGGGGAGCGGACACTCTTTTCTGTCCTTATCGTCTCGTTAGCTTGAAAAGATGGCGGCAGCCTCGGAAGCGGCAAGTACCCGGGGTCGGATAAAACCCACCTTGTTCAAACCCGCAGAGGCGCGATATTCATACCGACGTGGCCCGCGCTGCGACTTTAACCATATGTTGTGAAGAAAGTGCGGACATTCGTGTTTTTAAGCGGCAGATTACACCGGATTTGTTGTACATGTTTTTCGGAGTAACGACGGTGCGCCATACCTGATGGAGCCGTAACCGGAAGAGGAAGAGGCGGCGCGCGCGTGGCAAAGTTGAACTTCCTCTCGGCGGCGGGCTCCACCCTGCCCCTGTCGGTAGGGAGAGGTAACTACAAGCGAAATTAAAACGACATAATAATAATAATAATAATAATAATAATAATAATAATAAAAATAATTCATAATCAAATAGAAAACAGTTGTCCAAATGTAATAACCTACAATTTGCAATGTATCATACACTTCAAAATAACTTTAACCTCTGTATCAGCAATTTACACTGTTAAAAATATGAAGCCGTGCGAGTTTGCAAACAGATGCCACAGTATACATAATAAAATCCACGTTGGAGAAAAAATACAACAAGATGATATAGACAGTTAATGTTATAATAAGATAAAATGAGATAATATATTCAGTCTTGGAAAAGATGAGTGTTTTAACACAAATAAATACGTTTAATGAATTTCCCAAAGCAGTTTGATGATAGATGAAGGATTCTTTTTGTTTGTTTGTTTGTTTTAGATTACATTAAATATCACACACAAATCGAAAACAATAACAATAACAATAACAATAGTGTACACCATTATAATAACCTTAATCTTTATGGCATATGTCATAAAAAATGCATGTCAATGTGCTTTACATTATTAGAAGGCGATCAATAATAATGAATAAAGTCAAACAAGGTAAATGGATTGAATAAAAACAAGTAAATATTATGCTCAATTCAAATGTTGGCTGATCAAGTGAGCACAATCTATACGTTCATTATTTCTCTTTAATGTATCGATCTTGAATTATTCGTCTTGAAATGGTTCTCATGACAGTATTATACATGATAATGTTATTGTATTTCCTCAAATATACTTGTTCTCAGCTTCACATAAACGTTGATTGTTGGTACAAAATAAGTGAAAACCATAAAAATAAAATAACCCCCCCCCCCCCAAAAAAAACATTAATTTGGGAAACGAAGGGAAATGTAATTTGAGTAAACAAAACGCAAACGTAAACAAAAGTAAGTCAATAAATAAACGACTCCTCGACGACAAGATGGCGCCCATCGAGAAGTGCTGTGTCACACAGCGATGCGCGACTCGCCAACGACTCGTTCGTGGCGAACAAATCTTAAAAAAAAAAAACCAATAATAAATAAAATAAAAAGGTTCGGGCCGCGAAGGAGTTGCCCGAGCGAGGAGCCATTTGGAAGGCTCCGCGCCGCATGGGGCTGGAGGGCGCCCTCCCTGCCCCCCGCGGCGAGTCATGGGGACCGAAGTCAATCCACACTCGGATCATTTTCCACGAATCATCGTTGAATCTTGTTTTGTTTTGGTTCGTTTGTTGTTTTTGACCGAGTGAGCCGTCGGGAACCGAGTCCCAAACACGAGTCGAAATCCGCAGCCACGGTCGCAGGCCGGCGCGTCACCGCCCCGCCCCGACCGGCAGGTGGCGCTCCTCGCTCCTTTTTCCCGGTCACCGGAAGGCGCCGTGACCTGCAATATTGACACGTTGGGCTGTATTTATTGATAAAAAACATTTACAGCTGAAAAATGTTATTATTATTATTATTATTATTATTATTATTATTATTATTATTATTATTAATATCATCATCATCATCATCATCATCATCATCATCATCGTCGTTGTTATTATTATTATTATTATTATTATTATTATTAATATTAATATCATCATCATCATCATCATCATCATCGTCGTTGTTATTATTATTATTATTATTATTATTATTATTCATATTAATATCATCATCATCATCATCGTCGTTATTATTATCATGATTATTATTATCATCATCATCATCATCATCATCATCATCACCATTGTTGTTATTATTATTATTATTATTATTATTAATATTATTATTAATATTATTATTAATATTATTATCATCATCATCATCATCATCATCATCATCATCATCATCATCATCGTCGTTGTTATTATTATCATGATTATTATTATTATCATCATCATCATCATCATCATCACCATTGTTGTTATTATTATTATTATTATTATTATTATTAATATTATTATTAATATTATTATTATCATCATCATCATCATCATCATCATCATCATCATCATCATTATTATTATTATTAATATTATTATCATCATCATCATCATCATCATCATCATTGTTATTATTAATATTATTATTAATATCATCATCATCATCATCATCATCGTCGTTGTTATTATTATTATTATTAATAATAATATTACTATTAATATCATCATCATCATCATCATCATCATTATTATTATTATTATTATTATTATTATTATTTCTAATAATTGTGTCATTATTAAGTTATGATTAAATATTTAATTATTATTATTTTAGTATTTTAATCATTCTTTTTTCATTTTGTGTTGTATTCTCTGTTCACCTTTGTTTGTGTTTAATCTTATCACCGTCATGAAAACAGATGAAACAGAAAGTATCCGTGACCACAATCCTGGTGTTTTTTTCCATCAGCGCCGACCTCCACGGGTCCACGCGTGTGACATGTGATCGAGGCCGGATTTGATGCGATTAAAATCCACGCCGGTGCGTGACCTCCAAACACACGGGGTCGCCTCCTTTCCATCCTTTCTTTATTTGCATTTTGTTTTTAAACCGGTAACTTCCTGCAGACGACCGCGGGATTGGCGTCGGGACGAAAAATGACCGAAGAACCTGCCCCCCCCCAAAAAAACAAGTTAGAATATAAATATGTCATATTGGACATGATGTCATATTTCGGTTGAGGACTGTCGGGGACGTCTCGCGCCAGCTGAATCCCTTTGACCTGGTGACCCCCCCCCCCCCCTTCCCCCAACCCCCTCCCCGGCCCAAAAAGATGGAGCGTAATATCACCTTAAGTGCACTTGATTATGCAACACCCCCCCCCCCCCCCCCGACACACACACACACACATCTCCTTGAGGCCTGTAATCTGCCCAGATTTAAACCTGCTGCTCCTGTTTAATAAATCCACTGCGATTAAAATAGGATTACAGCTCCGCTGCAGCTCCCCTAATGACAGCGCAGCGGGAAACATTTTTATTTTTTATTTTTTCATTTCAACCACTTTTTTGTTTGATCATTTTTCATTTCGTTTAAATCGCCATTTTTTCCGCACGCTCTCTTTCTCGCCGCCCGCCCGTGACCTTTGCCCCCACCCCCGCTCGGGGTTCCCGGACCCCGTCCCCAGAAAAAAAAACAAAAAAAAAAACGAAAGCCTCCCCGCAGCAGGTCAGTCCATCTGCGAGGGCCGCCGGCACGGGGATTAACCTCCTAATGCCGCGCCCGTCCCGCGTCGGCGCTGCGGGGGACATTTTCACGTTTGGGGTTCTTTTTTTAGTTTTTTTCGCGCGCGACTCGGCCGCTTCTGCGTTCCCTCAGTTTTCGGGGCGGATTTTGGACGGGGGGGGGGGGGCGGCGTTGGCCCGTCGAAGGGCAGGGGGACGCCGCGCGCACGCTCTCCCTTTGGGCTTTTAACGTGGATCTAATGTCGTCCGAAGCCCGGCCACCGGATCGATAGCCAGCGTCCGTCCTCTGCCTGACCTTGCGTCGGTTCAATGATTGAAGTTTTTTTTTGTTTGTTTGTTTTGTTTTGTTTTTAACAAAGCGGTGGTCGCTTTTCTTTTTCTAACCTGGTTATAAACTCGCGGCTGAATTAGCAGGTCATCTTTGTAAAAGGATTTTTATTGTGTGACCTGCTAAAGTTGCTTCAGTTTGGTTCGTGCCACTGTCACATTTAAAGAATTTAATACATAGCGTATACAAAATTATTAACCAAAATATAATTATCAGCAATGAATCGCTGACTCGTTTGGCAGTGCAGATAAATATCATCAAACCAGTTGAGGTGGATGAACTAAAGTAAATCGGTTAAGGTAAAAAAAAAAAAAGTGAAATATTCCGAAAATTATACCGGAAGAATGTTCTTTAAAAAACTTTATTGTGAGGAGAGGGAAAAAAAAAAAAAAGAAAACCATGCAAGTATGCCCAGGAAAATGTACAAAATTTTACGAAATATCTTGTAAAATGAGCTGTGGCAGAGTACGTGGTACAGCTCTCTCCAACTGATTTGAACAAATTTGGGTGTTCGTCATTTGTCAATTACCGTATATCTGTATAGCAGGTAGTACCACCTGTCAAAAACGCACACTGTTGATCCTTCCACTTCTGGAAGCCACCAAAAATGTCAAAAATACAGCACACAATTTTTGTTATTTTTATATATTTTTAAATTATATGATCCATTCACACTAGATGGAAGAACCGTACTGTGGAATTTGAGCAGAAATTTGAGCCGGTGACAGGGGAACTCTTATTTACTGGTGTTTAAATAGTGTTGCTAAGGAGGTGCGATGCCTCTGCTTCTTGGAACCAATTTACACATTTTGTAAACTTAGTTGACGGATCAGGCGAGCACAGCGTCTTAAACAGAAATCAGCAGCTTTAATTTCAACAAACCTAATCAGATGTGTCCATATGCAAATCATACCACCACCATACCACTACCATACCACCACCTCCATAACACCATCACCATACCACCACCACCATACCACCACCAAGTTCAAGTTCAAGTACCATACCACCACCATAACACCACCACCATACCACCACCATACCACCACCTCCATAACACCATAACCATACCACCACCACCATACCACCACCAAGTTCAAGTTCAACTACCATACCACGACCATAACACCACCACCATACCACCACCATAACACCACCACCATACCACCACCATAACACCACCACCATACCACCACCACCATACCACCACCATAACACCACCACCATACCACCACCACCATACCACCACAATAACACCACCATAACACCACCATACCACCACCATACCCCTACCATACCACCACCATACAACCACTACCATACCACCACCACCATAACACCATATGTTACTGGGAGCACGTTGCAGGTTGGCTCTGTCTGTCTGTCTGTCTATCTATCTATTATCTATCTATCTATTTGTCTATCTGTCTGTCTGTCTGTCTGTCTGTCTGTCTGCCTGTCTGTCTGTCTGTCTGTGATATTCTAATGCCCCATCCCTCCAATGCACAATGTGTGTTTTATGTATTTATGTTGTGTTGTGTATGTAATAATAAATGCTGAATTTAGAATCAGTAAAAGATGAAGTGAATTCAGTCATTTAAGTGCATTTAGTTCAATGGTGTGACCCCCCCCCCCCCCGGAAGAGATCAAAAACAAACCTGCCTGACTATCAAGCCCCCAATACAGCCCCCAATACAGCCCCCAATACAGCCCCCCTACGACCACCACTGTCCCTGCTCCACTGCTGACAAATCCACCCGACTGTGTAGGACACAAAGGCTGGGATTTAGTTTTTTGGGGGGTGTCGGGGGCCAGCGCGGATCATTCTGTTGTTTTTGTCCCGCCGCAGATTTCAGACGAATCAAAACAACTGCACCCCCCCCCTCCCCCACCCACCCACCACCACCGCCACCCCCACTGCCAGTGAGCAGTCGGGCCAGTCATCACTTTTCGGCAGCCGGATCAGGGCGTGGGGACGGCCATTGTCAGCGGGGGGTGGGGGGTGGGGTTGGTGGAAATGGTGAAAAAAAAAAGCTGACCTGGTGGATGGGATCTCATTTGATAGGCAAAAGTAGCGACAAATCCAAGCTGGAGGGCGAGGGGGGAGGGGTGTTGGGGGTGGGGTCGCGGCGGTCAACAGGCTTCGCCACGGCCACGTGCGCCAATCGGACGCTCACGCCTCGGCGGACCCCCGGAGCGGCCTCCCCGGGGTCGGACGGTCAGGTCGCGCCGAGGCCGTTCGGGGTGACGCTCCCTGTCGGACCCTCGGGGTCCAAAATGGATCATTTTTGAGCATTGACCAAAATTCCGATCCTTCGTGGCCCTGTCTGTCTGTCTGTCTGTCTGTCTGCGACGTCTCACCCCAAGCCAACGATTTATCCACTCGCTCGCTCCGCTTATCGGTGCTTCCTCATCTTAACCAGCTTGTCAGATGCCTCCTAGATGGTGTGTGTACGTGTGTGTGTGTGTGGGACCTGGGGTCGGGGGCAGTGCTGTGGCCACGCGCGAGGCGGCTTCTTCTGAAGTTCCGCGTCGAGCGCTCGGCGAGGATCCTGAACCGACCCCGGTCGCGACAAGCGGTTTGGGTTGTGGGACCGACTCTGCCTCGTGGGCGTGGGAGGATCTGAAGCGCTGTGACCTGGGGGAGGAGCTCATTTGACAAGTTCTTGAAAGTCGTGATCTTGAAAATAAGCGTGTTTTGTTTGGTGCGGCGGGGGTCCCTCGTCCTCGTCCCTCGTTCAGCCCTTGGAGGGACCCTCCTGGGGGGGGGGCAGGACCACCCTCTGACAAACATGGTGGCGTGCCACTGCTCCTCGCTACGTCAGTTGCCAGGATGGTGAAATGCAGAGCAATGCATTTCGTGGCCTCAGTGCTTGTACCCTAGTGGCCGCCGGGTGAACTGCGTCTAAGGTTCCGCATCGCAACACTGATGATGGAGGAAAGAAAAAAAACAACAACAACATTTTTTATTCCATTAATTTTATTTTAACCCGTTGGACATATTTACTAAAGGGCGGGGAGATAAGGATCGGGAAACTAACCTCTCCCCGTATCGATGATGTGGAGTCAGCGGTGTTCCACTCCGCCTCCCCGTTAGGTAACAGGCGGTGGGAGGGGAGCGGAGGCCAATCAATGAGGTCAGTGAATCGTGATTTATTATACGGCATGGGGCCATTAATGTCACACTTACTTTGTCATGCTGTGTAGAGATCCCCGTCCCCGCGTCTGACCAAACAGGGCTTGTTTGGGCCCTTATTGGCTCACGCCTCGGCGGGGTGGGGGTGGCGGGGGTTCACTGACGCAAGGAAAAACGAGGCAACCTGATGTTCATCTAACAACGGCCGAATTGGGACAAATTCTGATGCGGGATCAACCCCGACTGGTCCCTCCAGAAGGGTGCAGGAGCAAAACTTCCAAGGCCCCCTTCGGTCGACTTTGGGTGCCGCATCTGGGGGAGGGGGAGGGGGGGGTTCTCGGGGTTTACGTGATGTGTCCTCTGAAATTTTGGAGGGGTAAAGACGTGCCGGAGCACAATTTGTTTTTCCCTGGCTGTTGAGGGTCGAATCGCGAAAACCAGCCACGCTATCATGTTTTCCAACAACTCATATATATTTTTTAAATTCATCACAATACGATTACTGGGGGGCGGTGTTCCGCCGTTTTGTCCGTCCCCCGCCAAATCTACGACCTGGCCAATCAGGAAAACATCCAGGCCTGAGAAACACCTCCTCAAGCCTGGAGAGGGAGGGTAGAAATCCTTAATTTCACTATGTGTGTGTGTGTGTGTGTGTCTGTGTGTGTGTGTCTGTGTGTGTGTGTGTGTGAGACACTTTTCCCGGACAACATTTTGACATTTTGCGCATCGACGGTGAAACGCGGCAGAAGTGAAGACCCTAAAGCTCCGGGTCTCGTTCCGCCGAGGTGTCACGCTGTGTTCATCGAAGTCGGAGCTCGGAAAGATCCGACCCGATGCGCAAACGGACGGCCGTCCCAGTCAGAGCGCCGGGGGTCGCGGCTTTACCGACGTCACAGATCCGGCGTCGCGGCGACACGGGACGGCACGCGTGGTCGAAGGTGAACAAATTTGAAAAGTTTTTATTTGAAAGCCCCGTCCAACTTTGATCCAAACTCCTCTGTCGGTTAATTTTTTTCACGTTTTTTCTAGCATGTAGTGTTCACACACGTGTACTGCTGCCGGTGTTTTCCCGAACAGAAGCGGTGGAACACATTTAGAGGGACCACCGACTCAGAGTTATTGATTTCCGAGTCATCAAAGCGCACGATGCACCGATGCATCGTGCGCTGTGATGACGATCCACAATGCACTGACCACTTCAAATGACCTTGAGAAAATAATAATAGTGCTCAAAAAAAAATAGGACATACCTAAAAATGTAATATAACACTTATTATTATAATTATTGTGACAATAATAATTGAATGGAAAAGACAGAATAATCCAAGAAAAAAAATTGATAAAGAAAAATAAAATAAATGAAATAAAGATGTCCTCCCCCTGCCCTCTCTCCACCAGTGCCAGTGGAAATCCGTCGCGGTGCCTTTGCTTGGTAACCACGGCAACCTCCTCCCTAGGAGCGCAGCGTCACCGGGCTGGATGCGGTCCGCAGCGCGCAGAGCAACCAAACGATGCTCTGTCTGTCTGTAGCCCCCCTACATCACTAAAAACACACACACACACGGACACACACACACATGCGCACACACACATGCGCACACACACACACACACACACACACACACGCACACACACACGCACACACACACACACACACACACACACACACACCACACACTGACTATTCTGCTGGATTGGATTAGCGAGGTATTTTGGTCTGGTCGGGCGGGATGGGTGGGATGATGCTCCGGGAGAGGTGAGGCTCCTCCTCTCCGTGCTCTGCGAGGGGAGGACGCTCACATCCATCGGGCTCAATGAGAGAGAGAAGGACTCCTCTCCCCAACCTGCTGCTTTCTGGGATCTGCTCAAGGTAAGAGACGCGGGGACCGGGGAGAAGGGCTTTTTGGTGTTGCCGTTGTTGTTGTGTGGATTGCACGCCCAGATTCAATGACTGAGGGGTGGAGATATTTGGGTGGTGGTGGTGTTGAGATGATGTGGAGATGTTTTATTTAGTGGCCACTGAAAGGGCGTTGAAGGGCAGAGGTGCAGCTGGACACTGGTGCTGTAGACATGATGCTCTGCTGACAGGATATTATTATTATTATTATTATAACTATTATTATTATTATTAGTAGTAGTAGTAGTAGTAGTAGTAGTATTAATAATAATAATAATATTGTTATTATTATTATTATTTTTATTATTTTTATTACTAATATTATTATTTCAGGTTGTTATTGTTCTTGAGTTGAACAGCAGATGAATTGATCTTTTCTTTCTTTTTTTATAATTACTTAATATCAACAACGTCACAGCCCTGTGAGAGATGTCAGTATTTCCTTCCATGTTCCACTGTGATGTCAAGTACACGCTGAGCATTTGCTGGAATTTAGATGAAGTCATTTTTCTTTTCTTTAGGTCCTTTCTTTCTTAAGTTAGGTCCGAATTGACATCCGTTCAGATAAGTTTTATGATGAATAATAAGTATGCTATTGAAACTATTCATTGTTCACTTAAATATTTACATGAATAAATTATAACATTTTTTATCTTTGTAAGAGAACTTTTGAAAGCTATATTGGTTCAACCGGTTAATTATGAGGCTATAAATGGCTGTCTCACTCTCTTTAAGATTTTTTAAATTCCAGATTAATTCTTGCCTTATCCCCACAGAGCAGCTTGAATAACTCTGAAACAATATTATCATGACGTTTTACACTTAATTTCCCTTTTTCTGTCGTCTCTATTTGTGTTGATTCTCAGGGAAAATAAAGATATTGTGAATGACTGTAATCATACCATCACCAGTACATCCAGCCACCAGCGATGCTACATTTGTTGGAGGCAAATGGCTTCCTTGTGTCCAGATGACATAAATAGAAAATAGATTACCTTGAAATTTCACACTTTTGGCATTTGGTCAGTGCCGGATTGATTACCCTCTGTAGGCTATTTTCTCCTCTTTCTGCTGACCCAGTAACTCGACAAGCGTGTCATGCTATACGCGCCCTCTCCATAATCAAATTGTGTTTTATCTGAGTGTGCTGTTCTTACTCTGTGGCTATTTTTACCTGGAACAATAATTTACCCTTTTGTTTTGAATTTCTTTGCATCTGCTAGCTGAGGCTAATATGAAGACACCATTTGGCAAGCCAGACCCCGGAAAGCTCCCGCAATCTCTTCATCTCGTTTGAAACAGAGTGCAACGCCATGCATTGCCTCCCATAAAGCCGTCCCCCGTCTCCCCCGCTCTCCTCTCCTTCGACCACAGCCACACTGAGAGGGAGGACACAAAGAGCTGCCGCACAGAGAGATGGGCTCGGACCAGACCTGCGCGGACGCCGCGGAGGGGAGACCCGCGCCGGGCGCCTCCTGCCAGCGGCTGGGCCACCGGCCCCTGCGGCGGAAGCTGAGGCCCGTGCGGATCGTGGGCTTCGTGGTGAGCCTGGTGGCCATCAGCGCTATCTCCTTCTCGTACAGTGCCTTGACGTGGAGCGTCTCAGGGGGCGTCCCTCAGCAAAGCCTCCAGGAGTCGGCCCCCCACAGGACTCTGCTCTTCACCCAACTACAGCGGGACCCCAACGTCTCGGCCGACGTTCCGATAGCCATGAAGTCCTCGGCACATGGCAACCAAAGCCAGGGGGATTACCCCATGGACCTGTTCACCCTGGAGGAGCGGCGCCAGGGCGCGGTGGTCCTCCACATGTTCGGCATGCTTTACATGTTCATTGCCTTAGCCATTGTGTGCGACGAGTTCTTCGTCCCGGCGCTGACGGTCATCACCGAGAAGCTCTCCATCTCGGACGACGTGGCGGGCGCCACCTTCATGGCGGCGGGCGGCTCCGCCCCCGAGCTCTTCACCTCTGTCATCGGCGTGTTCATCTCGCACAGCAACGTGGGCATCGGGACCATCGTGGGCTCGGCGGTCTTCAACATCCTGTTCGTCATTGGAATGTGCGCCATCTTCTCCAAGGAGATCCTTAACCTGACGTGGTGGCCGCTCTTCCGCGACGTCTCCTTCTACATCCTGGACCTGATCATGCTCATCATCTTCTTCCTGGATAACATCATCACCATGTGGGAAAGTATCGCCCTGCTGAGCGCGTACGCCGCCTACGTGATCTTCATGAAGTTCAACAGGAACATGGAGGGCTTTGCCAAGGGCTGCATGAGCAAGAATCAAGTGGTGGAAGTGGAGGTGCAGCCCAAGGTGAGACTGTTTCCTCATCCCTTTCCCTTTTCCGCTCGCACATCCCCGCCTCACGTTCCACAGCGCGAGAATCCATTTCACGTCAAACAACCGGGCGAGTTATTTTGGGACGAGCTCGCGTTGCACGTCGAACTGCAGAATTTTCCGCGTGGCTTCACCCCGGGACGCCGTCATCTACTCACTGGTGTGTTGTCGGAGGTAGCGCAGTCTTATCATGTAACACCGTTGGATTAATAAAACAGTCAGACATGCCGTGTTATTCAAGGTTAAGCTTGGTAAACTGTGTCCCGGTTTGGCAAGCAAATCCCTTGAAATCGAAGAAAGCATTTAAATTTTTCCCTTTCAAGCTGAACGCCCGCACGGAAAGACATGTAAATGAGCAGGAACGCCAACTCGGCTTTTTTCTTATTTCCGTTTCATATGAGTCACCTCCTTTTTTGCAATCGATTCAAAGTCAGGTCGTCAGGATAACGGTGATTCTTTTTGTCATGCTATTCCCGACTGTCGGCGTCACGGAGCGGGGCAGCAAAGCATTCCAGTGGCCAAAGAAAACCAGTACAAAACAGTCACATTCTCGCCCTCCAAGACACTCCAAAGAAAGGACTTAGCGGTGCAATCGGATGCTGGTGTAGAGATTATCTGGATGGATTTAGGTTTCTTGGTAACATCAGATGGAAATTACATTTTTTAGATATGATGCCAGCAAGTTCTACTGTAAAGCACGGGCTGAATAAAGATTTAATTCCAAGCACATAGAGTAAATGCTGAATCAGTGGGTGGCACAATTTTTGGAATCAAACAGTTGTAGCCGAGGCTTCCAGGGTGGCGGGAGTCGCCTTTTGATGTGTATGGGACGTAGAGCAGAACTCTTGGGCTTCCGCCTTCCTCACGGTCCTGAACACAGTTTTCCCTTTTTGTGATTTTGTGCTTGTGCGCAGGAACATGGTGATATGGTGTGAATGGTTCAGAGTGGCACATTGGAAGTTATAGAGGGTGACCTTGAGCTGCATTGGATTCTGGGTACTCTGGGTGTTCTTTCTGTCTGTCTGTCTGTCTGTCTGTCTGTCTGTCTGTCTGTCTGCCTGTAGGGAGACATGACTCGATCAAACCTGTCATTTCTCACACCTGTCATGGCAGATGTAGTTTCTCCTCTCCACGGCCTCTCCCCTATTTATCCAGTCTATTTTCTTTCTCCACCGATGTATCTTTTTGAAATTAAATCTACGTGGACGAATTAAAAGCTTCTGAGGCTGTATAGATTTTTTTATTTTTTTTTGTTGTTGTTTTTTTTGTACAGACCTAATCACAGCAAATATAGGTTGTCACTTAACCTCCTTTTGTAGTTTGTGACTCTCCTGGTTTACCGGCGCGACAAAGGCGATTCATAAATAGAATGTAATCTCTCTCTCTCTCCCCTCAAATTAGGATTTTGACACTTTGGGGACACTTTTCAAGACGAGCGTTATTTTGAGATCTAATTGGCAGTCAAGCGTCCTTACGTCCTGCGCGGGTGAGTGAGTGTCAAAGCGTGTGCTTCAGGGACCCACGAAAGTTTTCATTTTTATTTATTTATTTATTTATTTTTATACGGACAGTTATTGGCTTTTTATTGGCGGTTCCAGAGTTACATCCTAATAAGAGTGTGTGTGTGTGTGTGTGTGTGGGGGGGGGGGGGGGGGGGGTGTCTGGAGACTCATCCCCCGGGGAATTTTGAGTGTCAAACACTTGATTCCTGCATTCTGGTGAATTTTTATGCAATTATCCAATTTGTGTGTGTGTGTGTGTGTGTGTGTGTGTGTGTGTGTGTGTGTGTGTGTGTGTGTGTGTGTGTGTGTTCGGCGGGGTTTGTCACATTTGCCACAAAAGATTCAATGCTTGTACGAGCTCATAATTCATATTCATATTTTTGGAGTTAAAAAAAAAAAAAAAAGAAGCGTTGAAGAAAAACGACCCGCCCGCCCCTGTCGGAGGCATTGTTCGACTACGAGTAACATTATATTGTTTTTTCAAAATAAAGGTCCTCTGCTACTTTCATGTTTTTATTGGTGGGGGGGGGGCAAATGCACATGTTCTAAATATTGAGGGGGACATATCCCCTCTGCCCCCCGAAATTTACGCCAATGCACTATTCCTAGTTGGTTCTCAGGCGTCGGTCATTAACGTAGGGCACGGTGGTGCTGGGGATTCATGTTTTCCACTGTAAAATCAATAGGGGCTGTAATTCGACATCATGCCCTTCAGACAGGACACTTGATTTAATGCAGACTTCCTGAGATGATTTCATAGATTACGACATCAGGCTGCCCCCCTCAGACCCAAACATCGCTGCCATAAGCAGAAACCACACATCAGGAGTCAGCTGTGTGTGTGTGTGTGTGTGTGTGTGTGTGTGTGTGTGTGTGTGTGTGTGTGTGTGTGTGTGTGTGTGTGTGTGTGTGTGTGTGTGTGTGTGTGTGTGTGCGTGCGCACGCGCGTGTGTCCTAGTCGGCACTTTGGAGAATTAAAACAAAACGTGTCGTTAGTGAGTCGTTGGTGGAGAAAGGGTTGAAGCATGAGGTGCTCAGGGGACCTCCGGAGGACGGGAGACTACCGACGGAAGGACCCCGAAACCTTCCATAAGTCGTCTCACGTCTCGCTGGGCGCTTCTAATCTCCATCGTGCGAACAGTACGGCCGCACTTCCTGAACTGATTTTAATCTGCAGTCGCTGGTGTCATGGAATTGACGAGTGTATCTCCATTCCCTTGAAATTATTGACCGCTCTTTGGAGCGATCAGAGTCAATCCAGCGCAGTCTGTCCCCCGTGTGTTTTCATCTCATGGGCCCCTCGAGTTAGGCTTCCGGTGGCCCCGCCCACTTAACCTTTTCCCCCGCATGGCTCTCTCGGTGGCTCACTGACCCGACGAAGGGGGTCATGGCGCCATCTCGTCAAAAGTAATCCACAATAAGCCCTCAATCCAATTAATGCAATCACCGTGCACTTATAACGACCTGTAAATCCCTCCAAACGGAGCCGCACAGACGCTTGTTTGCGGCGAGTTGTGGGTTTTGGTGCAGAGCAAAGAGAGGTTTTTTTTGTCTTTTTTTTTTTTCTTAAGTCTCAGCACCGGGGAATAAGATGTGCAGAAGAAATTTGTCTGAAAATAAACAACTGAAAGCCCGCCGCGGATGGTGGCGGCGAGCTCAGAGACTTGGCAGGCCCTCGCATTGTTTGTAACCTATTGTACTGATTATTGGGTGAGTCACTTGGAGCAGCGATCCGCCGACAAAAGCAAACTAACCCCTCTGCGTTGTGCCGAGCAGCGTGGTGGGCGGAGCGACGCACGATGCCGCCTCCTTTCAACATATTAATGTCATCTCGCTACATGTAACTTTGGGGCCTTCTCTTTGGGGCGGAGAGAGAAAAAGATCAGTCACCCGGTACTAAATTGGCAAATTACAATACTCACAATTGTCGCCGCGGCTTCCTTTAACCCTCTTACCGTGGGAGCAGATGGAGTATGGGCGCTTTAGCTACGTCGTAACGCGCCTCCTCCACGTGAGCGCGCTCCGATTCCTCCGAGCTGCTTTATTTGTTTGTATTTTCGCCAGGGATGTATTTACTAATTAATTCCGACCTGTTTGGTGTCTAATACCTTTGTGTCGGTGTTTATCTCACACGAGCTTTGCCGCCGCTAAGCTCGTAACGAGGGGACTCTGCCCTGAGACCCCCGGCGTCCCCGACCCTGCGCCGCCAAGTTTTGTGTGTGTGTGTGTGTTTGTGTGTGTGTGCGTGTGTGTGTGTGTGTGTGTGTGTGTGTGTGTGTGTGTGTGTTGTGTGTGTGTGTGTGTGTGTGTGTGTGTGTGTGTGCCCCTGAGGCCAGTCCGTAGGGCGGATATGTGACATCTGTCCCAGATCAGATCATTAGAGTTACTCCCGGCTGCACGCCTGATTACATGGGCGTCCGCAAATTTTGACTTATTGAAAATCCACCGTCCCTCCCCACACGTACGTATTCATATATGATTCCGGGGAGACACATCCGGGCCAAAGCCGAGGTCTTGCGGGTTCCCGGTTCGGAGGCGGGGGGAGTCGGGAGTGCCGCCAGTTCTCTCCGCTTCAGTTAATCTTCCCGGCTCCTTGGCACGGGAGCTTAAAGTGGACGAGGTGACTCGGACCAGCACTCGGGGTCTGATTGCTGCACGTCGGGTCATTGGCCGCATCGTCCAAAGCCTGTTCACGGATGCCACGGCTCCACCACCCCCCTGTTCCAATGGCATGTCCCGTCAAGGCCTACGCACCGAGCCCACACATGGAAGAAGTTCGGAAAACTGCATTATTTTACCGAAACACAGCAGTAAAGGTGACTTTTTAACCGTATCACAAAATCACAACACAACCGAAGTCCCGGGTCGGGGTGCTGGAATTACAACGATACGTCGCGGATCACTAACACACGCACACGCGAATGGTTCAAGGTCATTAGAACGACCACAGACGCGGTCAAGTTTCCCATCCCTTTGCTGTTCCCCGCTCGACAAACGTTCCGTAGTTTACCCTCTCCCTGTTTCCAGGGAAAGGGGCGCGAGTGTGTGCGGCGCAGGAGTCTGCTTTTTATGCTGATGGCGTCCTACTGAAGCAATCGCTCATCCCACCGCGTTCCTGTATTTCTCTTTGTGCAGAAAATAGCTCGGTGCGCCGGGCTAATCATGGCAGGCATCTCTGCAGCATTCCACAATAAGAGCGCGGTGATTTTGTTTTTATTTCCCCTTTTTCTTTTTTTTTTCACGTCATTGTTCCCTAACAATGTTTTTTTATTGCATATATATATATATATATATATATATATATATATATATATATATATATATATATATATATATATTTATTCAGTGTGTATATATATATATATACACAAAGAAGCATGCTGTGGCATAAGTCTAGATAATGATAGATATTTGACCTTTTGAAAAACATTTCTTGGACCCCTAAAAAGGGTCTAAAGGCTAAATGAAAGCCCTTATATGTGCAAATGTATTTTTGAAAATCACTTATTAGTCAAGATGTTGACCTCACCGACCGACTCCTCTTGAAAGTCCTCAGACAGTGCATAATGCTCTGCTTCTCTGTTTATTAAAAAACTTAACAAAACTTTTTTTTCTAAACCATTTCTGCAATTTATGCGAAACCGCTGACCCACGGACAAGGTCTCTTTTTGAGGAAATTATTATTATTTTTTTTTAATATTTGAATGGATGCAGCGGCAGGCGCGGGCGTTAAGCATGATTCCAGCCACAATATTAGACGCCTCTTATCTTCCGTGTTGGATAAGCCGGTGTGTGCCCAGGCAGATGTTGGTTCCGCAGAGATGGAAGGTGCGACCCCTGATGCATTACTGAGCTATAAATAGCGGTGCAGCGGCGAGGTTCTCCATAAGGATGCGCTTCAAAGATCCCTTTCAAAGAGGATTTTGTTGCGCCGGGCGGCCTGCTCGTGTCGCCTCGCGCCGCAGATTTAGCGCCGAAGGCTGTCGCCGCCCCTCCGGGTTGCCGCCCGACGGGGTCATTTCGCGCTCCGCCCCGACCGGCCCCGACACGAGCCCCCGCCTCGTGGGTGAGGCTGCCCCGCCCGGAGGAACTTAGCCGACTTAACCACGTCTTTTTGTGCCGTGGGCGGGGCCCTGCGTGGGCTCGTCATCCCGGAGGGCTGCTGTCGGGCTAATTTTCGACTGAATCCAGATGTGTCTCGCTGAACCCCCGGCTTTTTTAGAGTACGCGCCTCCATCTGCTTCGCGTGGTGTTATTTGGGATTATGTCTTCATGAAAACGGTTGTAATGCTAATTTGGGGGAAATCCGGTTGAAAAGCTCCTCTTCAGTGAAAGTGTGCACGTACATTCAATGCTCCCTGGTAAAGTGTGTGTGTGTGTGTGTGTGTGTGTGTGTGTGTGTGTGTGTGTGTGTGTGTGTGTGTGTGTGTGTGTGTGTGCGTGTGTGTGCGTGTGTGCGTGTGCGTGTGTGCGCGAGCACGTGTGTGTGTGTGTGTGTGTGTGCGGGGCAAAGGGTGCGGGCTATTGCGATCATTAAATCCAAATTGAGTGGTTGCCGTGGTACCGGGTACATGGCGTCTTCTTTTATTGTTGTCTTGACGGGACATACTCCGGTACAGAGAGTGGTTCATGACGAGTGATGGAGTGTAGGATTGAGTATCTTGACCAAAGCCAAATTCTTGTGTGAAATTTCTTTCTGTACCATTGGAAACAATAAATAAGCTACAGTGCCACGTATTTGGAAAAAATATTTAGCCTTGAAAATACTACTTTTGTTTTGCTATTTTTGGTTAAATATTTATTTCCACGGCAACAATGGAAGGGGACCCCAAACATGGCCCTGAGGTGTTGTTGCGGTGCGTGCACGGCATCTTCCGAGAGCCGCTGAAAGCACTTTGTTTGTTTACGGTTGTAGCGGCGGCCTCGTAGCGGCGGCCTCGTAGCGGCGGCCTCGTAGCGGCGGCCTCGTAGCGGAGCCGACTGAAGAATTCACAGAAATGTGCCTCGTGCGAGCTGCGCGACGCGAGGACGGCTGCCTGCCGTCCGTGTTTTCCGTTTAAAATACAGGTGTTTTTTCTTTTTGGCCTCGGCCAGGCAGCCTTTGAAGGCTTTGAGGCTTTGCTTGTCCATCATGTGCCGTCGTTCAGCCATGGGAATGAGCCACGACACCGTTGAAGCTCGTTAAACTTTGTAGCTCTTTTTTTTTTTACGTAAACTTTTTTTTAATATGAAAAATGATAACTATGTTAGAGCCTAATCTAACCCCATTCAAAGGGGGTGGGGGGGCATGATGATCCCTTACTCTGGGCATGTCAGGGTATATGTTCGGCCCGATCTATCTATTTTATTTTAATCGAACCACACCTGGGAGGCCTCCGGTGCACTGGCGGCCGCGTCGGCAAAGATCAGGCGGATACGGGAAATAGCAATTGGGAAGTTGGGAATTGGAAAACAGCAATTGGTCCGATTCAGTGCAGTCACGGAATAATATTGTCAGATGCCGACATTTTCGGGCCGACGAGTAAATTTCTCTCCGGGTCTCGGTGTGTGGGGGGTCAAAAGGTCAACGCAAACCTGCATCTGCGTTGGCGCGCCGACATATTCACGCGGCCAAATAGGCCGGCGGCGACGCCCGCTCAGTGGCGGGCGAGGGGACAGGATTTGATCCCAGAATCCAATAAGGTTTTAAAAACCAGAACTGCGCAGCGACGAGGAGCCCGGGTTTCATCCTCCGTTACAGCTGTGACTCCTGGTGGATGGAGGAGCAGGAGGAGGAGGAGGAGGGTGGGGAGGGGATGTGGTGGTGGTGGTGGGGGAGGGCGCAGCACAGACAGTCATTAGTTTTTCTATTCTGGAGATTTTACCTTGTTGCGGGGCTGTTAGGCCAGTCAATAGAGATCTGGGTTGGGAGTAGCGGGCCAATCAGAATGCGCACACAGACGCACACGCACACACACACACGCACGCGTGCACACACACACACACACACACACACACACACACACACACACACACACACACACACACACACACACACACACACACACACACACACACACACACACACACACAGCGGACCGATCTCGGACCCCCTCCTCCAGCGGCTGCCTTTTACTCTCCATTGTTCTCTCTGTTTGCGGCTGCATTGTCCGCCCGCTCCTCCCTGCTGTTGTGAGAATCCAATTTAATTACCCCGAATGGGAATTACGCTGGAAGTGAAGTTCCATTTTCTCACTTTTTGTTTGTCCTTGATTGGTTATTGTACTTTATCGCCCCCCCCCCCCCTTGAAGGTCAATTACCGCGACGTCTGTTTACTCTTCAAAAGCACGGGCGTGGCCTCCTCCAGACGGCGGAAAAATTAAACGGGACGACACCCTCAATTACCGCCTCGGAGCGAGACGGCGCAGTAAGACGGGGGGGGGGGGGGGGGGGGGGGCGCAGCGGCGCTGCTGTCACCCGCACCAGAGATGTGCTCAGAACGGGGGAGCGACCCCCTCGCCGGCGCCCTCCGCGGCAACTTGGTGAGGCCTTCCAAGGTCAGGGCCGCGCATCATGACGGTTAGCAGCGCAACATGATGGCGGTTGGCACCGGTGCAAATATATTTTTGGACCCCCCCCCCCCACACACACACACACAGGGGCCCGGCTCAAGCCATTTGCTGCTCTAGGCAATTTGTCGACGGGGGGGGGGTCCAAAAATAAAAACACACTGTTTTTTTAATTTGGAGGAACGGGGACGCACAGCGGAGCGCCGAGCACGGGCGCCCTGATCCCGGGCGGCCGGACGGGATTGGCCTCCAGGGGCCACTGGGCCCCGGGGCAGCTGCACCCGTTGCACCATCGTTGCTTACGTGATTAAGCGTAAGGTGTGACCGGGTGGAAGAGCATCGAGACAGTGGAGCTGGGCGATGATGTTGAAGGTACGTTAAACCTGCCTCCCTCTCTGCTTTGGAGGAGAACGCCTCCATTTCGGAACTACACGCCTTATTTTTCAGTCAGACCCAGCCACTGACATCACGACTGCCATTACATTTTCCAACGTTTTGGTAAAAAAGAAATTAAAAAAAACGGCGCTTTTACCTTTTAGACGCGGCCCGGCTCCCTTTTATCCCCTGCCCCCCCTGAAATCTCGTCACTCTGTGGAATCGGGCACCCTGCCAGATCTGCGGTCCACGCGTCCACAAATGGCCGTCAGAGTGGCCCGCGATGGGGTTGAGGTGGAATGTTGAACGTGAACGTGAACCCGACTGAACTTTCGGTCGTTCCGTTTTTACGGGAAAAGGCGACAGAAGCGTTTTTTCCGGCTTTCACACCGGCGCTCAGTCAACCCGGCCCCCTCCTCAGACTGATTTCGGGCCCGGACTCCAGACCCGGGCCCCCCGCTGACGGAGCCCCCGTCCCCTAATCCGCTGTTATTAAATGGGTGTGATCATTTCCAACCTGTCCGACGCCCTCCGTCCCCCGGAGAGGGAACGTTCTCCCTCTCCCCGTCGGCCCGCTCACTCAGGCTCCGCCCTCCGGTGCATCGGCTGCACCGCACCCCAGACCGTAAAAGTCACATCTGGCGTCCGGGCGACATTTTTAAGCAGAAAGACAATAACACCGAAGGACATAAAGAGCCGTCTCCGTCGAGAGCGGACGCGTTTGAGTTTCTTGTCTCCGGCTCGTACGTAACGTCTGAAATATTTGCACAAAAAAAAAATATTCAGAGAAAAAAAAATAAAAATGCTGCTGTTTTTGCGCTCCGTTTGGGTTCGTCCCCGCCGCTACTTTACTGCGACGTAAGCGCTTCCGCTCCCGCTCACTTTCCAAACGGGGCCCACGCAGACGCTCCGTTGAGGGCGGGGACATTTCCCACGGAGCGCTGCCGGGGGATTTACGGGGAAGGGGATCAAGTCGCATGCTGGATGTTCAGGAGCTTCCTGCTCCCATCCCTCGCTCCCCAAAACCGGCGAGCGGGCATTCACTCGTGGCTGCGGTCGCGGGTTAGGGTTCGAGGTTCAGCCTCGAGCTCAAGATGGATAATCGCGTCATGGAGGCGTGGTCTTCTAAAGCCTGTCTCCGAGTGCGAGAGTGAGGCGATTTTCTCGTTAGGAGCAGATTATTTTTCAAATCAATATATATAAAACACGTTTTCGCCGAAATATTGCTCATGTATGCTGAATATCGGCTCTCAGTGTGGAATTCTGCCTCGAGGCTCAGGGAATGCAGTCTGCATACCGTGACACCCTTTGGATTTGTCGATGCCCTTTTTACTGCGTAGGTCAGTGGCTGGGACTCATGCTGGCGCCTGCCGACTAGTTTACGCGTTTGAACATATTCACAAGCGTCTCCCTGCAGTGGCGGGCTCCGGCAACCGCACAGAAAAAAAGGGGAACGCTGTGCCACATACATCAGCAGAACGGCGTGGCGGCTGACGCGGCCGCTGCATCAGCCCGTTGCAAAGAGTTGGACTTTTTGGTAACAGATACCGACGCATGCCTAACGTTGTCAAGGCGACTCGCGGCGGCGACCCTGCCGTCCCCGGGGGGGCTCCGGCGTGCCGGCCCGCCCCATCGCCTCGCTCGGCGTCGCGCGTCGCGGCTTGGATCGTCTCCCTCGGGCTCCCCCGATTTGAACCCGGCGTCTCCATATGCCGAGGTGTCGACCTTTCACCCAGTCGGATCGGGGAGCAGCTTCCCCCCGATGCCTCGTCGCGTGAGAGGTGACGTCGTCATGGCGACACATCAGAGCCACTTGCATTGATTTGTATGAACACAAAGTCTATATATAGTATGATTTATTTGACTCTGTAAATTGATCCGTTTAGTTTTTTTTCCCAAGAAAAAGGTCAATTATCGGTCATTTTAAGCCGAGTAAACAGTAATATTTGATTGGAAAAATAATCACAAAAAACATTTATTTGGGTTTAATTTGATGGCTTAGCATAGGAAAGTACAGTATGTTACATAAGTACATAGTAAATACTAGTGCATAGTAATATTGGGTAAAAATAGTGCTATAGTAGCAAGTGGTATGTTGAAACATGCCATAATAAGGTGTTATATGCTGGTATGATACGTATAAAATATATTTATCTATATGGTAATGGTACAATCGTAAACCAATATGGTCAAATGCATTTATTTATTTATTTCTTTAATCGAGCGCAGTCAGGGTCTGAGGGCTGAAGGTGAAACGGGAAGGCTGGCGAGAAACCCAAGGCCTTATTGATCAGGGTCTATTTTTGAAGGCTGTGGCGGAATTAGCTAATGTAACCGCACTGTACCAGCTGCGGCAGAAAGGGCGCCCTCCACACCTTCTTTCCCCGGGTGGATGAGATGACACACAAGTCACAGAGCCCGCCCCAAAGTCTCTGTTTGGGCTTACGTGCTTAACATCACTTCTCCGTGGGATTTCGGGTGGGGGTGGGTGGGTTGGAGCAGCGAACGTCTGCAGGGCTAAGCCCCGCCAGCCGAACATGATGTCAGCTTTCCGAGTAGTGGCTCATATAATACACAGGTTTTTTTAGTTTTATTTTCGTTCCGCTTTCGTGACGGGGAGTCTTTGTGCCGAAGCCACAGCCTCAGTTTGAGGTGCCCGCGCAGTGACGTGCAGATATCCTTGACATGCTGGTCGGGTTGTTTTTTTGTTTTTTTTTTACGTAAGAGAATAAATTCCCCTTCAAAAGGAAATGATTGCAATCAGTCACTAATGAGCTAATTACACACACACGCACACACACACACACACACACACATGCGCTGAAGAGACCACTTGTCTTGTCCATCAGTGGGGGAAGAATGCAGCACTCGTCTCCGGCTCCATCCCGCTGACTCCCTTCCCGCCTCTCACCAAGGTGACCTTGCACGGGCTCCATATGCTCTGGGGCCGCCTGGCAGCGGGGCTCTCTGGCCCCGCCCCGGCAGCATGACGCCCAGCAGCCTTCCACCCCGCACCGATCCTTCTGCTGGGCGTCATCCGAACCCCCGTTTCGATGTCACGACCGACGCCGACACCTTAACTTTGATCGATCGAATCATCTCAGATGTTCTAAGCTGTTGTAAAATAATCCCATTTAAAGTGGTAATCCATGAGATCGTCTGTGTCGGGTGGATTACGTGTTGTTCCTCCAGCTTTGCATTCCTGGGCGGACCCCGCCACCAGCAATGGAGACAGCCTGCACTTAGAAAAGCACATGCATGACGCAAATACATTGAATGGCCTTTTCACAGGAAGTGCACGCTACATAATGTGTCAGATATGGGGTTTGTTGAAACAAAATAATATTGATGTTGCAGAAAATCATTTTCCGGATTACCACAAATAC
>NC_137209.1:22291080-22301080 GCF_960531495.2 Zeus faber | reverse complement strand
TTCCTCTCTTCCTTCTCCCCCCTTTTACTTCCTCTCTCTCTTTATTGGATGAGATGGCAAGCCCCAGCGCACCGGAGGATGACGGCAAGCTGTCGGTATGTCCTGCCTGATTGACGCCCTAAACCGCTCTGCTTCTGTGTTTGTCCCTGTTTCTGTGTCGCTGCCGTCGCGTGACTTATGTTTCTCCCTCTTTCCCTTCCTCCACCTTGTGAGCCAAACTTGTTCTCTGTTATCTCCAAGCTGTGCAGAAGGAGCTACCCTCCGCGGTGCGGAGCTACCCTCCGCACCGCGAGGGACGCACGGACGGGGGGGGGGGGGGTGGGGGGGGTGGGGAGGAAAGGCCGAACGCCCACGCGCTGTGCGGGCCAAGCGCTTCGAAAGGCCACGGCGGGTCGGAGGACGGAGCCGGGAGGTGGGAGGAGCCCGCGCCGCCGACGCAGCCCACGCAGCCCACGCAGCCCACGCAGCCCACGCAGCCCACGCAGCCCACGCGCCTCCTCCACCCGGGGGGGGGCCCAGCTCGGGCTCGCCAAATTTGCCGCCGACACCCCCAGGCCGCGCCCACGCCTCGTCGACACCCTCCGGTGGCGGCCATTTTTGTATTTCACCCGCGGTCGGCAGGTTTCGACCTCGGGAGAAGCTTCCCGGGGTTTGTTGGGGGGGGGGGGGGGGGGGAGCGGCGCTAAATGGGGGGAAAAAAAAAAAAAAATCGACATGAACCCCCCCGAACCCTTGATGCATGCCCTCACCGCTGGGACGCAGTTGTGACGGGGACGCTCCTCTTTATAGTTTGGGCGGACACATTGGATGGACAGGCCTATTAGGACGCGCGGGAGCGACGCAATTGACTCTGTCGCCGGCAAAATCGAGAGTAAGCCAAATTGAGGAGGCAAACGCCAAAGGTGAAGGTAAAAGAGCAGGGCCTCGGGGGGAAAATTTGCTTTTTGCTGAGAAGGCCGACGCCAATTTCATCCCTGTATTTAGGGGGCTGCATGCTCACCGTTGTTAGCTCAATGCATGGCTGCGGAGGGAATCAACTAGCCTAGCTCCCGACTCAGCGTGCGCCTCGGATTGGAAAGGCGGGGAGAAGACGCGTGAAAAGAACCAGGAGGGATCGCGCCTCGGGGGAATGTTTGCGCCCGGCCAAGGGAATGACTGACCGACCCTCTTCCTCCCCCGACAGGCCCGGCCCCGGCTTCAGAGAGGGGGCAGCTCCGCCTCCCTGCACAACAGCCTGATGCGGAACAGCATCTTCCAGCTGATGATCCACACCCTGGATCCCCTCAGCGAAGGTACGCTCGCCGCACACCGCGAACACCAGCCGAGGGGGCCCGGCGGGGCGGCTGGCCTGTGTCTTCGCCCGCAAAGGGATTTCGTGTTTAACGTCCATCCATTCCAGTCTGATGCCGGAACGCCGCTCGGGGCGGATCAGTCCCGTCCGACGGGCTGTTCTTGCGTTCACGGGGCAGGATGCGTGCCGTGCGTGTGCCGCCCTGCGGGTTTATCTCCCCAAAATGTGTCGTCCCACATGGAGCTGCCAGTTAGAAAACGCTCATCGGACATTCGTCCAAATCAAAAGTGGCCTCCTCCACATTCCGTTTTGCAGCAACACCGATGGGACCCGGACGGGAATGCGTCACACTGTGTTGATCCCGGTTTTCGGGGGGGAGTTCTGGGGAATTCTAACAGCAGGAGCGGTGCGCATGTGTATTTTCAGGGTGAAAACTGCAATTAAACTGTAAAAATCAGCCGAGAAGGACGTGCCCCCTCACTGTATCTAAAGTGGGTGAACAGTAAGAGGCGGCACGGATCCCATACCCGGTGTTGGTGTCGGGGCCATGTACTAAATAATAGAAATAAAATATTCTGGATGGGATATCGGAGGGGGAAAAAAAAACTCCTGACTCCTTCTCGCAACTGTAAACTGAAAATGCCACAGGAACGCTTCTGCGACATCGCGTAAAGAGGGGTCAACTCACGTCGCCGTGACGACGACGACAGCGCAGGGCCGTCCGGTTCATTCAGAGCGTCCACAAGCGTCGGCTTCGTGGCGATGCGTGCCGCAGCAGGCGGATGAAACGAGGGATTTCGAACGGGGGGCGGGACGAAAGGAGATTTTTTTTTTAAATGACGGGATCGGCGTCGGCGTCGGCGTCGGCGTCTGCATCGGAATCGGAAATTTTAAAAAAAAGCGCTTGAGCGGTGTTTTGATCAGGGTGCCAAAGGCCCCTCCATACCCTGCGCTGGCTGCAAGGCTCCGCGAGAGGAAGGACTGATCTTCAAGCCCTTCTGCACCACCTGCTGCCCAATTACTCCTTAGACGCTCAAATTGCTGTGTGATTTAGTGAAAAAAATACAAATAAAATTGCAGCTCATCCTGAGTCAGTGCAAGCTCAGCCCGATGTCGGGACACAAGCTGAGTGGGGTGATCATTCCCCTTTAATACCAGATGAAGGCATATTAGCGCCGCCGAGGCGGGGCGGGGGATGGTGGGGGAGGTGGGGGCGACGGGGGGGGGGTCGATAAACGGCAGTGTCAGCACTCGGCACCGGGGGATGTTTACGTCGAAGAACAGGAGGGGAAAGCGCAGCGTCATTCCATTCCGGGGCCAAAAAAAAAAAAAAAAAAAAAAAAGCAAAGAGAAAAGAGCAAAGAGCTGTTTCGATGGAAAACGACGCTGCGCCAACGGGGCCCTTTCTCTGAGCTCCGGCGGGGGAGTTTTAGGAATTCTAAGGAGACGTCCGGGGCTCATGCCGCGGACGCCACCCGCAGGGGAATAACCCCGTGAAAGCGAACGTCCACGCAGCGTCGCGTCTGCTTTTACGGGCGTCCGTTCCCCACCGGTGCACCACGCGGGCGGGCGAGGGGGGAGCGTGACGCCGACGTCACACCGCCGGGGCGGTGGAATTGCCGAGCGGTCGGCAATATGAGTCAGAGGACGGCCTCCGGGGTGGGGGGTCTTGTTGGGCGCGCCCGTTCCTTATATCGTAGTGATCCTCCAAAAATGGCGACCAGAGTCCATACCGACCGCCAAACTCCACGTTCCCTCTCAGAGCTTCTACAGTATGTCAATACCAGGACCTGTAACCTACACATCACCTTGACAGATATGGGGAGCAAAGAGACGTGTGTCTTCTTCTTTTTTTTTTTTTTTTTTTAAGAAATGCATTAACGTTCATGCAAAATTGATCCCGCGATACATTTTTACGGCCGACGGCACGCCATAAAAAACGCTCCACGGCGAGACCGATCCGGCTTAGCGACGCAGGCCTTCCCGCTCCCGGGTAGCCAGGAAGGCTAGGGGAGACATTATTATGCCGCGCTGCAAACCCGGCTCCAAAGTGCCTATTAGCATACATCGTCCATCTTCCACGCGCTGGATCCTAGACGCTCCATTAGCGGACGTATCCCCGAGTCCATCCTGCCAATTAAAGCCCCCGAATCATCGACTGGAAGTCCGCGTGGAATTCCCCCGTACAGAGCGGCGCGCTGTGGTGCGGCGGCCGTTCGGACGGGAGCGGCGTCGGGGTCGGCCGGAGCGCCCCGTCGGCGGAACGTCGGCTCACGGGAGCCAAGTTAAATGCAACAAGTACACTTCAAGTGGAATCCGTGAGATTATTTCGTAAAAAAAAAACGAAAATCCCGTGTTTTGATTTTTATCCCCTGCAGCTGGCGGCGACGTGGATGCGAAAGGGCCATTCGGTGCGTTTGCGTTGCGGCGGGGCCCGCCATTCGGCGAAACGCTCGATCCGAGCAACACATCTTTTTGAGAATAATAAAGTGGCAGAGGGTAAGAGGAGGGTGAACCTGCATGCTTAAAAAACAAAAACAAAAAGAGAGAGAGCTTCGAAGGGAATTCTGGGGCTTGTCGCGTCATCGGCCTAACGCGGAAGATCTCACGGATTACCACTTTAATGGTGCATTTGCTGCTGCACGCGACATGATGTCAACAGGCAGCCATCAAAAAGAGACTAAATGGATGGTGTTTGCACGTGTTTGGCCTCGGCTGGGATTTCCTTGACATATTCCCGTTTTCACCGGTTCCGCAAGCGTGTGCGCGGCGTGGCCGGCGCAACGCTACGCGTTAAATGGGGAAAAACGGGGTCCTTCATCCACCCGCGAACACGACGCTGTGACAACACCGACCTCCCCCACGCAACCTACGCCAAGGCTGATGTTGGCGTTGAGCTCGCCGAAAATGGGAAGCGAGAGAGAGAGAGGGGGGAAGAGAGGGAGGGAGAGAGAGAAGGAGAGGGAGAGAGGGGGAGGGAGGGAGGGAGAGAGGGAGGCAGAGAGAGGGAGGGAGGGAGGGAGGGAGTGTAACAGGAGCCGAGCGGGTTCATCCATCAGGATGCCGCTCGCCTCGCGTGCTCTCAGGCTCTGAGTGCGGCCGGCTGCGGCGGTGCAGGAAGTCGGCCGAGCCGCAGCCATACATTTTTCATCGGGATCTCTGAAAATAAGTTGATGGCGTCGGGGGAGAGGGAAGCCGAGGTTGTTTCGTTTCCCCAGCTCGCAAGGCTGTGTGCGTGCGTGTGCGTGTGCGTGTGTGTGTGTGTGTGTGTGTGCGTGCGTGCGTGTGTGTGTGTGTGTGTGTGTGCGTGCGTGTTTGCGTGCGTGTGTGTGTGTGTGCGTGCGTGCGTGCGTGTGTGTGTGTGTGTGTGTGTGTGTGTGTGCGTGCGTGCGTGTGTGTGTGTGTGTGTGTGTGCGTGCGTGCGTGCGTGTGTGTGTGTGTGTGTTTGCGGGCATGTGCATCTCTAGTATGATCCGCCCGCCGTCTCCACCCTCTCATTAAATCTGCATGAGACGTTACAAGGGCCCGTGGTGGCGTTCAGTGTGCGTGGGAAGCGTCTCGTGAGCTCGGTAACTGCATCGCAATCAATCTCCTCAGCACTTAATAAAACGTTACGAGCACGCCGTGAGCCGTTATGGTGGAAAATGGTCAAATATTTGAAGTCAGCATGAGGAGAAATGCCGTCGGGGGGAGAGAGAGAGAGAGAGAGAGAAAAATAAAAATGCACGCCGGTGTTTTGCTGCGCCGCCGGGGAGAGACGGTTTGGAGGCCTCGGGTTTGGCCTTGCGCTCGTCGCCGTCCCGGCAGGAGGACGAGGAAATACGGTTCCATGAGGGACACAGGGTTTAAAGACGGCCGCGCGTGGTTGCCTCCCGGCGAGACGACCCAGGCCCCGGCTCAGCTCCGCCTCCGTCTCCTCTGCCGGGACGGCGGCCGAGCGCAAGCCCGAACCCGAGGCTTGGAGTGGTCCCCTCGTTACGTTTCGGGCCGTGCCCTGTGGCGACCGCAACGCAGCAGCCACCTCATGACGTGGTCAGGATAGAGTCTCATCGCAAGGCGCCTCACGACGCGTCGTCCACTGCTGCTGGCGGCAACTCCGCTCCACTCCACCCAAACGTACGTCCGTGATCGGGACAATGGCGCTGAATGATTCAATGTGTTCTACCGACCTGCACACCGTTTGGTTTTTTACCTTTTTTTCTCTTTGTCTGTCTTTCTTTCTTACCTGTCTTTCTTCCACTGTCCCCTCAGAATTTGCTGACTCTGGTGAGTTACTTCTCTGATTTCTGTCAACCTCCCACCCCCCACCCCCCCCCCGTACACACACAGACACACACACACACACACACACACACACACACCACCGCCCGCCTCTCCTCCCGGAAACATATGTGCCTTATGTTCTTATTCCAACAGCCTCAGAAGCCAAAAATCAACCCCCCCCCCCCCCCCCAACCTGAAACATGTCCTGGTTACATCTCTCCAGCGCCGCCGTGTTTCGCCTTCACTTTGCAGACTCTCTGCTGCCAACCTCCATCCTTCTGTGAACGTGCTCCCCGTGGAGAAACCCTCCCTGACCATTTCCGTATCGTTTCATAACCCCCCCCCCCCCCCCCCCCCCCACCCCCCGCCGAGCGCTGCTTGTTTTGTTCCACCGCCTGGCTCGCGTACCAGCCGTGCGTCCGCAGGCCGTGGCCGGGTCCCAAAAGAACGCTGCAAAGGACCCGTGGCGCCGGCGGTCTCCTCCCGACGCGGTGACGCTTCAGTCCGCTGCAAAGCTTCGCTCACACCGACGACAAGAATAGTACCCGACATATCCGGCCGGGGGTCCGGTTGGCCCCGCGGCTGCCTCGCGCGTCCCCTGGGTTTTTTTTACTCCGTCACCCCCGCCGTACGTCACGCTCGGCGGCCGCCTCCCCACTGGGCACGTGGGCGGGCGGGGGGAGGGGCCCGGTTCCACGCATTTCAGGTGGCGTTGCCGTCCCTTCCGTCCCGCAGATTACGCACATTACCAGGTTTTTGTTTGGTTTTGTTTTGTTTTGTTTTGCCCCTGACGCCTCCTGTGTTTGTGCCGACGGTACAGTTGGAAAGGAGGTGTCAGCTCTTTCCCCCGCCGCGTCCGTCCCTCCGACTCAAAGTCAATAAGAGCTTGACAGGGCAATTAATGGCAAGCAGGATGAAATAAGTTTCCCTCAACAAGCTTTTTACAATTAGCTGCCCCCCCCCTCCCCCCCTCTGCGCGCGCGGACGGCGGCGTGCGTGCGCCGGCCTTCCCCCCCTCCTCCGGACGCGTGTTGGGGTGAGTTCATCCAAACGATGCACGATTGTTTGTGCAACTTGAAGCTTCTGTTGAGATACGCAGTTGAGATTTTACATGAGGTGACGTTTGTTTCACTCCCCCGCCCCCTCCGTCCGGGGTCAAACGAGGTTCAGTTTTAATCCCATTTCCGAGTCTAATCCGCGATTTCCAGATGGGATTTCGACTCGCATTTTTGCGCGCCCGCAGCCAGAGGCGGTGGAGGCCGAAATCCCGGTCTTCAGCGTGCTCCGCGGAGACATGGCGTCACGGCGGCAGCGGGAATCCCATCAGGAATTTGTGGTGAAGGGTGGTGAGTTTCTGCACACACAATTGGCATAGAAAAAAGGCCTGACGGTATGAAAGATTACAAATCATAGAAACTGAAATGAAAAAATAAGAAAGTAAATATGCAGAAATAGAAAAAAATACAGAACAGAAATAGGCAAATACATGATAATATACAGAATATACTAAGTGATATATGATTTGTAGGTGCAGTATACAGTATATAAGGTGTAAATGACTGTACGTTTGAATTTTGAACTTATACAATTATAAGTCTACAGTGGTACAGTACAGTTTTATTTCAATATATTTCACAAATATATTGCCAAACTGAATTCAATTAAAAAAAAAAAAAAAGATATTCATTAATCCTTAAGGACTACTGGGGAGAACAAACATTGACCCACAACCTATATTACATCGGGCACGTGATATAAAATTATTGCATCCCATGAAAAAAAAATAAAAATAAAAATGTTAATGAGGGCTTCCTGCTGTGACGGAGAACGTCTGCTCATGGTGTTCACGTGCCGAGTTTTAAGATTTATCGTTTCGGCGTCTTCCTGCCAGAGTGCTCTGCGTTGGTAATGTCCATTTTAATGGGACGTTTTGGATTTCAGTCGCCCACTCGGCACGGAAACTCTGTGTAGACACCATTGTTTCTGTTCTGGAGCGTTATTGTAGCTTTGCTGTAGCATATGGCACATAAACTGCACCTGCCATATTATAAACCCATACGATGCATATGCGATGTAGTACTAAGGCAACCCGCGAATATAACCACATCTGCATGTTGGACATTTTCCCCATGTTTGGATAACATTATTATATTATTTTATTTTATTTTATTTTATTATTGTTATTATTATTTTAAAAAGAGAAATATGTATACAGTGTATCTCAATCAGAAAAATATTATTGAAAGGCTCTTTTGTTGTCATTTAAATAATCAAAAAATCGACTTCTATTCACAATATGTATAAAAGTTCTATATTTATAACATAGATAAAATAAATAAAGTAAAGAAAAATGTGAAAAATATACTTATATATACATACTGAAATGAACTGAAAATAAGAATAAATGAATTAAAAATAGTAATAATGAACATTTGATAACAAGCTATAAAATAGAAAACATGTCTGCCACACACACCTTTCCATATGGACCCCACGCCGGCCTGGGGATGACGCGTCGGAGCTAAACCGACGTGGTGGGCCAACCCGCCGCCCCCGTCGCTCTCCATCAACCGGAGAAGGGAGAACCCCCCGGGGGGTCAAAAGGGAGCGTGGCGGGAGCGAGCGGATGGGGCGCCTGGGCCCCGGATCGTTAAATCACTGGCACCGGCCCGTTCCCGTCCCGCCGTAGCCCCCCGCCCCGCCCCCCCATTGGCGCTGTTTGCCACGTTACATAATTAGTATCGAGCAGACGTTTGCACCAGCCCCTGCACGGGCGGGGCGGACGGGGCAAGGTCACTTTGGCCGCGACCGCCGCGCCGCCTCCCTCGCCCGATTGCCGCTGTCACGCACAACGGAGGGGCGACTCGCGGTCAACCTAGGCTTCCTCGCGCCCCGCCTCCTCGTTTCGAGACGCCGATTCACCCCGACAGGCGCTCGGCGATCACCGCTGCTCTGGAGCAGGTAGCGAGCAGCGTGCCTGAAGGTAAAACCACTGCTATTTAGCTAAACCGTCAGCCCATCACACCTCGCGTTATGTGAAGTCCCTTGTCTTCCCGGCCGAGCGGCCCACCCGGACGCAACATCCATCCACCCGCCCAACCCCCACCCCACCTCCGCCCAAGCCCCCACCCACCCCAGTTGGGCCGAAAAAGAATCAATGTTAAAAGCCTCTCGCTCCGGCGCAGACTGTGAATTTTTCCCGACACCCCAGCGCCCAGCAGACAGACGCACGCACACATGCGCACACGCACACACACGCACACACACACACACACACACACACACACTTCAGCTCCACCGCGGCCCGGAAAGAGGTTTGGAGGTCACGGTGCAAGGACGGTGGACGGACCCAAACGGCGACAACGACCGGCGGGGGGGCGGGGGGTGTGACCAAACCCTGACCCCCCCGGTGAGACGGGCGCGGGCCTTGGCCTGGCGCCCGCCTCACCGGGCCCCGGCGGTCCAGACGTTGGGGATGATCGGGAACACTCTCCCAAATGGGTTTTCCTCTCATTAGATTGTGTTTCGCCGGCGCTGCCAGCTCTGGTATTTGGCGCCGGGACACCGCCTCTAATCCCCTGGTGTGGGAGCAAGGAGGGGGGGCGGCGGCTCGGGACCCTGTCACGCGTGTCTGGTTTCGGCCCCCCCCCTCCCTTTTTGCGGCCGCGGGCACGGACGGCGCTCTCGGCAGCGCTCCTCCATCGCGCCGTTTTGGGAAATCGAGTCCCCCATCGAATTAGCTTTGGGGCGTCTGGACCCCTTTGGAAGAAGCAGCGCAGCCAGTTTATCAAACGCCGAACACCCAGAACGGCGGTTTTGACGAGCGGACCGAAGCCCCCCCGGGGGAAATGCCGTGCGACTTCCTACGCCACGTAGGAAGTCGCACGGCATTTCCCCCGGGGGGGTTTCCAACATTATTCTTAAACTTTCACAAATCTTTCTTCCCATTTAGAAGGGGCTCTATCAAAGAGTCCCGCTTCTTTACGCCGTCTCTGCGGATAGCGCCGGGATTCCGTCTGGAAGGGAAGGCAGCGCTGGCTGAACCTGATGCCCCTCAAATGTTTCCGTGAATTGAAAACTTAACGGGACACAACTGGACCTCTGTCATCGTATAGTTTTAGGAATATCATTGCATAAAGTTTTTATTTATTTATTTCTTTTCTTTTATTTTCTTTTATTTTTTCCCGAGTGATTGGCATCACAATCTGTCAAATACCCCGTCCTGCCTCTGGGAAAAAAAAAAAAAAAAGAGTTTTTCCTTTTCGCGTCCTTGGTCCCGGTTCTTCCGGCCAAAGAAAAAAGTAAAAATAAACGGCGGCCGGGGCGATGCTGGAATCCAAACCCTCCTCCTGTTGGTGAGTTATTGTCGAGGCGGACGGAACAGCACGCCTGAGCAGCAGGTGCAGGCTCCCTTCTCCAAAGAGACAGAATGTGAGCGTGGGCAGA
>NC_137209.1:22098580-22286080 GCF_960531495.2 Zeus faber | reverse complement strand
ACTAAAAATTATAATAAAAAGTATGATGGTAGTAATAATAATAATAATAATAATAATAATAATAATAATAATAATAATAAAAATAATAATATCTTATAGGTACAGAAAAGATAAATAATGTAAGTTGGACACCATGTACCAAGTTGGACACCATACTACTACTGCAATGTATGATGATGATGATGATGATGATAAGAATGATAATAATAAACAAAAAAAAAAAAATTGTTTTAAAGAGACATTAAGATAAATTATATAATCATGAGTTGAAGAATAAAAGGCTACATGCAGGTTCACTTTATAACAAAATACCACAAAAGCCTTACGTCGCCCAAAAACCTGCTTTTTAACCCGATCCTTGCTCAACTAATCAACTTTTTAGTTTCAGTGGGATTTCCCAAAAAGTCGCTGAATATTTCATGCGCCGGCCTCTCGCCGGAACACACACACACACACAAAAAAAACGACCTCCTAATGACCCTCACACCCCACGTTAAACAAGCATGACATTAGAGCCCGGACTCCAATTGATTCCGAGTGTCCTCGAGCGGCCGCTTAAATGCCGCCGCCGAGTGGAACGGGGCGTGTGGCGTGCGTGCCTCTCACTTCAAAGAGCGCCGGACCAAAGGGCGAGTGGGGCGGGGGTCCGGGGGGTCCGGGGAGAGGGCCCTCGTGGACGCCGTGGCAGCGGGGCGGCGGCGGAGGGGGGCGTGGGGGACAGGGAATCAAAGGACAAATTTATGATAACGGCGCCGCATTAACATGTTAAACACACTGACGCCGCAGTCCTCGCGCGGGACTCATCGGGGAGCGCTGCTCGCCGCCTGGATTTTTTCCCTCCTCTCCCCGGGAAGTGGATTCCAGCGTTGCCGCCTATTAGTGGCACGTAACGGACAGATGGGACGGATGGAGATAGGTTTTCCCAAAAATAGCCAGTCATAATGAGGCCTAATAGCCCTGAACGCTAACTAGAAGATGGAAAACTTTGCGGGGTACGATAGAAAATGAAAAATGAATAAAGACATTTTAAATAATTGGCGTGAAAAATGTTAGAATATCTAACAAAATATATTAAAAAAAAAATCTTTAATCTATCATAAAAAAAACAAACGAATAATAAACCAGAAAAATGAACCCAAGAATGAACAACAAACAGTGAAAAATAAGCTTATGATGGAATTGCCTCCGTGCCGAGGGTCAGGGTCAGGGTGGTGGTGATGGTGATGAGTTGTGATAACGCCGATGTCGCGACATGAGAGCAGACATCGCCCGGAGGTTGTCGTAACGCGGCCTGGCTCCGGTGATCTGTGGCCTCTCAGGTTGAATCACAGTCAACAACTTTCACAACTCCGCGGACCCATCCAATCAGTGCCAGAAGTGCCGAGCGTCGAGGCGCTCCTCAGCAATTTTCTTTTCAGACCGCGGGTTGGACGTCCACGCCGTTGAGTGGCCGTATCCCCCCCCCCCCCCCCCCCCGCCCCCCCGCGGTGTCACAGCCACACTCGGATTAAGGCAATTTCCGCGGCAATTAGCATTTAATCACCTGGTTACATGGCTGTCGGCCTCTTCTGTTCTAATAAGAGCTGTTAAGTAAGTCTGCCCCGGAATGAATCGTCACATTATCCAAGGCGACGCGCCGGCTCGGGCGCTACAGGCACCGCCGCCCGTCTGATCTGCGTCCTCCGCCGCCTCCCTCCCTCCCCGCCCCTTCACCCCCCGTCACGCCAAAAATCAACACTGATTCTGTTGCCGCCGCCGCCCCGCGCGTGGTTGCCGGTACATGGCGTGAGCTTTGTCAAAATGGACGGACGCCGCGGCTTATGGCTCCCGCAGAGAGCGGTCTCCCTGGTCTCTGACGGAGTGGCCGCTGCTTCTTCTTCTTCTTCTTCTTTTCTTCCTCTTCTTCTTCATCTTCTTCTTCTTCTTCTTCTTCTTCTCCTCCTCCTCCTCCTCCTCCTCCTCCTCCTCCTTCTTCTTCTTCTTCTTCTTCTTCTTCTTCTTCTTCTTCTTCCTCTTCTTCTTCTTCTTTTCTTCTTCTTCTTCTTCTTCTTGTTCTTCTCCTCCTCCTTCTTCTTCTTATTCTTGTTCTTCCTCTCCTCCTCCTCCTCCTCTTCCTCCTCCTCCTCCTTCTTCTTCTCCTCCTCCTCCTTCTCCTTTTCCTTGTCTTCCTCTTCCTCCTCCTTCTTCTTCTTCTCCTCCTCCTCCTCCTCCTCCTCCTTCTTCTTCTTCTTCTTCTTCTTCTTGTTCTTCCTCTCCTCCTCCTCCTCTTCCTCCTCCTTCTTCTTCTTCTCCTCCTCCTCCTCTTCCCCCTCCTCCTCCTCCTCCTCCTTCTTCTTCTTCTTCTTCTTCTGATATTTGTTGGAATAATAGAATAATCCATGGATCATATCAACAAGTAAACCATGTGTCCGCTGTGCAGGACACATGGTTCAGCACAGCGTGGGAGCGGTGTCTCCCTCTCACTCAACCTTCCTTCAAACCTTCGTGTCCAGTTTGTTAATCACACATTTCGTGACGTTGTCGAGATGCAGAACTACAGGAATGAAGACAACGGAAGATCCAAACTATTTATTTCTCTAGAATTCAAATTGCACGATACAGAAAAATTATTATTATCGTTCTGCACAATGCATAACAATAACAGTGTTGCTATTGCACATTGCACACGTATAATAATAATATTAATATTTTTTATATTTTTTATCATATTTCATTTTATACTCTGTATGGAATCATTGCACAGTGGAAGATAATTATTCTTTATCTCACTCTCATTCTCGTATACACTACGTTTATAATTACTGCACAATGTACTGCATCATAACAACCTTTTCTATTTTATTATTTAACGACGTGTTTTATTTTGTTTATGTTGTTGTGTGTGACGTGCGCTGGGCGGTCCTGTCGTGTCACAATTTATTATTAATAATTATACATCGTTTATTATTCTCGTGATTCCAAGTCTTATGTCGATGCCGACATGTCTCAAACCCCTTTAAAGAGGTGCCAACAGTCAACTCATCCCCCCTAGATACCAACCAGCATTTCTGCAAATCACACGGCGATTTGAACAGGTTGATCGTCTATCTCCACAGTGTATTATGGTATGTGTGTGTATAGACGCGTAGAGGGGAGTTCAGTTCCTCATGTGACGACTGGTACTTCCTGGTGGACGGGCACTTTGGACTCAATGGACATTTTCTCCAGACTTTACGACGACTTAACTTTTGCCAAGGCCAACAGCGTGCCGCTTGAAACGCATCTGTCGTAATGTGCAATCCTCCGCAGATAAGAACCTTCCCAACAGCTCCAACGTGGAAGTGGAGGTGACGCCGCCGATGAACGGAACAGCGGGGCAGGAAGGGGAAGCGGTAAGGCCCAGATCCTGGCAAGCGCACGCACGCACGCACGCACGCACGCACGCACGCACGCACGCACGCACACACACACACACACACACACACACACACACACACACAGAGACACGCACACGCGCACGCATACCCACATGCATACACACACACGCGCACACACACGCTGCATTGAATGAAATGGAAACAATGGGTAAACAGTAAAAGTCATTAGGATGATTCATTAAGGACGTGCGAACTTCTTAATGAATCATCTGTCGGCTTCATCAGCGTTAAGTGAGTGATTGATTGGAAAGTCGCGGTGGCTGCCGCACAGGTCACCGCTGCTGATCATTGCCCAGCATGCATCTGGGCCGGTCGGCGCGCGCTCGCCCCGGACCTGCCAAAGACCCGTCCTCTCCCACCGAGCCCTGTAATCACACTCCTCGCTCGCCCGCTGCTCCGCCCTGCCGGACGCCCGCGCTCCCGCGCACGCCGGCGCACGTGCGCACGGGCGCGGGCTTGGCGCGAGGGAGGGCGGCAGCGGGACGCGGCGTCCTGCCAGAGTGGCAGATGGCTCAGTGGGATCCCGGGGGCCGCGGAACACGGAATCAAAGTCGCTCAGAGGAGTGAGGCCGAGCCGCGACCCCACAGCCACTAATCATCCTGCGGGGTTCCTCCACGTCCTGCTGCCACGGCAACCGGCGGACCGGTACCGACCGGATCTGGCAGCCGGACAAGGACACAGAGAAACATGCTCGCTCGTCGTTTCGCGCATCACTTTGCAAGCTGAGGCTGTGTGTTTTTTCGTCAAATTTTGAGCAAAATGAAGGGCATCGAGTTGTGTTGCGATGATGCTGATTAAGGATGTTGCCCGTTATTATTGCCCAGAAAGTTGCTCAAAATATCATCAGCTTAATGGGGAATGTGGTCAAAAACCACTCAGACTATTGACTATTGATTATTGACTTGTGTGTGATTTCACCAGAAGTAAATACTCTCCAATGAATTGGATGAAATGGAATGAATAACTTATACTATTTTCAACCCAGGCCTTATAATAAGTTTCCCATTTTCGAGTTTTTTTATTTATAAACATTTGCCCCATTGGACTGCATTTAAGCGGAGTGGTATGTTTCACAATGTAAAAAAAAAAAATTACAATTCAAATTAAAAAAATATAAATTTTGAGACCCAGGTTGAAAACCAGAGAACCGGTCGTTTAAGTTTTGGTTTGACATGCCCACTTTTTCTCGAATGCATTTGAAAGACTTTTTACATTCCCATTCGTGTGTGCTCATTTCGAGGGACGACAGAATAATCCCCTGCAACCTGCAACCTGCAACCCGCCCAAAATAGCACCTTGACAGCTCAGAATAGACGGCAAATTTAAAAATAGAGCCCTCCGAATCAATTTCATCCCCGGGCGCATAAAAATAGATGTTCTTCTCCGCGGGTCCTTCTGAACCGCCCGTCTGAACCCACATCGGGAGGCAACAAACAGGATCTCGGATCAGACGCCTCGAGGAAGACGCCTCGCAAAAAAAAGGGGGGGCAGGTGTAGGGGGGCCGAGTTTTGGCGGGAGGACGACGTCGCTTATTGATCCGTTCCGCCGCGGCGCGTTGGCTTTGAGACGGAGCCATCGCCCACGGGGGGGGACAAAGAAGAGCCCTCGCTGGTGAAAACCTGAAAAGCCTCATCACTCAAACTGTAACAGCCCCCGAGCTCAAACCGTTGGCTTGTGGGAAAAGAGGGAAAGACGTAAGCTCCTTCCAAGGGACTAAACTTCCGAGCCAGATTTTTCGGGCTTCCTGTGTTGCGGTACCAATTTCGGCGGCAGAAAAATAAAAGCGCATCCTTCTGAACTGGTGATTAATCGCCGGGATTTTGGAAGCTGCCAGGGGCCGGTCGGCGTGCCGTACCCCCTGCGTGCCGCTATTTTTAGAGGGCTATCCCACGGCGCACCTGTCTGAGTCGGCCAGGAAGGATCCGGGAGCGGCTCGCACCTCCGCGCGCCGCCCCGAGGCTCCAGTCACGCTAATTGTTTCGATTCCTCCTGGGCGCCGTGGAGACCAAGATTGGGGAATAGAGGGCGGAAAAGGTCAAATTAAAAAATTGTAGCTCGACTACCCGTGCAATTTCCTGGTTGTCGTTTTAGAGGAATCCCTGTGGGCCGAGCTGCGCAGCAGAAATGAAACGGAACCGCGGCAGAAATTACGTTTATTTATTAATTAATTTATTTGTTTGTTTATTTTTCGTGGGGACTGAATTGTGAGCCGCAGCCTCCATCCTGCCGAGCGTTCCGTACTTTTTTGAAGCTATTTTTATTTAGTACGGCTCAAGGCATATCCCCCCCACCCGTTTTACTTCTTCAAACCCAAGACTTAATGCTTTGCACTTTCATTGCATAGTTTGAATATTCAAGAGGGTTAATCTCCTTTAATCACTATTTTCAAAAAAATGTTTGCCATAAATAACCGAGTTGGAAACCGACGAATACAGACGAGGCTTTCATGACTCATGCAGCCTCTTGTCACAACTAAGACGATTTGAAAGATCTGCGTGTGCGTACGCCATGTGCTGGTGAATGACGTCGCCATCTGATCCCACGATATATGTTTATTTATGCTTTTGATCTGTGCCAAATGTACAGGGAAGCATATGTCTTTATTCTTGATTTGTTTTCAAAATAGGACTTCACGTATCGTCATCACGTATATCTGTGATATACACCCATCAGCCACAACATTAAAACCACCACTAATAACATTAATATTGTGCAACTGCCCCTCATGACGATTAAACAGCTGTGACCCGTGGAGGCGTGGACTCCACCAGACTCTGAAGGTGTCCTGTGGTATCTGGCACCAAGACGTTAGCAGCAGATCCTTCAAGTCCTGGAAGTTGTGAGGTGGGGCCCCCATGGATCGGGCTTGTTGTTCCAGCACATCCCACAGATGCCCAATGGGATCGGACCCTAACCCCGCCCATCCACATGATGTAGAAGAAAAGGTGATTCATCAGACCTCCACCTTCTTCCATTGCTGCATGGTCCAGTTCTGACGCTTACATGTCCATTGTAGGTGCCTTCAGGGGTGGAGTCGCACTGTGTGTTCTACACCTTTCTATCATAGCAGCATTAACTTTTTCAGTAATTTGTGCTGCAGTAGCTCTTCTGTGGGATCGAACCAGACGGGCTTGACTTCAGTCCCCACGTGCATCAATGAGCCTTGGGCCCCATGACCCTGTCGCCGGTTCACCGGTCGTCCTTCCTTGGAGCACTTTTGGTAGTAACCACTGCATAGCCCAGCCCACAACAGCCCACAAGACCTGTGGTTGTGGAGATGCTCTGACCCAGTCGTCCAGCATCACAATGTGCTCCTTGTCAAAGTGGCTCAGATACTGACCACGCCCATTTTTCCTGCTTCCAACACATCAACTTCAACAACTGACTGTTCACTTGCTGCCAAAGAAATCCCTAATATAATAATAATATAGAACAGTATATATATATAATAATAATATATCCCACCCCTTGACAGGTGCCATTGGAACCAGATGATCCATGTTATTCACTTCACCTGTCACTGGTTTTAATGTTGTGGATCGGTGTATCTATCTATTCATTGTTTTTTCTTTGCCTGAGCTCTTTATTCGTATTGAAACCATCGGCACCAGGCCATCCGAGTTGCAATGTGACAAATTTGAGAAGCCATTCGTCAAAATCCTCCACTAATGCTGCTTTCACACATGAACTCCCGACAATGTCAGGTCCGGACATTGCCCGAAGTTGCCCTTTCAAACATGCAGCACACAACCGGAGATTGTCCGTGTCAGCCATGTTCACACCTACTGGAAATACTCTGTTTGGTTAGGTGAGGGGCGGAGCCTGGGTAGAGCGTGCAGGAGGCAGGACGTGACCCAATGACACAGCAGAGTTTCACAACACACCCAAGATGGCGGACGAGGCTCCAGAGTTATCAGTAATAGTGACTTTTTTGCGCTGATACTCCATGAATTTAGACCTATCCGAACTATAAACGTAGATCATCTTCTTCTTCTTTGACCTCGTATGTTATGGTGGTAAATGACCCTTCTTCATCCGCGGCGAGTGGGCGTGATGACATCTCTAGTCTGCGACTGGCATATGACGTCATCAACAGGGGACACGCCCACTAGCTTGCTGTGAATTCTGCGGACAATCACCTTCTCCATTCACACATACCGTTCAGTCAGACATTACGCAGACTGTGTACTTGAGTGCTGACTGTGTAAAGTCTGGGTAATGTCCAGTCCAACTGATTTGGACATTTGCGTTCACACATACAGCTCCTCTGGGTAATGTCTGGATAATTTCAGGGTTGCAGTGCATGTGTGAAAGCAGTTGAAGAGTAGAAACAAAAAAATGGAACAATAGTAAAAATAGTTGTTTTCTTTGCCCCAGGACGGGATCAACTCCCTCGGCTTTCTCTCGCCGGAAAAAAAAACAAAGTTAGTGAATGTCAAGCCCCCTGGTGGAAATTCAGCGCTTTCAGCCTGGAGTCGGCGCCGCTGCTGGTGGAGGCTCCACGGGGCAGGAAGAGCCCCCAGAGGCTGGCATTTGGGAGGCAACTCTAAACGAGGGCACGAGCACCGTGAGATACCTCGATCTGGGAAGCAAACACTAAATCATAAATAAACATGCAGCAAAACAACAGTGGGGCAGAAGTTGGGCATTAGCATTAATATCTAGTGATGGAGGCTTTGTTTGTCGGCCAGAAACGCTGATCTGCATCGATCTCGTTATTGATGAAAGCGCAGAGGTAAAGTCAAACGGTAGCGTTGAAAGTCACCGATATGTCAGGAAAAAAGTGGTTATTCCTCAGCTTTAAGACGTATTTTTGACAGCCGCGTTCTTTGGCGACGGACTTGCCCCGGCGATCTACTAAGGCTATTCTCTCAATACCAGATCAATTTTAGAGATTGCAGGGCCAATCACTTGGATAAAAAAATAGAAAATACAGAGTTTTCCTTTCAACTCAGGATGTTGTTGGAGGAGAAGGCTGCAAGTCGTTGTTATTGACGCTGAACAGCTTTCGCGAACGCAGGTTGATGACAGAGACATGGATCTGCCTCAGAAGTTGTTTTGATATCGCACCGCGGGGTTCGTTCTCAGTCCCGCTGACTGACAACAATGCAGCCATCTGGTTATGGGGAGGCGGGCAGCCGCGGAACGCCGAGAATATGCAACGCACGGCCTTTTGTTTGGCTCAAGCCGATCGCCAAGGTTACCGGGCACAGCGTCTGTCAACAGGACGCCTCAAACGAAGCGCGTCGCAGGCGGCAGCCGTCCGGAAAATCGTCGTCCTTTCTCTCCCTCCCTCTCTCCGTTGACGTGTTTGGCAAGATTGACACCGGAGCCACTGAGCGCATAAAATAACGCTGAAGCGGATGAGACCAATCTTGGTAATTCGTTTTGTACTAACTGGTCTTGAGAATCATATTTGTTGTACCTGTCAAAATCGTATTTGCACTTATTGTCTGTTTTTGTATGATGAAGGAAGCATTTTTTGGGGGGGGATTACTTTCAAAGGGACAAAGGACGCATGTTGCAGCATAACAGGAATAATATTACTTCAGAAAACAGGTAAATGACCAATATGCATGTGGGCCCATAAATATCACTTGACAATGCGATGCTCAACATTGGCACTTAAGCACGGTCAAATAAACTCTACTGCTTTTGATACCCTCCAACCTTTCCGGTGTACTGGGTTGAACCTGAGGGAACCTGTCTTGGATTTAGCACCAGGGCTCCAAAAGCCTAATCCTGGGATCCCACAGCACAGTGACAGATTCTGGGTCATCAGGGTGTTCTATTCCGATCTGCATGTGTGGACTTGTTTTGCACGGGTCCCCGGGGGGTCCCTTCCATCCTGTATAATTGGATACAAAGGGACCTGAGACTTCTCACCAGTCTCAAAAGGGTTTTTGTTTGTGCCCTTGATGTGCCATTTCATACGATTGAAGGGACTGTGCAGCTTAGGTTTGTCTCAGTGAAGCAAATTCTCATTTGGCCTCATTTTAAAGTGGAAATCCGTCAGATTATTCGGTTGAAATAAAAGATTTTGTTGGCCCTTTATAAGAATCGGACATTCAATGTATTTTGCATCGTTGCATGTGCGGATCTATTCGCAGCCGTGATGAAATTGATAAAGCCGCATCGCTCGTTGTGGCCGTGGAAAAATACCCCCGCCACCTCAAGTGACCGAGAAAAAAAACAACAAATAAATTGATCATAAGAAGGCAAAGCTGCGAGAACGTTTTGAATCCACCCATCACAGACAACTTCATGAATTTAGTCAATACATTACAATGACGCCATTCTGGCCTCATGACACAACTACTGTAGAAAGGCACCGAAAGAAGGTGAAGAATCCTCGCCGTAGCTTTATTGCATTTTACAAAATACATTTGGCTTTGTAATCTTGGTAGAAAAAAAAACAACAACAGGATTTATCCACGGTGTGTCGTGAAAAGTCTTTGGCTCGCTCACCAATCCGACAGCAGGTCCAATCAGACCCCGGGGTCGGCTGCGGACACGTCGGCTGCAGCCATTGATGAGCCCCTGATAACCGGAGAGGGAGACCCCTCAAGGCCCTGCCGCAATTTCCCAAGCAGCGGTCTTGAGACGCGTCCGTCTCAAGGTCGCCGCAGAGTGAATGCACTCTGGCAGCCCGGCTCCACCATAAATTTCTCCATGACTTTGTGGGGTTTTTTCATTTTCTCCTTGGAAGAGCCTGTCAGGTTCCTGAGGCCGGCCAGTTGCTGTGGAGTACAGTATAATATCCCAAATTACAACAGAGTAATAAAGGAACCATCAATCTTTTGACCTTGCCTTTATATATTTTTTAAATCTGATATGATTTTTAGAATGGCCAAATAATATCAAAGTCATCGCTCCTATGACACAATACCAAACACATGAGTGTTTTTCTGTGTTTTCCAGATTATATCACCTGTTGTTTATTTGGATCCCTGTTATTTGTTTCCTCGGCAACACCCACTCCTGGGGCAGAATATAATACACAAAATACTAATTGTAAGACCAAATAAATTCCAACAATGCATTTTGAAAATGGTTGCACTTTGAAAACTCGACCCCTCTCATCCACCCAACGCAGGTCACGGAGGACCTCCTCAGTTGCTTTTTCAAATGTTCCCTGAGTCGTAGTTTGATGAAGTGATGTTGCGTTGCGCTGTAACAAGGACGTTCTGTGCCTTTGTGTCTCCTCTCTCTCTCCGTCCCCCTTCCTCGCGCTGCCTCCTTTCAGGCCGAAGATGAGGAAGACGAGGACCAGCCCTTGAGCCTCTCCTGGCCCGAGTCCAACCGCAAGCGCTTCACTTACCTCATCATCATGCCCATCGTCCTGCCCCTGTGGCTCACGCTGCCCGACGTCAGGAAACCGGTGTGTTGCCGATATTATGCCAATACAATATAATCAAGATACAATATTATCACGATACGATATTATCACAATACAATATTAGCACAATGGGATATTATGCTTGTGCATTATCACAATACGATATAATCACGATACAATATCATCATAATACAATATTATGAGGATACAATATTATCACGATACGATATTATCACAATACAATATTATAACGATACAATATTATCACAATACGATATTATCACAATACAATATTATCATAATACAATATTATCCCGATAAAATATGATCACAATATGATATTATCACGGTACAATATTATCACAATACAATATTATCACAATACAATATTATGCTTGTGCAACATTATCACAATACAATATTATCACAATACGATATTATCACAATACGATATTATCACAATACAATATTAGCACAATGCGATATTATGCTTGTGCATTATCACAATACGATATTATCACAATACGATATAATCACGATACAATATTATCACAATACAATATTATCACAATACAATATTATGCTTGTGCAATATTATCACAATACAATATTATCACAATACAATATTATGCTTGTGCAATATTATCACAATATAATATTATCACAATACAATATTATCACGATACAATATTATCACGATACAATATTATCACGATACAATATTATCACAATACGATATTATGCTTGTGCAATATTATCACAATACAATATTATCACAATACAATATTATCACAATACAATTTTATCATAATACAATATTATCACGATACAATATTATCACAATACAATATTATCACGATACAATATTATGCTTGTGCAATATTATCACAATACGATATTATGCTGGTGCAATATTATCACAAAACAATATTATCACGATACAATATTATCACAATACAATATTATCACAATACAATATTAACACAATACGATATTATCACGATACAATATTATCACGGTACAATATTATCTCAATACGATATCATGCTTGTGCAATATTATCACAATACAATATTATCACAATACGATATTATCACAATACAATTTTATCATAATACAATATTATCACAATACAATATTAGCACAATACAATATTATGCTGGTGCAATATTATCACAATACAGTACAGTACAACCACAATGCGATAATAGCAATATCATTTCGCAATACGATATTGCGACTGTATGATATCATCACAATACAATATTATCACAATACAATATTATCACGATACAATATTATCACAATACAATATTATCACCATATGATATTATGCTTGTGCAATATTATCACAATACAATATTATCAAGATACAATATTATCACAATACAATATTATCACAATACAGTACACTATAACCACGATGCGATAATCGCAATATCGTTTCGCAATATGATATTGCGACTGTATGATATTATTACAATACAATATTTTGAAGATACAATATTATCATGATACGATATTATCTTGATACATTTTTATCAAGATATGATACGACCTCGACACAGGCAACTGTGAGATAGGAGATTCATCACGATATCTGTGGAAAAGAAAACGGTAAAATATGCTAAATAGATGACAACAACAGAAATCAACCACAATCAAATCAAAACACGTATTAAACCAAACTCAGTCTTGATGAGGTCATCGGAACCACGGTCACAGAAAAAAAGAAAACATATATGCCGCCCATGGAGCAGGAAGTTTTATAATATATTACAGTATCAATTTTGTGCCAATTACTGATGTTTCGTAATTATTCTTCACACACTAAAGTAAAAACAAACGCCGTTTTAACACCTCTGATTGCAAGACCCCTCAAACGGGCTGTACCATTCTCTTTCTTTTTTTTTTTTTTTATAATCTTTTTGTCCCGTGGGAGATGTTTCTGCAAGTCACACATTGTGCTTCACAGATTTACGATTCGGACGACATGTTATTAAGCAGCATTTACCAAATATGTGGAGTGAAACAAAAGGCCAGCGGCACGATTAGCTGATGTGCTGTTGGCTTTCTACCAAAGGCGTGACCTTCTCTCTGTCTCTCTCTCTCTGTTTCTGACTCGCCCTCCTCCTCCTCCTCCTCCTCCTCCTCCTCCTCCTCCTCCGCTCACTCGCTCCCGTGCAGCCTTGTAGCATATTACACCATATTATCGCATATTTCAACAGAAAAAAAAAAAGGTTTATTCAGCAATCGCAATTAAAATGCGTTTTAGTGATCGTTTATGACTTAATAATAACTTTTGGGGGGGGGGGGGGGGTTGATTCGCACGCTATTCCCATCGCTCTTCTTAATTCATGGCCCCGCCCTCTTTCCGTCCCTTCCTTCCCCAGACGGCGAAGAAGTTCTTCCCCGTCACCTTCTTGGGAGCCATCACCTGGATCGCAGGCTTCTCCTACCTGATGGTGTGGTGGGCTCACCAGGTACGACGGTGTTTTCAGTGTTTTTCACTCAAATAGCAGAATTTCTTCCTTGTGTTCTTGATCTGTGGTGGACCTTCGGGCCACGCAGCATACAGTACATCTCCTCAGGTCTTCCATTGTAGGTTCTACGTAGTGTTACAAGGTCATCCCTGTCCACCATGCCATATTTTACCCTTCTCCGGCGCTGTCCTCCCGTTTAAACATTTTTCCCGTAAGTCTCCTGTATTTTTAACCTTTACAAGTAAAAAAAAGGGGGGGTTGGCGGTGACGTTGACGGTAGGCTGCGCGATCAGAGCCTCCTCCGCTCCGCTGCGCGTCCCCGTTCCCCGTTCCTCCAGAAATTATTTTCAGAAAATTTCTCTTTCTTTTTTTTTTTTTTTTGCAGATGTATTTATTTTTCCTCCGTTTCCTAATTGAATGAAACAATGAGAGCCCCGTGCGTAACGGGGAGACTTTCTCAGCCGCTCTCTCTTATCCCACCCTTATTTGCAAATCCCAATGTTGACAGGCATGCAAGGTCCACAAGGTGGTGCCACTATCGTTATCGTTAGCTTGTAGATCATTATCAACAGGTCAGCGGCGGTTATTCAGAAATAACTGCCCCAATTGATCAATCAGTTAAATTATCGTAAATAATCGCACCTTAATTGGGGCGCGATGGTGCGTTATAAAAAGCGCGCTCCCAGAAAAACACTGATATCAGTCACACTGCGGGTATCACCGTCACGTACGCGCAGCTGTTACAGCAGTCGTTCAGAGCGGGATTTGGAGAAGGTAACGAGGACTCTCGATCACAGGCGGCTTGTCCACCTCCCTGTCTCTCACGACGCCTTTGCACCTCGAAATGGCACCGCGGTGAATAATTAAACCCCTCATGAATATTGTTTGAAAACGCAGGGAAATCACACACGAGACGACAAATCTCACGCAAATGTTCCGTCGGCAGTTTTCTCCCCTGTCTTCACGTTCCCGAAAAGCCCCCCGAGAACGTTGAAAAAAAAAGATTTGTCCTCATTCGTCCGGAAGCCTGTTTATATTTTCCTCCTCCCGCCGCAGGTCGGGGAGACCATCGGGATTACGGAGGAGATTATGGGTCTGACCATATTAGCAGCTGGTACCTCCATTCCCGACCTCATCACCAGCGTGATCGTGGCACGCAAGGGCCTGGGAGACATGGCCGTCTCCAGCTCCGTGGGCTCCAACATCTTCGACATCACCGTCGGGTAAAGCGCCTGTCTCACCGTCTGTCTCACCGCCTGTTTCACCGCCTGTCTCACCGCCTGTATCACCGCCTGTCTCACCGCCGTACTACTTTACAAGTCCCATATTTGGACGGAAAAGGCATTTTGGCTAAAAACTCTTTCTTTGCTGGGGGCTGTGCAGAGGGCGTGGCAGGGAGAAGATGAGCGTAATCCAGGGCTCCATATTTGCAAGGGCTTGCGAGTTAGCAAAACTGCTGCGATGTTTCCACACTGATTTTATTTGGTGCTTTATTGTAGGTTGAATCGAAAGTGTATTTTATAGATTTATGGAATCCAAGAAAAACCATGGTGTTTTCTTTTGGTTGTTACTTTGAGCCCATTGTTCTTTGCAGAATGTGGATATAATCATAGGAAGTGATGACAGATGTAGAGTATATATTGGATTCTTCATCGGTTGTAGTTCCTTTGACAATTCTCTCAATGTCACTGCAAAAAGCCTCACGACAAGCAAATTGCCTGGCTGGTTTTGAGAAAGGTCGCTGCAAAAATAACATATTTGGTCGTAGCAAATACCAAAAACAACCCGGAGGGGCCGATAGTCGCACGGCTCCACAAACTCCTTGAGGACGGAGAAAAGTCAATTTTCAACGTCATTTTCAAAAGCCCTACTGAAATAATTAGCATGGCACTCGTAACCCCCTACGGCTCCGTATTTCCCGAGGGAATAACGAAGTCAGTGGAAATGCCAACAGCGGCGGCAGTTGTCCTCGGGGCTCCCACGAGGGAGCCCCGGCGGTGGGGCGGAGCCCAGGAGGCCTCCCCGGGTGGCTGACGTGTTGTGCTTTGCTCCTTGCAGCCTGCCGTTCCCCTGGCTCCTGTGGTCCTTCATCAACGGCCTGCGCCCGGTGCGCGTCAGCTCCAACGGCCTCTTCTGCGCCATCGTGCTGCTCTTCCTCATGCTCCTCTTCGTCATCATCTCCATCGCCGCCTGCAAGTGGCGCATGAGCAAGCTGCTCGGCTTCATCATGTTCCTGCTCTACTTCGTCTTCCTGGTGGTCAGCGTCATGCTGGAGGACAAGGTCATCAGCTGCCCCATCTCCATATGAGGAAGACCCCCGCCGCCACCACCACCCCCCCCTGGCCTACGCCCTTCCACGCCCTTCCTCCTTCTCCTCCCCTCCTTCCTCTTCCTCCTCCTCCTCCTCCTCCTCTCCCCTCGTCGTCGGAAACCTCCGCCGCCCGCCCACTTCCATCCCTTCCCCCGCCCCCTGCGAGCCCGGGACGCCAAGGAGGCGACGAGGGGGACGCTTTGAGCGGAGGGCCGGGCAGGATAACCAAAAAAACAACAACAAAAAAAAAAAACAACAACAAAAAAAAAACGATAAACGTGGAGGAGATGAGAAGAAAAATACTGTTCTTCTTTTTTTTTCCCCCCCGTTGTTTTTTTTGTGGTTTTTTTTGTCGGAGGTGGAGGAGCGTTCTGCATGCCGCCCCTTTCACTAGATAGATCACCGGACGCACGCCCGGCGGGTTGAGGAGAGCAGCCGCCTCCTGTGACGTTTATTTTTGGGGCGGGGTGGGCGCGCCGGGGGGGTTGGGGGGCAGGAGGAAAAAAAAAACAAACAAACAAAAAAAAACAAAAAAACAAGAACAAAAACAGGACACGCGCTGTGCTTAAACTACCTGAATAATGGATGCCGTGGCTGAGTTTAGCAACGGGAAGGAGAGAAAGAGAGAAGACTCGAACAAGCGAGGCTATAAAGAGACGCCTTTCTGACGGAGGCCCAGCTTCCCCGGAGAGCAGACTGGAGGAACGCGTCGATTCTGCAGAAGTTGAACGCTGTAAAAAAATAAAAATAAAAACTCTATGAAGGCGGGAGCCTCTCCCCTCCTCTCCGACGATGCAACTTGGGTTTTTTGCATGTCCCCTGCTTTCTTCATTTGGCTGGGTCCATCGAGGACTAAGCTGATTGAGAACGTCCCTCTTCCCTCCCGCCGCTCGTCAGATGTCACTTTTTTGTACATTGCCACTGAATGTTTCTTCAGAAACTTTCTTTTTCTTTCATTTTTTTCTTAATTTTGATTCTAAAGGCGAAAGCCGCCGCCGTGCGATGTGAGTTAGAAGTAGCAAACGTTGACTTTGAACTGTAGCAGTATTAGGCCTCGGGGTCCTCCTCACGGTCCCATTCGATTTCAGTTTCTCTGGTTTTTGACTTTTTCTTTATTTTATTTTTTTTTTTTTTTCTAAAAGTCACCGCACATTCGTTTGCCATTTAAAGACACATGATGTGATTGTTTAAAAACCAAAAAAAGAAAAAAGAGGAAAAAAAACCCAAAAACAAAGCTTGCAGTGGCTTCGCACACACACACACACACACACACTCACACACACACTCACACACACACACACACACACACACACACACACACACACACACACACACACACACACACACACACACACACACACACATTGATACATTGATTACGGTGAATGAAAAAAAAATGTAAACACTGAATTTAAGCCTCTTGGAATATGTGCTAGCCTTCCATTTGTTTTTGAAAAAAAAAAAACACACAAAAAGAAAAAGCAAGCATGAGTGCCGTAGACTCATATAAAGATTTCATAACCGATAAGTCGATGTCAAAAAAGTCAAAATAGTCCATTCCGAGAGAAGCCGTCACGGTGTATTATATAGATGAAAACGTAGATTCAACGTGTAGTGCTTTGTTCACACGGCAGGATTTGGGTCGGCTCCTGTGGAAATAATAATAATAATAATAATAATAATAATGATGATCATAATGATAATGATCAAGGAGTCAAAAAAATGCATGTAAAAAACGAAAAAAAGCCCAAGAGTTATTATTATTACCGATCAATCTTTACGGAGTTGTAATACCAAAATGCACCACTTTTCCGATAGACAACGTCGCCTTTCTGAACTTGACTCCTCGGTGCAAAGGGAGTCGTCTTCGGAGAACGTCAACGGTGACTTATCGATCTTATTGATCGTGTTATTTAATTTTCAATATTTTCCAAACCACGGGTGCTTTCATCTGCATGTGTGCGATCTGTATATTAAGGCATCACACGAAGAAAAGAAAGAAAAAAAACAAAACGATCCTTCAATTTAATCTATAAATAGATTAACACTACACTACACTACCAGTATTTTTCAACTAACAGCAAAAAAAAAAAGGAATACAGTATATATATAAATATATATAGATATATAAATAATTACTTGGAGCTGTGGTTTACAGTACATGTATATTGGGGAAAACCTTGTGGCGAATTCTTATGCAGTCACCGTCACATCATCTCTAACGCTGAATGTGGACACCAACAAACTTTAAACAGCAATATACTCTGTGTGTCTTGTGGACCCCCCCCCCCCCCACCCTCCTGACACCCACCCGCCACCCACAAAAGGTGCCTGACAAAACATCACATACCCCCACCCTACCCTCCGCCCCCCACTGTAACCCTTACCCCTAACCCATAACCATCACTTCTCACCCACAACCCATAACCCGACATCACCTATTCCTAACCCCTAACCCTAACCCTCCTTCATCTAACCCTTAACCCTAGCCCTTGAACCATAACCCTACTTCACCTAATCTGTAACCCTTAACTCTACTTTACCTCACCCATAACCCCAAACCCCTAACCCTACTTCACCAAACCCCTAAACCTACTTCACCTAACCCCCAACCCTTGAACCCTAACCCTGCGTCACCTTATCCATAACCCCTAACTCTACCTCACCAAACCCATAGCCCTAAACCCCTATTCCTATTTCACCTACTGTAATCTGCTTACTCGACTTTACCTAACCCATAACCCCAAACCCCTAACCCTACTTCACCCAACCCCTAACCCCTAACCCTACTTCACCCAACCCCTAACCCCTAACCCTACTTCACCAAACCCCTAACCCCTAACCCTACTTCATCCAACCCCTAACCCCTAACCCTACTTTACCTCATCCCTAACCCCTAACCCCTAACCCTTAAACCCTTACACTACTTCACCTAACCCCTGGCCCTTAAACCCTAACCCTGCTTCACCTAATCCATAACCCTTAAGCCAACTTCACCTAACCCATAACCCCCAACTCAAAACCCCGACATCATAACCCGTAACCCCTAACCCTAACCTTAAACCCTAACCCTTCTTCACCTAATCCAAAACCCTTTGGCCTACTTCACCTAATCCATAACCCGTAACTCCAAACCCTGACTCCATAACCCCTAACCCCTAACCCTAAACCCTAACCCTAACCCTAACCCTAAACCCCAACCCAAAACCCTAACACCTAACCCTAAACCCCAACCCTCTTCTTAGACCTTTGAGGAAACACTGGCCGGAAAAACACATTTAGCTTTTTTTTTACCTCAGCACAGCCTCCTCTGTATAGTAGCGTCGTTAGGAAACTTTATCTGTAAAATAATAGTAAATAGATTATTTGAAATGTGTGTGAGGGGGTGGGGGGAAATGCATGTGAGTGAGCGAGAGAGAGAGCGAGAGAGAGAGAGAGAGCGCGCGAAAGAGAGACATTTTGGGCTGGTTACCCATCGACATGTACAGGTGAAGCTGGACCGACTCCGTATGTTCCACTTTTATGCATCACCCCACTCACCAACACCAAGGAGTACTCACTGGTCTTACTTTGTAAATAAGAGAAATAAGAGAAATATTCTGCATTGTGTGAGATCCCCGAACCCCCAACCCCCTCCAGCCTGGCCCAGCCCGGACCCCTGGTGGACAAAGTGGTCCGGTGATGAAAATTGTATTTATTTTAGTATTTATTTCGAGGTGGAAAGGGACTGACTGGATACACCCGTTCCCTTCACACTAAGTATTAACACCAGAAAAAAAAAAGAAGGAATGCAGAATGCACTACAAACAAAAAAAAAAAAAAAAAAAACGACACTTACTTTGAACATCTTTTTGATTTATTTAGTTTGTTTTCGCCGGTACAATAAAAACACAACTTATGTAATCTGTAGAATGAACAACGAGGGCTTTAAATACCATATTGCCTCCTCCACATCACAGAGAAAACGCCAAACTTGTAGGTTATTTTTACGATTTCTTTTTTTTCTCCATTTTGACGTTTGGGTTCACGGGCAGATTGCAGTAAATAGTCTACATGTACCAGAAATGATACATTTCCACTTGTGGTTTTTCCCCCGCCTTTATCCAGCAATCAAAGATGGAAGAATCAGATTCAAGACCCTAATTTAAAGCAGCTATTTTGGTATGATTTTTGGTATTTTTGGTATTCCGCATTTGAAACACCCACATGGGCAGGAAGCCTCACTTCTTCAAGTGTGCTTACGTACTGTCTACGCAATCACACACAATTAAACAACTGTTTTTTGTTTTTTTTCTTTATTTCTATTTCCAAAGTTTCATGGTGTATTTGCGTGAGGGCGTGAATGGCGAGGTCAGAAAAAAACAAAACTTCGAACTGGAGAATCCACTGGGTTAAGCGTGTGGAAAAAACAAAGGGTATGCAACAAAGTGAAAGTTGACCACTCAATACACATTCTTGCACTGTAAATGTCTTTATTTTCTTGGTGTTATATTGTAAGATTTATTTAAGATTGTACATATATACAGATACAAATTAACCATATAATCTATATGTGTAAAAGCAACATGTCTCTTTATGTAAAGACACAAAAGTATATGACAAAATAAATAAAGATAATGAAGATATTAAAAAAGAAAACAAATGCGTCTGTCGGTTTTGGATGTTGTGGAAAGCGAGGAGATTTTAAGGGACAGTCGACAAGGAGGTAAACCGGCAGTTGGTTTAATAAGGTTTTAAAGTGTAATCCGTACGAATGCCGTAAGATTTTGTTTAAAAAAAAAAATCACGTATTTTATACTTTTTCAGTTCATAAGAAAGAGCAATCCAATGTATTTGTGTTATGCATGTGCTCCTCTATATGCAGTTTTACACTGTTGGTGGCGGGGTCTGCCACACCAAGAAGTTCATAAATTCAAAAACCAACGTAGCATATTATGGTCGGTGAACTGTCTCTATGGATCAACATTTCCAAAAGAAAAAGGATCGAAAGCATGATTCCGTTTGTATGGAATTCTGGGGCCTGCAGCGTAATACCGCCATCACAGACGCTCTGATGGATTACCACTTTAAGTTGGACTGGAATCGTCTTTTACTTACAATGTCCTGATATTAATGCAACAATATGCATGTGGTCTGTGCAGCGCCTGAGGTAACCGTACGCTCAGTAAGTGGTTGAGGGTTCAGCGACTTCCTCAAATGCACTGATGCCGTCTCAGTGATTGAGGCTTTGACCATGGACTGTGTGTGTACAACAACAACAACAACAACAACAACAACAACAACATCACTGGGTTTTTTTTCCTAGGCTTCTACGCATACAAGGCATCGTACAAGTGAATTCATCATTTGAGTTGATAAGATTCCAAAAGAGCAAACGTGTAGATATGAAATGTGTTTCTCACAGAACTACACCCGGTAAGTTTCTCACAGCCAGACCGTAATCGAAAAATCAAGCGGCCACAGGAGATAATGGAGCCCGCATGGTGACGGGCTTCATTATAAGAAGGAAGGAAAAGGATCACTTTATTACACAACGCCTTGCCCAAGGGCATCGGCAGTGGTGTCTTACCCTCACCTGCATGTCTTTCGGGGTGGGAGGAAACTGGTGTGGAACGTGGGGAGAACCATACAAACCACCGAGCCACCGCTGACATCGACCTCCTATTTTGATGTCGTGTCATTTTCTTTTTGAACTATTATGGGCTGCGCAACTGGCAGCGCTGTTTCACCAGCCGGGCCTGCGCTAAATTTCCTCAACTTGGACACGCCTGCGGCCGGCGGAACCCCGGGACAACACCGCCGCTGTTCAACAGGAGGCTGGTGGCAGTGTGCTGGATGTCTTTGCCCGTGGGGTGGCGGAGGGAGAGGAGTCGCGGACGATTCGGTCAGAGTGAACCCATCTTTAAAAGGACCCGGCTGCCCGGGGTCGCTGCGGCCAAAAAGGAGTTGGATCTCAAGAGAGACCTGCGCATTGTTGACCAACCTGGTCTGTCTCTCTCTGGCTCTCTCTCTCTCTCTCTCTCTCTCTCTGTCTGTCTGTCTCTCCAGCTGACGCCTCGCTTGATTTAAAATTGAAAAGAATACAACAACATATACGTGCAGGCAACTCAGTTTAATATCTTCGTATGGGCATTATTTATTCATAGCACTTTACTGTGTTTCCCATCAGCATGGATTCCGTGCACTGTGCTGTGCTGTGCTGTGCGTGTGGAACTATGGGTTAGTGGGTTTTCTTTTCTTTCTCTCTTTCTTTTTTTCCTTTCTGTCTGTCTGTTTGTCTGTCTGTCTGTCTGACTGTCTTTGTTTCTTCCTGTCCGTCTGTCTGTCTTTGTTTCTTTCTGTCTGTCTGCCTGTTTTTCTTTCTTTCTCTCTGTCTGTCTGTGTTTCTTTCTCTCTGTCTGTCTGTCTGTCTGTCTGTCTGTCTTTGTTTCTTTCTGTCTGTCTGTCTGTCTGTCTTTGTTTCTTTCTCTCGGTCTGTCTGTTTTTGTTTCTTTCTCTCGGTCTGTCTGTCTTTGTTTCTTTCTGTCTGTCTGTCTGTCTTTGTTTCTGTCTGTCTGTCTGTCTGCCTTTGTTTCTTTCTCTCTGTCTGTCTGTTGTCTGTCTGTCTGTCTCTCTCCTCAATCCAATCCAACCCCGGGACAAACGACTGTGTTGCAACAGCACCACCTTGAGGATGGGCCAAGAATTTCAAGCATCTCCATGTAATTAAAGGGAAGAGCTCTTCACTGCAGTTATATCATTATGAACATAGTGGTTTAATAATAACACTGGTGTTTGGCATTCACAAGTGGAAAAGGGTATATTTTTCCAGACTGAAGTATATTTCTACTCAGTTTGTGTAATGTTTGGTACTTCTTATTTACTTTAATGTACTAATTTAAAGTACAGCTTTGGTATACTAGTCATGAATAATTAAGCTTCCTTGTCCCATAAGTGCATTATTTCGATCATCAAAAGCAAACAAAAATACATTAAAAATATATCAATTCAATACATCTAAGCTCCTTAATTACAACTTCTAACACATTCAGAACAACTTAAATGGTTTCAATTAAACCCATCCTTAGGATATTAATTTTGAAAAACAAAACAAACATATATATATATATATATATATATATATATATATACATTAACAGAACGCAGTAGTATACTTTTATACTAGTTAAGTATAAAATTATACAACCGTAAACGTATACGTTTCTTGTAAATCGTTATATTTTATAAAAGGCGTCGTTTATTTTTGTTCCCGAGCTTTATTTGCATTAATTTAGTTTAAATCCCTATGGTAAGTGTTAATAGGATTGTTTCATTGAGAAGTAACAAAGGGTAACTTTATTGAGAGGTAAATATATTCAATTATGCATTTACCATTATGGAAATTGTGATAGTTTGTTCCAAATCTTATATATGTGGGTCTTTCTTTGTTGTGTTTCTTTGTCTTTCTTTCTTTGTTCTGTAAATATACATACAATTTAAATAATCAATAATAATTAATCAATAATATTAATTCACAATCAATTGCATTGATAAAATAAAATAACAACGATGCCATAACCTCCACTACACCTCGCTCAGAACTGCTCTCAAAATCCTGAAAACTCAAAGAATTGTGTTTTACGGTGCACACGGTGTGGCAGCCCCGCCTGTCGCACGCCACCCCAGAGGCGTTTTCAGCTTCCTCCGCCGCAGAGACACGGGCAGAGATGTTGCAAACACGGCAGTTTACCGTTTACTGAGAGCGGGCAAGATGGAAGACGGAGCGGATGGAACATTGTCATGACGGAGGCTCCTCCTGTGTGCGGTTGGAGGTGGGGGGGGTTACCCGTTGATGTTGATTGCTCTGACGAGCGACAGGCGTACAGCCACCCTGATCCTGGCCCAGTTACCTAGACCCAAGACAGGTGTGGCAGGTGTGGTGTGGTACTCCAGGTATATATATATATATATATTGACATACTTTTATTTTTTTATTCCCCTTGTGTGTGAAAATAGGTAAGTTCTGCTGCTTGGCGTGACTCAAACATCTGAGTCACTTTTCAGGATGTGTGTTTTTGTTTGTTTGTTTGTTTGTTGTGTGTGTGTGTGTGTGTGTGTGTGTGTGTGTGTGTGTGTGTGTGTGTGTGTGTGTGTGTGTGTGTGTGTGTGTGCGTGTGCGTGCGTGAGTTTTTCCCCAGTAAATAAATCTCTGGTTAACTGGTAAACTATGGGTGTGAATTTGACCAAATTGGAAAGTGTTGGTGTATCCCCAACCTCTATCAAGTATTTGCTCCTGTTGGCTTCAACTTATTTTAAAATTTATGGTAAATTTTAGCACGCAGATTAAATTACTCATATATAGAACTAAAACCATTTTCAAGAAGTTTGGAAGTAAGTATTACATCAGTTCCTCTGATTTAATTTCCATTTGTCTTTTTTTCTTCTAAAATTCACACAACTAAACACTGACATGCTCATGTGTATATTTTAAAGTGTCATCTTGTGGAAGAGTAGGAAAAAAAGAATACATATATACAGTGTATATATATATATATTTTTTTTTTATTATGATTGGTTTTTCATTTTGTTCGTAAAGACCAGACAGAATAATATTTTATAATTAAAATATATTACATTTGCTTTGAAACAGACAGAGCTCAAAGTGGGGTGGAAGCCTTTTGCCGATTATTATTTTGAATCTTTCATACTTAAGCTATTATTTAGATCTGTTTCAAACCGAGAATGAATCCTCCCTTCAGATGTCTTGAGTCAAAGACTTGGCGGCCGCGCCTGGGAATTTTCCCCTCGCTCCGGTCACATTTTGTGAAGGGCCAGCTCACTTTTCGAAGCGCTCTGCAGTAAAGTAATTCACTCCATATGAGTCGGGAGCACTGGAGGTAAGGAGGCCGACGACCGCCAGACTTTGCTCAGTGACTCCGCTCCACCGCCGCTCTTTGGATTCGACTCCGAGAAGGAAAATAAAAATAAAAATAAAAAAACACGTCCGAGGGGGTTGGCTCGGCGCCACATGGTGTCTCTCCCTCGAAGCCTGGCGGGGGAAAGGGCTCTTTTGGTGGTTGAGAAAACACACAAACGCTATCGCACAGCTCTGCGGGACACTCCGGTCACTTCTGAGTGACGACCTGCCGACCTGTTGATAACGACCGCTGTCACGGGCAACCCGCCCTTTAAACTCCAACGGGGGACTCGAAGAGGTGGATGTTCAAATGAGTAACGGTACAGTAAAGAGGTTTTGTCTTATTCGGGGGCGGCGAGACAAGGTACAACAACCAGGTCGTGATCGCAAAACAGCCCCCTTCAACAGCGATGGACCTGATCACCGTTCGGGGGGGGGGGGTTACCCCTGCGGTAAAGACCGTCTGGCGGCACCTGAACGTCCCGCACACATCTCCTCCAGAGGAAGGAGTCATCCTCAGGACTGCCGACTCGGGCCGGATCGAGAGATTTGCTGGCCCAGTCATTTTTTCACGGGTCCTTAAAAAAGGGGCCCTGGGTGGACTGAGATCATGCGCTGGTGACTCACGGAGGGGTCTGGGTCGATTTAAACGCAAATGTGCTGCACATGTGGCTCCCGAGGCGTCTCCAAACTGCACGATTCCGCTTGCGGGCCGGGGGTTGATTTTTTTTATTTATTTTTTTAGATTTCAGCAAATCGGCGAATGACACAGCCACCAACAAGTTGGAGCGCGCTGACATCATCATTATATCGACATCATTTTTTTTTTCTGGGTTTTTTTTTTGTTTTGTTTTTTTTTAATGGCGAAATATCATATGATCCTCATCCAAAATCACCGGCCCCTCTGGTCCCTGCCAGACCTCGACAAAACACAAAAAAAACTTCCCATTCCAGTCGGCTGCAGATTTTCCCCCCAGAAACATACAGTGTATTTAGGATATTCATGGGGGGAAAATGACGTCTGGAAGGTTGTGCGCCCATCAGCGAGACACGACTTCCTCCCAAATCAGCACCTCCCCCAAATGTTCCCCCAAATACAGTACAAAAAAAACACGAGTTTAGAATCAAATATGTCTGCGGCGCATTAAAATGTTCATAGTTCTAAGTATATAGGTATGACTTCCGTTTAATTTAACATCGATTAAAAAAATGTTTTTGAATAAAATGTTAATGGATTTTTTTACACCAGGGGTCTCAATCTGAAACGACCTGGGGGCCACGGACCAGGTTGTCCTGTCCCGGGGCGGGGGGGCGCTCGTTCAACTTTAAGGGGAAAATAAACTGTCCCGTGTTTTTTCATTTTCTTTTTTTTTTTTTTTCATATAGTTAAGGCCAAATAATATTGTCTGTCATCATAAAATAAATCTTTTGCTGGAGGGGACGCCCCCGGGGCCGGGACTCTGGGACCCCTGGTCTACGCCACTGGAGCTGTGCTGAACGACACACTGCGCGTTGCGTAAACACCGCAAGATCGATCGCCCGTCGTCGTCCAACACATTAACCCTGAAAAGCTGTTTGCTCAGTGGGTGTTCCCAGGTGCGGCCTGCCACACACTTCCTTGGAAATGAGTCATCTTTTTTTTTTTCTCTTCTTCTTCTTCTTCTTCTTTCTCGGCGTCAACGTTCGTTCCAAAGATCCACTCGCGGCGCGGCCTTTTTTTGGGCGGCGGACCCCCCCTCCCCGACGGCCCGCCGTGACCTCTGAGCGGCGGCCCGACGGGTCCCCCGGCCGCTGAGCGCGGCGGGTCCTGATCCCTCGGAGTTTTCCACGATCCCTGCGACGCCATCAGCATCTGGTCTAGACGGCTCTTGAATCACTGTGATTCACTAATGACCAGGATCCTGCCACGGTAGCGTTTTTTTGTTTTATGTGTGTGTGTGCGTGTGTGTGTGTGTCAGTGAGTCGTTTCCCTCCAAAAAAATGCCTGGTGCTTCGCCAACGCCTTTCGCTGACCAACACCCATGGAGTTTCCGCGGGGACGTCTTGAGCGTGGAGCCTCGCCACTTAAATAGCCAGAGGGTCTTGGTCGACCGGGTCTTCTTCGGCGGTCCTCCGCCGTTACGCCGCGGCGCCGCCGACCAAGCCGACCCAACGCAGAAACAAACAAAAAAAAATAGAGAAATTTAAGAGAATATATAAAATTAAAAAAAAGGGGGGAGGTGAGTGTTTGATGAGTGGCCGGTGGACGTGGATCCCTTCACTGTTGCTTCCCCGACTGTGGTGAGGAGACATGGAGACACCAAGGTGGACGGACCTGTCGCGGGACGTCCCACCGCCGTACCAGGTAGGAGACGGAGACACTAGAAGAAGGGAGCGTTGACGGGGTCACATTTAACGCTCATCATCAGGTGTGTTGTCAATGACCAAATATTTAAAATATAAAATAAACGATTTTGTGTTTTTTGTTTTGTTTTTTATTGTTTTATGGTTTGTTGTGGGTGAGAAATGCACTCATCCGTCTTCTAGTTCAGTGTTTAGGTTTTTGTAAATTTACATTTTTACGGTCATTTTTACTTGCTTTCTTTCAGTTGATATTTATTTCTCCATCAACAGGTTTATTGCCAAATGCTTTTCAGGTTCAGGTTCCGGTTACTTTATTCAGACACACAGTTTACAATTAACGTGCAACCAACACAAACAATGGACGAAGGTGATAAAAAGTGCTGGAGGCTCCGATCATCACTAAACCACCTTGAGAAATAAATGAATGAAGGTCGCTCACCCTCCTGCAGCATCCGTGCAGTGTTGCTGCGACAGCGTTGCTGGAGATTTGGACGCAAGACTCCGGTCGACCAAGACCCTCTCGCTATTGAAGTTTTGTTCGACACACTGGGACTGAAAAAACCTCCGTCCAGAAGGAAGGAGCCCAAATTCACTGTGCAAAGGGAGGTAGTCGTCATTGACTTTACAGTTGATTGTGAGGTTTAATGTGTATTTTCACACTTTTTGAATGCTTAGTTTGAGGTCTCTCTGTCTGTCCGTCCGTCTGTCCATCTACCTACCTACCCATCAGTCTGTCTGTCTATCTATCTGTCTATCTGTCCATCCATCTACCAACCTACCCATCTGTCTGTTTATCCATCTATCTACCTACCTGTCTGTCTGTCTGTCTGTCTATCTATCTATCTGTCTGTCTGTCTGTCTGTCTATCTAACTACCCGTCTGTCTGTCTGTCGATAACCTTCCAAATCTAGCAGCTTGTATACAGGTTAGGGGGGTATATTGTCATTGTAAAGGCTTTAATTGCTTCCTAGGAGCGGACTCCTGATTCACAGGGAATATTCAAATAAGCCTGTTATCATTTCATGCAGATTCTTGGACTCCTGCCGCGACGACGTCTTTCTTTCCTCATTTGGACACGGGTCGAGGAAAGGTGGCAAGATGTTGGCATAGCTGTTGACACGTACGCCCTGCTATGCCGTCAAATTGCCATCTTTCTCTTTCTCTCGGCGGCGAAGATCTGCTCCGCTGACGAGGTCGCCGCGGGGAAACAAGGAAGCCGTCCTCTGTCGTCTTTGTAGCCTGGAGTTGTTAGTCGGTATGTTATCCCATGTGATCCGATGAGAAATGTTGGCACCGCTGATAACGGTGATGGTTGTTATTGTGGTCGCTTGTGTGTGTGTGTGTGTGTGTGTGTGTGTGTGTGTGTGTAAATATTAATTTTAGGTTTCACGATGGTCTGTATGCATCAAGAATGCCAAACTGTTACATGGTGCATGGAAAACGACGAAAAAGAAGATTAGTATTATTTACTTCATTTGCATTTAAATCTAGGTTGGATGTTTATAGAAAAGATATTTGTCCATAAATGAAAGTCATGTGTCACAACTATTGTATTTATTATAACAAAAGCAAAATACTACTAAACTATTAAATACTACCACAATACAACTTTTTTTTTGCATTTAATTAATTTCATTATTTTTTTTAAATTGAGTAGAAAATCTCTTTTATAAATATTAACAATTCAAACGAAGAACTAGTTCACCTGTGTGTCGTTATGAATAAACATATTTGTCTGCATCAGAACTTTGCAGCCTTCAGCGCGCACCGATGGAAGACTCGTGAACGATTCGTACGTAGCGAACGAATGTTGTAGGTGAGTCGGTAGACAGGAGTGAATCTTCGACTCACAAACTGAAAACAATCGCAGAGGACTGGATTAAAAATAAAAAAAAAAATAAAAAAATAAAAAGGCCGAGGCATTTGGGGTAGTTCATGCTGAATGAGACCGGTTTACACTTTAAAAAAAAATTTGACACAAGAAAATTATAATAATTTCAATGTTTCTGTTTTTTTTGCGAAAGAAAGATTTCGTCATATAATAAGTCCAAACGTCATTCCTGTGGAAATTCCATTCACAACCCACAACTGAACCGACTCCCGTCGTTCCCTCGGCGCCGGGGGCCCCCGAGCCCAAGGAACGTCGACTTTTCAAGATCGAACGACTCTTGTTGTTGTTGTTGTTGTTGTTTCGGGGTTTTTTATTCCGGACTCGTCAACCGAAGCAAATCCGCCAAACGACGGGCTCGAGTCTTTCGCCACTTCCGGGGTGTCCCGGAAGACCGCGGTCTGCGCGTGCGCACGCCGAGTCACCTGACCCCCGCTGGCCCCCGCCCGGCCGCGCTCCTTCCTGCGTCAAGACAGACAAACGGACGGGACCGCGGAGAGGTAACGTCCATGGCCACGTATCGTCGTTGGCCGTTGTACGTTCGAGTGTGATTCCTTGCAGTCGCCGTTCCACGGGCTACTTCCCGGTGTTATTGTCCTTTCTGCGCAGCGCCGTTCGGCCGCCTTGTGCCGTGGAGCACGAGCCGGGAAGTCGAGAGCCGGAAACCGGGGCGGCTCGCCTTCGACGTAAAAGTTGCGCGTTTTCGCCCTTCAGAGTAAAAGCGGCGCGTTTTGGCGCGTGTTGGCGGCGGCGGTCGGTTGAGGCGGCGCTCGACGCAGCAGAGAAACAGACTCCGTCATGAACTTCGTTGGCAGCTGACGGTGCCGTCCTATTTCTGCCACTTTCCCACAAGTGGTTGGGGGGAAAAATTGCCAACGGGAGCGAAAACTGGATTTTTATTGTTATCGAGTGCTGTGATTCATGTATGTGATGATTCCTTCATAATGTTATCTACTTATTCATTTGATTAAGGGTACCTTCATCATCTGTCTTGTATATATTTGGCGTATCACAATTCTGATTATGATGTAATAATACAAGATATATAGATATATGAAATATACTATTATAAATATAATAGGTAATATGTCCGACATGGTCGCCACGTCGGGGCGGTCAAGATCCGCCGGTAAACAAATGCAGTGTGTGCTGGGGGGCACGGGCCTTCCACGGGGTCGACTGCGGCTCGCCGGCTCCGAAACGGACTTTCCTGTAATTTGGTTCGGAGTTTAGCGAGCTGCCGTCGGCTCCGCAGAAGGGTCCGCTGCACCGCTCCAATATGGCGGACGCGCAAACTAGGGCTGGGCAATAAAACGATCTTGATCATTTTTATGATAAAATCTCCCACGGTAACAATGATAGTTGTATAGTATTGTTTTTTTTGTCCGTTTTCCTTTAACTACAAAGACACGACACAAACAGCCAATCGTACAGCAGGGGAACAACCATGTGACACCAACAGCCCATCGTACAGGAGAGGAGCAACCATGTGACACCAACAGCCAATCATACAGCAGAGGACCAACCATGTGACATGAACAGCCAATCGTGCAGCAAAGAAGCAACCATGTGACCCGAACAGCCAGTTGTACAGCAGAGGAACAACCATGTGGCACCAACACCAATTTCAACTGGAACCCGCCTTCCTCCCAACCCGAACCTGGCTTGGGAGGTCCTAGTTAAAAGAGAACGGTAAATTAACTTGAAGGATTTTTACATCGGACAGCTTAGTGGCAGAATTATGACTGTATATCAGTTATGAATTATGTTCATTATTTAGTCTTTTTGTTTCTTGATTAAGTTTAGCTTTCTTAAATTAACCACTACAGCCAACGCGCTTCAAAACGCTCAACTTTTACTTTGAAGGCAAAAACGTGCAGCTTTTACTTTGAAGGCGAATGGCCTCTGTTCCCGGCTCTCCACTTCCCGGTTCAGTTTACGTTGCGCAAGTTGCATAACGGCGCGAGCCGACGCTTTGGCGCGCTGAATGGCGTTGCACAAGTAGGACAACGAAGTTAGGAAATACCCCCTTTAACTGCCATTTTTGATGTTGCAACGGGAACACCTGCAAATGACTGGCACTTGATGCACGGACCAATGTTTGTCTGTCGCTGTTGTCAAACCACTTCACGAGCATAACAAGCGAGTTTATCCAGAGTCGCAACACGCTTGTTTTTTTCCAGTACAGTAGCGAGTAGTTTGCGCAGCTGGACATTTACCACGTTCCAGGAATGAGAGTTGAGCATTTCCTTCCTGGAGTGTTTGCAAAGTGGAACAAAAATAATTTGAAAAATACCCGCAATTCCCTTATGTAAAAAGAGATTTATTGATGGTGAATACGGTGACTTCCCGTGGCCGCGTCGGACCGGAACTTGTGGCGTGAGTCGGAAAATCTGAACGCACCCCGGAGCCCAGATCAGGCGCAGAAACTCCGCACCACGCACGCCGAATCCCGCTCTCCCATCCCGATGAACGGACTTCCAGTTTGTCCTCGTCGTTTGTTGTTGTCGGCGTGAAGCGGGTCTCGCAATTGAGATCGGGCAATTTGTATCCCTTCGCCGCCTGTGACGGCCCTGGCGGCGGAATGTGGATTCGCCGTATGGCACAACCTGGTTCTCAGCGGTTACGGTTTTGTATTTTCCCAGCCGGCGTCAAGATGAACAGCGAAAACTTCACCCTGAGCGAGAGGATGGTGTCGGTGTCCTACGTGCGGCAGGGCTCTCAGGCGCGCCGCGGCCACGAGCAGCTCATCAGGCTCCTGCTGGATCAGGTGAGAGGAGCGGCCGCCTCCGCCCCAGCGCCAGAGGCAGGGGCGGGCTGCTCACCGACGCCGTCCGCTGTGCGTTCCAGGGGAAGTGTCCGGAGGAAGGGTGGAGCGAGAGCACCGTGGAGCTGTTCCTCCACGAGCTGGCGGTGATGGACAGCAACAACTTCCTGGGGAACTGCGGCGTGGGGGAGAGGGAGGGCCGCGTGGCGTCCAGCCTGGTGGCCAGGAGACACTACAGGTTCGGAAAAAGATCTGTGTCAGCTGTTCGAAGAAGGAGTCAGTCAGTCAGGCGTCTTATAGATTTATCTCTTTGACTTGTTCCTCATCTAAACGACTTATCTTGACTGGATTTTTAGAGCCGGGTGATTTTAGCGATATTGATATTGTTAAATGAGAATCGAGTTTGGTGCGCTGTGGACCATTAGCATAAAAAAAGCTTCACAGTCCGAAGTAATGAAGAATAAAATAGAATACAAATTGAAACATGTAAATGTCAAAAACATACAAATAGCCAAAAAATACAAATCAGAAATAGTGAAATGTACGGAAATATACAAGACGCGAACATACAATACACAGATGTGACACTATAGATATATTGTGACTACGATTTTTGGTTGTCATAATGTAAAACAAGTTATCCTGTCAATGTTCTCCATATTATAACGATATACCGTCCAGCTCCAATATCGATAATATCGATATCGTGACATGAGACTAGATATCGTGTGGGATTTTGGTTATCGTATTATTTCGATATAGTTAAAAGTCGTCTTCAGTGGCATGGTGGCGTTGCACTGCTGCCTCACAGCAAGAAGGTCCTGGGTTCGATTCCCGCCTGGGGCGCTGTTGGCACCGCGCTCCGGTGGGTTATCTCCCAAATAGGAGCCTTTCTGTGTGGAGTTTGCATGTTCTCCCCGTGCTCACGTGGGGTTTCCTCCACCTACCGTCAGTAAGGACCTCCACCAAAATTATGCACCCATCATGGTCTGACCAGCGATGGACACTTGGTACCAGGTCCCCGGGCGTCCGACGAATGCTGCCCACTACTCCTGGCTGCCCCCCCGGAGGAAGGAAAAACCAGGATGGGTCAAATGCAGAGGCCACATTTCACCGGCCACCATCCAAAAAAGTGTGTGTGTGTGTGTGTGTGTGTGTGTGTGTGTGTGTGTGTGTGTGTGTGTGTGTGAGATGTGTGTGTGTGTGTGTATGTGTGTGTGTGTGTATGTATATATATATATATATATATATATATATATATATATATATATACTGTATGCATGTGCGGTGTGTCATGTGACAAATAAAGACTCTTAATTCATAGGCTGTTGGAGCTGTTCTAACTATCTGTGTTGTCATACACACCGATCAGCCACAACATTAAAACCGGTGACAGGTGACATGAATAACATTGATCATCTGGTTCCAATTGCACCTGTCAAGGGGTTGGATTATTATTATTATGTTAGGGATATATTAGGCAGCAAGTGAACAGTCAGTTGTTGAAGTTGATGTTGGAAGCAGGAAAAATGGGCGTGGTCAGTATCTGAGCCACTTTGACAAGGAGCACATTGTGATGCTGGACGACTGGGTCAGAGCATCTCCACAAGCACAGGTCTTGTGGGCTGTTCCCGCTACGCAGTGGTTACTACCAGAAGTGTCCAAGGAAGGACGACCGGGGAACCGGCGACAGGGTCATGGGGCCCAAGGCTCATTGATGCACGTGGGGAGTGAAGTCAAGCCCGTCTGGTTCGATCCCACAGAAGAGCTACTGTAGCACAAATTGGTGAAACAGTGAATGGTGTTATGATAGAAAGGTGTAGAACACACAGTGCATCACAGCTTGCTGCGTATGGGAGCGTTTAGAGTGTCCATGCTGAGCCCTGTCCACCCCTGAAAGCTCCTACATTAAAGATAAGATTCTTTATCACACAGTGCACACACACCACAACACATGCACCCATGGAGCGACAGCGACCAACACACACATGCTTCAAATGGTGGCCGGTGAAATGTATTCTCTACTTTTCACCCGTCCTGGCTTGTCCTTCCTCCGGCGGGCAGCCATGAGCCGTGGGCAGCGTACAGCGACGCGCCTGGGGTCCCAACTCCAAACATCCGTCGCTGGTCAGACCACGATCTTGTGCATGTTTTTGGTGGCGGTCCTTGCCGATGTTATACCTCCTTGCAAGCCAAGGAGAACATGCAAACTTTATACAAAAGGCCCCAATCGCGCAGATAACCCACCAGGGCACAGTGCCAACAGCGTCCCAGACGGGAATCAAACCCAGGACCTTCTTGCTGCGAGGCAGCGGTGCCCAGAAGGTAGTCTGGTCTGATGGATCATGCCTTCTACATCATGTGGGGTTTATCTGGGGAAGATATGGTACCAGGATGCATTATGGGGAGAGGACAAGCCGGGGGAGGCAGCGTGATGCTCTGGACAGTGTTGTGCTCTGAAACCCTGGGTCCTGCCATCATGTGGATGTAACTCCGACACGTAGCACCTTCCTAAACATTGTTGCGGACCAACTACATAGGACCTGCCAACCTGCGCGCATTTTGTGTACCAACCACGCAATTCTTGGTCAAAATACGCAGGTAGGAAGTGGAAGCTGAAACGAAGCAAAAAACACATAAAGGTATTATTGTATTTTAATTAAGGGAAGCAATCAATCAATACAAAACAATACAGTACGTCTATGAGGTGTTTGAACCACATCCCTCTGACTGGACCACATGCTGCGACCTTGTGCTTGTGGTTCTGTAAGCCCTCCTCTCGCTCATCACCCACCGATACAAAGCACAGCGGTACTTTATGATCCACTGAGGCGCAACACTGCATTCCTGAGGTCAGATGGGACGTGGTGGAGTAATAATGTTCACCTATAAAACCTGAGATGCACCGATCGATCGGCCGGTGACAGGGATCAGTGGGTCAGTGTCAGGTATATTTTCAGATTCTGTGTCAAATTCACAAGTGACATGGTGCTCATGTACTCGTACCTGTTTATAAAAGCCTCCGATACTCAAACCCCAATACCAACATAATGTAACGTAGTCGCGTAGTTGATGCTCAAAAAAGAGCGAGGAAGAAATGTTGTAAAAATTCTGCAATGAATGCAATTTACTTTGGAATCGCAATTACCATATAAATACAGTGGTACTTTGGCTTAGGAGTTTAATTCGTTCCGTGACAGAGCTCGTAATTCAATCTGCTCGTATAACAAATCAATTTTCCCCATTGAAATTAATTGAAATGCCATTAATCCGTTCCAGCCCCCAAAAACCACCGCAATTTTTTAATTTTTAGTTTTTAAATAAGAAAAATAACAAATATTGTATAAAACATAATAAAACATAATAAAAGAGAATATCAAAGAGAATGGCTTATGTTTTTCTTTGATTTCATGCTTTAAATTCAATCAACATCATCCGCTTCTCCTTCTCAGCACTTACCCTCTTAGGACCCATGGATAGAATTTTATTTATTTTTTGGCAAAATAACTGCACAAAAAGCACAAAACGCAAAAGAGAGGCTTCCACGCTCAGGTCACCACGTGAATGGAAGGAGCGAGATGTGGATGTGGCCGCATTCGCTCGCCTCGCCCACCTCGCGGCCGCACCTGAAGCTCGCGCCTCCTGACTCACATTTTTGCTCGCAAATCAATACATAATAACCGACGGAACGACGGCTCCTAACTCGGAAAACTCTAGTTAGTGCACTCGTAAATCAAGGTACCACTGTGTTATATAAATGTATATTTGCAGTCAAAGTGAAAGAGAGTTTAATCTGAAGTTTGAACTGGACATTTCTATGTTGGTTGTATGTTGTGTCCAGTTACAGGTTGAATTCTACTGAAACTCGGTGACGGTACCATGTTGTATTTTATTGTAACTCAGTGACAGTTTCATGTTCTATTATTGTTCCATAGTGAATAATGAACAATAACAAACGGTGTCAAAATCAGCAACCTCACTATTGTGGTAACTGCTTATTGCAGTGGAGACTGTATGTGCAGCTGTCCAATCACGTGAGCGTGATCAGATCACATGATGTGTTTGTCATCGACCTACAGCAGATATACCCGAATAGACCAAATGATGAGAAAATGTTATTTCTTCAGTCACGGATTTTAACGCAAAAATGACCGGACGACAATTCAAAAGATGTGTAATAGTCAATGTTTTATTATGAACGTACAGTTGAATTCAAATCTGAATCGGCCAAAGTGTGAACGGGCCGGTCAGAGCCAGAAATCAGCAAGATTTAATCAGATTTAGTCAGCGTATCTCTGGTTGGTAAACATGTTCAGTAACTTTACCAGATGATGCATTTCAAGAGGTATATCCTCCTATGAATGTGTATACCGTATGTAGTATTACTACATGCATTTATATACTGTATATAGTACTACTACATGAATGTGTGTACTGTATATACTGTATATAGTATGACTACATGCATGTATATACTGTATATAGTATTACTACATGCATGTATATACTGTATGTAGTTTTACTACATGAATGTGTATACTGTATATAGTATTACTGCATCACTGATATACTGTATATAGCATTATGAAATGAATGTGTGTACTGTATACAGTATTACTACATGAATGTGCGAGCTGTATATAGTATCTTGCATACAATGTGATTATCCTCGTGACCAGACAAGACGCTGTGAATCACTGATCATTTTGTTGCAGTAACTCAAACACCACAGAGACTCTGCTACTCTGTTGTGGTACTCACAGTATTATCACAAGGTTGGCAGCTCCGAGTACACACCTTCATGACAACAGTATTCCCCGATGGCAGCGGCCTCCTTCAGCGGGGTAATGTGTTCTGCCACACTGCAAACAATTCCTGGCACGGAGGGAGCTACGCAGTATTAGTGGTTATTAGCGGTGGTTTTAATGTTGTGGCTGATCGGTGTATTTGTTGTGTGTAAATATGTTATGAAAGCACCGACACTCAGCCCCCGAATATCGGCAAATTAAGATATCATGGTATTTGTCAGAAAATATTGTGATAGATAGATAGATAGGGACTTTATTCGTCCTCGGAGGGAAATTGCCGTGTTCAAGTCAATAAGGAATAATAATATAATAGTAATAATAAAGTAATATCATAAAATAGAAAAACATTGGCAAAATACAATAATCCCAAACATTTTAAATAAAAAAAAAATATGTAACATGAACAGTAAACAATAAAAATGATCATACAATGAAAAACACAAATTTGGAAAGATACAATTAATCCAAAAAATTGACGACGAGTTAGAATATGGTATCTTGTGAGTTCCATCGGCCACATGAAGCGTCCCGCCTTGTCACCGTCGGCAGGTTGATCCACGGAATCGGACGCTCGGGCGACATCGCTGCCGTGCAGCCCAAAGCGGCCGGGTCCAGCCTGCTCAACAAGCTGACCAACTCTGTCGTGTTGGACGTCATCAGACTCTCAGGTACTTTACACCAAGCCAACAAAGAGTCCATGGAGCGGGGAAGGGTCCCGGTGCCTGTGGGATGTGGAACTTGTGAAGACAGGAAGAAAATACCCAAACTCTCCAGTCAGTTCGGGTGTGTGAACGCGTCCGCTGCACGGAACAAATTTCCATATTTATGTATTTCCTCAGGAGTGCGCAGTGCGGCCAGCTGCTTCGTGGTTCCCATGGCGACGGGCATGAGCTTGACCCTGTGCTTTTTGACCCTTCGCCACCGGAGGCCCAGGGCCCGGCACATCATCTGGCCGCGCATCGACCAGAAGTCCTGCTTCAAAGCCATGGTCACAGCAGGTGAACGCCAGCTCCAGGTCCAGTGGAAGCTCCTGTTGGAACAGCGTTTGGCTGCTGCTTTATAAGGATTTATTATTATTATTATCATTATTATTTTTTATTTTTATTTTTATTTTTTTGGTTTATTGTACATTTGCCCATTTATTTCACCCTCATTTTCAATTGTCTAGGTTTTTTTTATTGTTCTGTATTACGTTTCATGTATATGCTGTAGTCTTTGCTTGTTTATTGTTGTTTATGTCTTGTTCCTAGCTTCATTATATTGTTTGTTGTCTGTCCGTCTGTCTGTCTGTCCATCCGTCTTCCCTCGGCGGTGAAGTTAGAAAGCTGCGATTCCGTGATGAATATATTCAAACCATTCAAGGGAAAAAATAAATCCATAATCGGTATTAGAGGTTTGTATCAAATCAAAACAGACAAGATTGGAGTTTTCAAAAGGAGATGGTAGCAATATGTATTAATAACATTATAATTAAGAATAATATTATTGGATGCAACTGTCAAATCTGAAATGTTTTGCGTGCCTGAGCCTTTTTCAGTTCTTTGCGTCTTTTCCCTACGTCTCATACCGTGACGAGCGAGCACCGTCAGGCTCGTGTCCGACCGTTGTGTTTCTGTTGTCTTGTTTTTGTGGGGTCACCGTCAGGCTTCGAGCCGGTGGTGGTGGAGAACGTTCTCGAGGGCGACGAGCTCCGAACCGACGTGGAGGCGGTGGAGCGCAAAATCCAAGAGCTGGGAGCGGAGAGCGTCTTGTGCGTCCACTCCACCACGTCCTGCTTCGCCCCGCGCGTCCCCGACAGGTGCAGAACAGCAACCATTTTAAGACATGCCACGCCCTTCTATCGTTGGGTTTTTATGTATTGGAGCTGCGGCCCTCTTACGCTTTGCCTCGTCTCGCAGGCTGGAGGAGTTGGCGGCCATGTGTGCCAAATATGACGTCCCCCATATTGTCAACAACGCCTACGGAGTCCAGTCGTCCAAGTGTATGCATCTCATACAGCAGGTTGGTTACGGCATGGAAGATTAATATTAATATGTCTCCCATGTAATAATAAAAAATAATAATAAAAATAATTCTAATAATTCTAATAATAATAATCTGAGACAAACCATATTATAATCTGGGTTCTTACCAGGTACTAGAAGTGCTTGAACTTTGTCCTCAGAAATTGAACTACTGGAATACGTTGAAAATAGCCCCTTTTGTGCTGAAGTTCCCAGGTTTTGTAACTCGGGATGTTCCTAACGACTAATTTCCCTGACGTTCAAACAGAAGTTTAAATGTAGGCTAGTCCACTTGTCAAAAAGTAAGAAAACACTCAGAAAATAGAAAAATAAGTTGAGCACAATTTAATCTATAAGGTAAAACATTGTCTGAAAAAATATTGCGTATATTATAAGAGCGGTTTAACCGTTAATCACAGACTTCAATAACCAAATAGTTTTCCATAAAGCAGCATTTGACAAGAAAGACATAAAATTTCAGTGCAAATTATGTCAATATGTCATTTAAATGTGTTCATTAATAAAATAGTCATAATTTTGACCGACTAGTATTTCTGTTGCCGACTAGCGAGCGTAGCAAGGTTTAATCGACTAGTCGACAAATAGCACACATCCCTAATCATAATGTAATAAAGATTTTCCAGGATCTCTTTTACAACATGGATGATGTCTGTCAAGGAAATGTATATTAACTCCAGCATGGTTGCAAATAGACGCTTATAATATTAGATGGCAATGAGATAAATAATATATATATATATATATATATATATATATATATATATATATATATATATATATATATATATATATATATAATTAATAGATATACTATATTATCATTATCATCAGACATAATAGATACACTTAATACTAATTAAGTATATTAATTAATACTTAATACTTAATAGATATACTCTTATAAATAGATAATGAGAGTAAGATAATATTATATTTTAATGAATAAAGATCACATTGAGAATTTATTATATTTGTTTTGCGTGAAGTCCTTGAAAAGGACAAATAGTATTTCAAAAATGTACTTGAAAGCCCTTGAATTTGATTTTGTAATGCCAGAATGACCCTGAAATAATAATAATAGTAATAATAATTAATAATAATAATTAATTTGAGGGAAATGTTGCTCGGCCACCCAGTTGTCCTAAATAAATAAATCCCTACCTGTCCCGTGTGGCCGGTAGTGTGCTGACATGATGACGACATGACGTCACCTCTTGTCAACTCCTCCAGGGCGCTCGCGTGGGGAGGATCGACGCCTTTGTGCAGAGCCTGGACAAGAACTTCATGGTTCCGGTTGGGGGCGCCATAATCGCCGGGTTCAACGAGGCCTTCATCGAGGAAATCAGCAAAACGTACCCGGGTGAGTCCAGACGCTGTGCTGCTGCTGCCGATGTGGTTTTATCTCATCGTTTCTTCATCTGCTTTGATTAAAGAATCTGTTTTCATCTTGTTGTTCCAAGGGGAGAGAAACTGTTTTGAAGCCGGTCCCTCATAAACCTTTATATTAAACACCACACAGCTTTTGGCCTTCACAATACATTATTGTGTATTCTAAAAAAACAGGTGAAAATGTCCCCCTAATTGAAAAGTCAATTTTTTTTCATCTTTTTACTTTATACTATCCTTGTTTACATTATTTACAACCTCCTATGCCTTTTTGTATATGTTTCAACGCCACCACCTCCTGTTTATTATTACTATTACTTTTATCATCATTTTCATTTTATTTGTACGGGCTACTCGGTGACACTTCCCGGTTTCACGGCAACAACCACCAAACACTATTGACAAACCACTGATTGTAGCTCAAACTCTGGGAATCTCATTAAAAAGTGCCACAGCCCCCATGTTCCATTTTTAGATGAGTTGAGGGTGGAACGTGGCTGCAGGTGAAAAGCTCCCTCTACTGGCGACAAAGGGCTATCGCAACATGTCAGGTCGTAAGGGTGACAATAAATCAAATACACATTTCCGTCATCGGAGAAAGGTAAACGTATTTAAAAGAAAAAAAAAGAATCAAGATGTGTCTGGGAGCGACATCGTCAACACTGTTTAGAAAATATCAGCGAAAAGCCCCGTGTGCCCCCCGTGCCGTGTCCAGGTCGAGCGTCGGCCTCGCCCTCCCTCGACGTCCTCATCACCCTCCTCACCCTGGGAGCCAGCGGCTACAAGAAGCTCCTCGCCGAAAGAAAGGTGAGAGAGAGAGAGATTTTGATTTTAAAGCATCTTTATTTTAACACTTTCTCTAGTTCACAGGTGCAGACAATGATAAACAACACTTTGTTCAACAATAGAGCCCTACACGTTAAAAACAGACTGGAAGCACAAGTGGTCCTCCACCGGGGAACAGATGACGTCATTAAAACACCACAGCTTGATATAGACATCCAGACTAGAAACACTCTTCCTAAAACACTTTCCTTTCCCTCAGTTTGTTTCTTCTCGTGATTGAGATTTTTGAGAGGAAGTCCCTTTATTATCAAAAAAAAAAAGGGGGAGGGAAGGGAGCAAAAGGATCGGAGGCTTCCCCAAACCGCCCGCCGTCCGGCTCTGAGCCGCTCGCCGTGGTTTCCTGTCGCTCAGACGTCACCGCACCGCTCCTGCGCGTTGGGCCCGGTGTGCCGGTCCCCTTTTTATTTCCCTTTTTTTTTTTTTTTTAACTATTTGAGAACCTTGAAGGATTCAAACGCCGGTCGTAAGGTTATTCAGCGGCCCCCTCAGATCCACTCGCAGCGCTGGGTGACTTCTCGGTGGAAGAGCTTGGCGTTCGTTTGATCCTCTCCCCGAATTATATGTGTTTTAATGACGAGACGGCACATTTTTTACCAATTTAAATCCAAACAAAAGCGCGTGAACAGGAGCGACTGGAACGCACAGGAAGTGATGTCGCAGCACATCAGCAAAGCAAGGTCCGTCACACATTCGGTGAACAGCATTTGACCGTGAGGCTCGAGCTTTTTTTCCATCCCAAATTCGGCCTGCGTAGCACCGGCTGACGTCGGAGCTGAGGAAGGCGAACCCAGCTCAGAAACGGTTTTGTTGTGTTTGTCATCGTCGCGTCGACTTCCTCCCGTTCGCCATCGAAGAGGCTTCCATCGTGGACGACGTGAATACATTTTGCATGCCGCACACATGTGCGAAACAAGACCCGCCGTGCACGAGCCAGAACGCCTCAGATGAGCCTCACGTCCGGTTGGCATCCCCCTGATGCTCCGCATTATGTATAATTAATGTGCCGAACCGGTTTTCCACGGTGTCCTGCTGAACCCGCCGGGTTTTCACAAGCCCCCCCAGAGGCGGCGCCCCTGAATTATTCAGGTCGTGGATATGGCCTTTGTTTCCCGCAGCTGACAGCCGGTGGTCTTCCGGCGCCGACGCCCGCCTCCTCTCACCGCTCGACACCTGGATTTCTTGATTTCATATTTGAAAATCAGTTCCGACGTACATAAGTAACTCTGACATAACGACTGTCGTTAGGGACGCGTGAGTGGACGTGTATCAGTCGCCTGCGTCTCGGAACCTCGGCGCTCAGGAACATGTACTTGTGGTTGCAGTGTCATGGGTGTGCACCAGGGGTCGGTGCTGGGACCGCTGACAGTGTTTTCTTCTCCTGTGGGGACCTGAGAGAGTCGGGGAACACCTTTCTAGAAGGAGCGCAAAACACACGCACACACACACACACACACACACACACACACACACTGCCTTTTGAGTCGTCCGCTCACTCCCTCTGCTCCCCAACGCGCTGATTCGTTGATTCGTTGTGTCGTTGATTGTTTTATTATTCGTCTTCCGCAGCTTTGTTTCTACGCGTTGATTTATTTGTATTTGTTTGAAAGGCTCTTTGTGAACGCTGCACTTAAGGAGCGCTTTCTCAAAACCTGTCTGTAGTTTGAGCCCCCCCCCCCCGCCCCCAGGCTCCACACAGTGGACCGTTGTTCCTGGAGAACAAGGGGCGTTTTGGGACCCTTGACGTCAACATTTGGGCGACTTGTTGTTTTGTCTTACCCACGACAAAGACGATCCTCTTCCCCCTCTTGGATTCTTGGTGTTTTCCTGCCGAGGGTGAGTCAGCAGCCGTGCACTGAGCCGGCCTCTGTTCCGGGGTCAGAGCTCCCACGATGCACCGCGCTGTTTTGGGAGGGAGGCTCCGTACCTCCGCCGACCCTCCGCGGCGCCCCCTCCTCCCCGTCCCGTCCCGCCCCCTCCCCAGCCGGTAAAAAGCGCCGGCGTCTGGAGCGCTCCCCCCACCGCTCCGCAGGGACTCCGCCCGGCGCCCCCCAGCCCACGTGTCCGGCGCTGCCCTCCTCCGTCCCGACCGGTTAAAAGCTCGCCGCCCTCCTCGCCCGCCTCCGCTTATTGATCCCGGAGGTGGGCCGCCGTGACGTGAGCGCCGATCCCGACCGGAGCGGATGTTTTTTTTTGTTTTGTTTTTTGGCCTCGTCGGAGGAAGCTTCCAGAATCAAAACCGTCGGGGACATGGCGGTGCCTCCCGGTCGTTCCGCCCGATGAGTAATAAACCCAGGCTAGAAAGACAAAAAGACAAGAAAGACTGGTGTAGACAGGGGTGGTGCAGCCCTATTTATAGTTGATCAAGATATATATATATATATATATATATATATATATATATATATATGTGTGTGTGTCGTTGTTTTTCCCTTCTCTCCATATCTCCACGGTGTGAAGGAGATGTATTCCTACCTGGCTCAGGAGCTGGAGGCTCTGGCGTCGGCGCACGGGGAGAGGCTGCTGCACACCCCACATAACCCCATCTCCCTGGGTGAGCAGCGTCTGGACATGTGGCTCTTTACCGACAAAACTCAGAATTTGGGCGTGCCCCTTGACTAACATATTATTTGTATTTCTGTGCGTGTGTGTGTGCGTGCGTGCGTGTGCGCGCGGCCCCGCCCCTGCAGCCATGTCTCTGGATGCCCTCCAGACCCGGAGCGACAAGGCGGTGACTCAGCTGGGCTCCATGCTGTTCACCCGGCAGGTTTCCGGGGCCAGGTACGAACACGCCACGTCAAACTTGTACGGGGATTAAATGGAAAGCGGACGGAGATGCGCCAAAGCGGAGCAGGCGACAGAAATACGGTGGGGAGGTGGAGTTCTCAACACCGAACACAAGGGCTCTGGGATAAGTAGCAATAAGTAATGGGATAAGTAAGTCTGCCAGAAAAAACAACAACACAGCACTGTGAAATACTCTATTCTGATTGGTCAGTAGTGGCAGTCGGCACTCAGTTCTTTCCGAACAGTGACCGATAAATCGTTAAATCATCCGTTAAATAATGACCGTTGCCGCGGGCAACCGCTCCTCTGCCTGGCTTCACGTCCCTTGTATCACTCCGCCTACGTTCCAATGCCAACACTAACTAGTGGCGCCACCTTGTGACTCCACATAGAAGCTGCAATGAGAGACACGAAGAGATGAACGGGGACGTGTCCAATTTCACTATTAATAAGGTTCCTGTTTGTTTTTTTTCTTGGGTGAATAGTTCGCCGCGTTGCAATCACGAGTGTGCGGCTGTACATTATCCTTCACTTAACATCGTATGATGCTTTCAAATCAGGAGGAAGTCCACTTTGCTTTTAAAAAAACGAGATGACATATCTACGGTTTCTGTACCAGCATCAGCTTCTTCTTTCCCTCCTTGGCGCTGGAGGCCGCTGGCGACGCAGCCCGGCACCGAGGACTTGATGCCAGTCAAAATGTGCTCAATCAAAAGCGTCGTCATGGAGATTTGATCAGTACTTGTTCTAGTTCTTGTCTGAAAACTCCCCTCGGCTTCACTCTCGCTGGTTCTTCCCAAAGTCTTTCCGGGAATGATCAACCGCGGCACGATAAAAACGCTTGAACTAAAATGAAAAATGAAAAATCCCTTAGATGGCTAGAATAGCTGCGTAAGTAGATAAAAGGCAGGTTCCATCGGGCGGAGCCTGGTGTGGTACTTGTATATATTTTTTGTCCGTTTCGTTGTTTCCACGCAAAATAGTTTGTGACCGACCTCGGGAGACGGCGTAAACACTGACAAAACAATCCTCATGAAGGGTAAAATGGCAGCCCCGGCGTGGCGTGCCGATGGGTCTGTTCGGAATCGGACGCACCCGCGGCTTCCTCGCGTCACGGATGCCGCCGCCGGTTCCCTTTGCTCGCCTTGCCGTGAGGGGAACACCTTCACGGCCCCGGCGTCGGAGGCGACACTTATCCTCGTCTCTCAAAAGGAAGAATAGTGAGAACTACTCCGAGAGCCTCAGATATAACTGATATGTTAACTTGCGTCGTCCAGCCTGTAAGTCAGATATTGCGCGAGGACGTCGCTGGAGCACTCAGACTTTTTTTGTTCTTCTCTTTATTTTCACAATTTCTCCCCAAAATTTCCAATCCCCCCCCCCCCACTCCATCAACGCTCGTGCCTCCTCCCTTGGAGGTAAAACGCTCAGGGTGTCAGGGATCCTCCGGAAGACAGCGGCGGAAGCTCCAGGTCCGGAAAAAAACAAATGTCCTCCCCGGTGTTTCAAGCCAAACAAATCTGCATTTCACCCGTCGGCTCCACCCGGGGATTCATTATCAGCCGGCTCGGTGCACGCCCGGAGCGGCAGCTTTGGCGGAGGTTTTACTTCCGGAACGCGGGGCGCTCCGCCTCTGCCAAAGCTGTGACGCAAATAATAATGTGTCCCAGGGAGAAAAGCGATTGCAACAGATGCAAAGTATGAGGGAAGACTTGAGGGACTTGGATCGAACGGTCGAACCGATAATTAAAAGCCGCCTCGCTCAATTTCACTTTTCCCTTTCCCTCTCGATTTTGAACGGAAAATCTGGGCGCGGTTAGTGACCGGGCGTCCGGCATTGGATAACGCCGTTGACAAACGAAAGCGATTCTCCTCGGCCGCTCGATGAGGTTGGCCTCAATAAAGGAGAGACTGCGGTTGCAGCTGCTGAGCTCAAGGTAGTTTTGTTTTTTTTTAAATAACTGAGCGAGGGATTGATGCATTGCAGCAATGAGAGCCTTCGGGGAGTCATTCAACAACCCCGGTGTGGAAAAAACAAAAACAAAAACTAAAAAAAACCACCGTGCTCATACCCAACCCCTGTGTGTTCCGCCCCCAGGGTGATCCCCCTCGGCAAGGAGCAGACGGTGAGCGGGCACACCTTCCGCGGCTTCATGTCCCACTCGGAGGCCTACCCCTCCCCCTATCTCAACGCCGCCTCGGCCGTGGGCATCACGCGGGAGGACGTGGCGCTGTGCGTCAAGAGACTGGACAAGTGCCTGAAGACCCTGAGGAAGGAGGGCGGCGCCACCGCCGCCGCCGACTCCACCAAAGACTGACGGAGCAAATCCAGCTCATCTGATTCAGCTCCGCCCCGTGACCTGAGCCCAGTTCAACTTTTTTGTTTTTAGCATGCCCGGCTCCCAGTGATTTTGTGCGGCGGTCACGATGCGGCGCGGCCATTTTGCAATGACCTCCATCATGAGCCATCCTTAATTGTTTTTCTTCGACCACGGTCTCATTGCACAAACCGTCTGACGGCAGAGAATTTCGGGAAGCACCGAGTTAAGCCTGTAAAGCGGACGTCTCTTTCAACGCTGTACTTAATCATCGTCACGAGTCTGATTCATGAGTTTGATGTTTCTTTGTGTTTTTCTTCAGTCGGAACCAGGTTTTTCTTTCCCCAGGGAACAGCTGGATCCAGCCGGCGTTGGGGGAGGAAAGATCACGTCTTACGATATTTTGTATAAATGTGTAATAAATTTCAGTGTGTGGCTTTTCCGTTCTGCATCAAACTCCATCACGCACCGCACTTCCACACATGAATATGGTTTCGATATCTGCTCCTCCACTCCACGGTAACTGGAGCCCAGCGCCCTCAAACACATTTACTCCTTTACTTCCCGCCTGCGTAACCGATAGCAACCGGCCCAAGCCGGATCAATGCGGCGAGCGAGGAGCGGGCCCCTCCCCGCAGGGGGGACCACCCCCGGAGCGGGCGCGGCCATCGGGAGCCGCCTACGGGCTCCCCCCTTCTGATCTCCGACGCCGGCCGTCGGGATGCGGAGCGGGCGCCGCGCCCTGACGGATGACTAATCTATATTCCGATGCCGCACTCCCTGACCATATCCCCACCTGCCCCCGGAGGCCCGCCGGGGGTGGTCAAGGTGTCGCTCCCCGACAACGCAAGTGAGGCGGGCGTGGCCACACTCTGTCTCCCTTGGTTTTTCCTGGTCGTCGGCAGGGTTCACGACGCCTCCCCCCTTTTCACCCCCCGGTCCCCCCTGTCTTGTGCCTTTAAATCGGAACCTCCCTTTGTTATTGCGCTCCTCTCCCTTTTGTGCGTTTTGCAAGCCCCGGTGGTTTCAAAGCCATTTTCCCCACTTTGCGCTGACGCGGCAAAAAACATCACGAACTGCCCCGCTTTCGGCTGCTGATGTTGCAGGCGCTGCTTTCGGAGGGAGAGCGTGAGTCAGACGCACTTTCTTTTGGGCTCCTGCGAGGGTGTGGAGGCCCGGTTATTGATCGGGCCTGCTGCAGTGGGTGAATGTGAGTGGATTTATTTTCCTGCCACCGAGTGCCACGCGGATATGAAGGCAGGTCCGAGAGATGCAGAGCCTGCGGCGTTTCACACGCTGTGGCCACTCAACCTCGGTTTTTGCAATGACGTTCTCGTGGTGTTTCGTGTCTGACTAAAGAATTGATGCGCATTAGATTTTACGATAAGCGTTAGTTCTGGACTCGTCCGCTGTAAAGGCTCGTAGGCCGACGTGGAACCAAGTCGACACATTAAATATTCACCCCTGGATTTCCATTTTGCACGCTAGGTTTTCAACCAAAAACACAATCTGCGCCCATCAGCACTCCCCAAAATAAGCCTCTGGCGTAAAAATAGCCGGCGTCTGCTGCAAGGATATACTCTATCATGAGGGTTTCCAGGGCCCTGGGACGCTGGCAGATGACAAATCGCCCTCCGGCTCCCAGCTGCTTCCTGGCAGGCTGCGTGGAATCCAGCTGGTGCAGGGACATGATATGGACCCGTTCCGCAAACCTTTCTCGAATGTAACATCTGATCCTTTATGGGAATGAGAGGGGATGGGCCCCTGTTTGACTCCCACACCCATGACCTGCAATAAATCCCATCGATTTTCATGTGAATTATGTGACTTATCTTGAAAGTGTGCGGCGGGTCTGGCCAAACCTTAATGCACCGTCCATGCACTGCTGTAATTGGGTGTCTATGAACTACAAGAGGCGTTCTCAATTTAGGGTCCGGGGACCCACAAGTGAACGTCCAAGATTTTTCACGGGGTCCCCAGCAAAATGATGAATATTTCAATCCAACCATTTTTTTAACTATAGTATATACAGGTGTAGAAGCTTGGACTAAATCATATCCAACAGTAAAAAATCGAATCAAATGGGATCCATGGCCTTACTGCGTATCAAATTGGAAAAAAGGTTGAGAATCACCACACACACAGCACCAAGGCCCCTATCTTGAGTTTCATGGATTTAATGTCCTTTGCAATATGCAACTGTAGTTGTGATTCCTATCCTGCCGAACATTTCATTCGACATCTTTTTGTTGTTTTGGTGCATTCCTCTTGTAGGGAGTAGGTCAGTTGTAGCCTATGTTAAATAATTTATTGTATTTTCAAGAGTTGCTTTCTTAAAAAAAAATGCTTTAAATGTAAAGAAAAAAAGGAATCCCAAATATTGAAGTGAACCTTGAAAAGCTGCAAGACCTCTACTAATATCTTCTAACTGTAGTCATGATTGATAATGATAAGTTATGATATCCTATGTCATTCTACAAATATATTTATTAGGTTTGACTTTTGGAAAATATAAACTTGATGGGCATTTTAAATAGTCGAATTAGTTAAACTGTAGCCTATTTGAAATCATTTGTTTTATATTATAATGTAAAAAAATGAAGTCTCATCTTAAAACGCATGTTGCTGCAAGGACCCTTAATCATAATAATAATAATGCTAATAATCATAATAATAATAATGCTAATAATCATAATAATAATAATGCTAATAATGATAATAATAATAATGATACTAAGTAATAATAATGATGATGACAATAATAGTGATGATAATAGTAGTAATAATAATGATCATAATCATGATTAATAACAATAATAATGATAATGATCATGATAATCATAATAATACTAATAATAATAATAATACTAACAATACTGTTGTTTTTCCGTGCGCGGCGCAGTGCCTCAGACTTAAATAAATAATGAAAGTGGTCTGAGCTGCAGCTGATCTGCTGATGTCAGGGATCCAGTGCAGCATTCCACGGTGCAGGCTGCAGGGTCCGCCTCGCCGCTCCAGACCTTCCAAGCACGCACATGCGAGCCGGGACCGGACCGGAGAGATGCCGCCGATGAAGACCTGGGCTTTGTTCCCGCTGTGGCTGCTGTGCACGCCCGCGCCGGCTGATCTGAAGAAGGCTTTCCGATGCCCTTCGTCCTGCAGCTGCTCCAAGGAGTCCATCATCTGCGTCGGATCCTCCAACGTCCCGAGGATCTCACCCAACGACGTCAATTCCCTGTGAGTAAACTGCCCTGCGTGGTGCATTTTCACCCAGGAGCCGAGATTTAACCTGAATACCTTGTAATATGTCGTATGCATGTGCTGTACCCTTGCAATGCCTATGTAGGACCTATGCAACGCCTACAGTATGCAGAACCTATGCAATACCTATTTTGAACGTTTACAATAGGCTCCCTATGTATAACCTATGCAATACCTATGTGTAATGTATTTAATCAAGCAATACCCATGTAATGTGATACATAATACCCATGTAGTAAATATGTAGTATCTATGCAATGCCTATGGAAAACCCATGTAATACCTATGCGATATTCATGTCATACCTATGCAATACATATGTCATACCTATCAAATATTCATGTCATACTTATACAACACATATGTATGACATCTGCAATTCCTATGCAATTACTAAGCACCGTGCCATGTATTGAATCAAGCATCCGTTGTAATCCCTCCCAGTAACTGCAATACCTTACAGTACAGTATGTCATATGCATAATGTAGAACCTCTGCAAAACCTATGCAACACCAATGAGGATCAAGTTGTTTTCCCCATCCACATGTGTCTAGATGTGATGCTGCTACTACAAAGTTATAGCTGTTTCTGAATAGGGAGCCGAGGCACTGTCCTTCTCCACTCAAGATCACAATCGCACATCTTTTATTTGGTTTTGGTCGCAACACTTACTGTATTATTTATTTTCTGCAGGAGCATCGTCAATGGGACTTTCTCTGAGGTCAAGGAGGCGATGTTTGCACACATGCCCTCCCTCCAGCTACTGTAAGAATCCTCCAGACATTTACAGTCATTTCAGTCACAATACACAAATTCAATTGCTGGATTTACTATTATTATTATTTTAACAGACGTATGAAAAAGTAGAAATCTGCGGTTCCATTTGTTGACTTTTCGTTCAACTTTCAGTTTGCAGACTTGGGTTAACAACATGTTCGCGCTTCTGTCAGCCCGACTGACGCATGAAATATCGGGACATTCCTCTTGATTGTACGTTTTTACAGGTAATCGATGCACGATATGGAGCAGAATGAGGATGCCGCCAACGCTGCTGCAGAACAGAGAATGGGTTACATAAAGAGTGGGACATCTACTACAATAACATTCACTCGGCTGCTGACAATGCAGTCGAGGAGTCGGGGGGTGGGGGGGGACTCTGCCGTTCCAACCCTGCAGAGCAAGCCTTGAGCTGGGATGAGATAAAGATATGATTCCACTTTATGAACCCTCCGGGGGGGTGGGGATTTAAAGTAATAAAAGTAATTCTGTCGACCAGTTTGGTGTATTTGCAGCGTACAGGAGAGTACAGAAGAGTCCACGGTGGTTCACCCTGGCTTCAAAGCGTCGATGCTGACGCCCGGCTAAGTCATGAGATGCTGTAGATGTTGTGTGTCTTCTAAATTATGAACATCTCTCGAAAGTGCAACGCACTTTTGTGCCGTGCCCGACCGGTCGTACTTACCGGAAGCCGCCGGTCTCCTCCGACTCCATTATACACTAATGTGATGCTGGGATAAACAAAGAGGGGGCAGACGAGCGCGTTAGAGCACCGGAGCGCACGACACATGTTGTTTATTTCCATCTCATCGCCCGGCTCTGTGGAATAATATCGGAAAAATATACCGGCAATTAGCGCCCGCTTATTTCTGAATAATGGCCGCTGTCTGTTAATAACGGCCTTCGCCGCGGGCACTCGGCCAGCCCCTTCACCGCCTGCGGTTTTCCTACCCCTCGTTTCACGCGGCGTTGGCTCCGCTGGGGTGGAACTATTTTTTTTGGCAGAGGCACTTAAACCGGGCGTTCGGGGGATAACCGTGTAGCAAGGGCAATAGCGGTACTGTGCAGCCAGCCGTTATCATGAAACAAGCCCCGTCAGGCTGATTGAAGGCTGGTCACCCCGCCAGCGGTGGTTTTTGCGATAATGATCGGCCGGCTGCACATTATTCCGCACTTTAAGATGCGGAAGGACAAAAAGCCGAAAACCCATCATGTACGTAAACTGCACCGCCCCGATGCGTTACATCTCTAATTAGTTTGAGAGCAGCAGTTGTTTGTTGACGATTATAATAGTTTGGGCTTTCATGGCCGGAGGGTCAAGTCTGAACTAGATTATTATACACACTGATAGAGTAATGTAATTGCAATTGCAGGTAATTGAATGCCATTGCACGTCGCTATTTATGCATTTCTATATTTTTTTTCTATTTCAAGGATTCAAGGATTCAAGAGGTTTATTCGTCACACAAATATACATACTTTCATACATATATGCAGTGAAATACTTTACTTTTGTTATCATTTGGTTTTCGCTCAATCATCATGCACCCATTTAACTGTTCCTCATTTTAATCCCGTAAACGGGGCTATATCGAATTGAGAGACTGTTGCTGTTTAAATCATATTTCCTTGTTGTTGTTGTTGATGATTATTATAAGTGGGAATAATGTGTTTTCCTGGCTACACCCATGTCTTTTGCCAGCAGCTGAGGACCTCACTCTGGCTTTCAATGTGTCACGGCTTCACGCCACGAGAGAGTATCACTTGCGGGGACAAAAGGCAGCGACATCGATGACTCATATCACGTTGGCCTCAGGACGGGATGCTTGTGACGTTCCAGTCGAAGCATTGGCTCGTTTATCAGTCACCGCCTGCCTCTGTGACCCGTCGTCCTTCTGCGGTGACAGAAGGACGGAGGAAAGGCTCTGCTCTCCGTGGGTGACATTAGTTTGTGCTTGCCAGCGAGTCCGTTATCACCTTATAACGCTGTGTTCCGGTGAAAACTGGGAGCAGATCATTCCGAGTCGCCGGTGCCAACGTCCGAACTGAATGTGCCTCCATTGTTTCTGTTCAGGGGGAAAATAGCTGTGCCATCGCAAATATGTGCAATTCTTTTAATTTTACAAGCGTCGCGTAAAACAGTGTAAAGTATATACAGTATAAATATCTGGTAAATACAGAGTAGTTTAGATCAAAGTTAAACGTTTTTTTAAATTTACGTTTAAAAAAAACAAAAGCCAAACCTCACGTCTGATCGAAATTGCCCCGAAACTCTAACTTGGAATTCTGACTCAAATGGCCGTTCCTTTGCACTTTCCCGGTAGGCAGGCGGATTTTCAGAGGTTCCAACTTCAATTGAATTGAGCATTATTCTCGAAAATTTAAATCAATTTCAAGTTCAGGGACTATTACAAATCACCTATGCACTTAAATGCCCAAAAGCTGATGGCATTCAACACCTCATGCGGTGACCGATGACTGTCGACTCTTCCGGCCAAAACACAGATTCTTTATTCACTCTTGCCGTCTTACTTGGTTTTTATTAATCATCTTGTGCTTTTCTCTCCCTGGTCATTTATCACAGGCTTCTCAATTCCAATTCTCTCGCAACTTTACGGGACGACGCTTTCTCAGGCCTTTCCCACCTGGAGTACCTGTGAGTAGATTTATGCCGCGGAAAAGCTCGACGTGCAAAAAGGGCTTCATGTTAAAACGGGGGTTACGATAGTGATCTGACTTTCTCTTAGTCAGCTTGACTTGTGTATGTCAGCGCCCAAAAGTTAATGCCCCACTGGGATTCACCATGCTGTGTTGCCATGTTTCCACAGATTCATCGAGAGCAATAAAATGGAGACCGCATCGAAATACGCCTTCAGAGGACTCAGGGACTTGACTCACCTGTGAGTTTCACCCTTTATTTATGTTCATTTATTGAACTAACACTGCTTGTGGAATGCTCTCTGTATTGGTAATATCCAACAGTAAGCGTCTAATAGCAGTAAATGATCAATCGTGGTTTCACATTCAACAAAACCAGATTAAAATGGAGTGAAGACCATTCAAGCACTGCCACGGACTGTTTGTTGGATTGCCTTGATTGTTGTTGTTTCCCTGCAGCTCTTTGGCAAATAACAAGATAAAAGCTTTGCCCCGGGATCTCTTCATCGACCTGGACTCTCTGATAGAGTTGTAAGTTTGCGTTTCGGTCATTTCATCTCCACGGTCTCGTATAAACATTGTATAGGATAGATGCCATCGCATATACACAGGGTGCACAGGCGGTCCTCAAAGTACAGTACTTGAACTAAACTTTTGACAAGTAGTGTTACAGTACTTTAAAGGACCTGAAAATACCATTGGGTTCTTCAGGGCTGGTCCGTCTTCAAACCTCCCAAGCCCTCGTTCCTAATGAGTCCTTGTGAACAGCTAAATAGCGCTGGAAAAATTCAGGGAAAGTCCCTAAAAATAATTCATAGTCTTTATATGAAATGTGTACACAGTGCTGTGCAGGTGACTGAGTCATCTGCACGCTTGAAATGATCTATCTCTGCACAAGCATTAGACCTTGATCCAACAGCAGAGATGCCTTCCAGAGTCTTTCACTGGTAGAAATGAAACCCTGATCACTCGCATGCCTTTTTTGCAGGGATCTGCGCGGCAATGCCTTTGAGTGTGACTGCCGGGCCAAGTGGCTGATGACGTGGCTGAAGAGCACCAACGCCACGGTGTCGGATGTTGTGTGCGCCGGCCCCGAGGACATGAAGGGCAAGCGTCTCAATGATATGGCCAGCCTGCACAACGAATGCATCTCCACGGGTGAGACGGGCCCCAGCCAGCTGGCAGCGCCGGCGTCTAACTGGCATCCGTGCCTCGGCGACCAGAAAAGCGACCGATAGAAACCTTGGAAAAAAAGTTGAATGCCGATGACGATTTCTGTTCAATTTTTGGCGTTGAAGTTTGAAGGTCGCTCGGCCCACCGCCACCTTGGACGGCTGCCGATATCTCAAGCTCTCCAAGCGGGCGGTCCGTCCGCATTGGACTCTTTTTCGGAGGAAGCACCCGTCATCCCCAGACCTGTCAGTCTCCGCTCAGTCCCCGCTCCATGAGCTGTGCCGATTATCCCACTAAAGTGGTTTCACTTTAGTTGCGAACGTTCCGTTACTAAATGACCGGTTTTCTTCCTTTGAGCTTATTCGAATTTGCGAAAAACCAAAAACCAGAACGAGCATCGTGGAGAATGAACAGGATGCTGCTGCTACTTTGGTTAAAAGTGCCATGCCTAGTCAACACCAAGGGACTTTTGATTGGATTTTTCGAGTCCCAGACAATTTCTTTGAGGTTCTAAGACAATCGTCAGGAAATCTGGCGTTGAGAGTCATTCGGACCACGCTCCCGTCATCGGCCGCCGCTCGATTTGAGGCGGTCGGAAACTCTTGCGTCTCAGCTCCTCTGGTGTGTCCTCGAATGCCAAGATGTGTAATCCCCTGTGATCAGCGCCGTTGCCAATCCGATGGTTTGTGCACGGCCGGGATGGGGAAAAAGTCTTTCAATATGCGATGTCTGTCTTTTGAAAGACTTGACGAAGTCTTTTGGTGTATACCTGCCGTGACCCGGTTTATCGCCACCATACATTAGAGACATGTTTGGCATTGTTGGTGCAATTTCCATGGCTTCCCTTAGCGCTCGTCGACAAATATTACTGATTGTGCCTTTAAGTGCAAAAAGCTTATTTGACCACCATTTACCATCCAATGTCTCGACAGATTTTATTCTGCACCAGTCTGTGGCGTCGGAGTCGCTGTCTGTCGACACGTTCACATATAAGAACGACGTCTACGTTGCGATTGCCGCTCCCAACACGGAGAGCTGTATGGTTTTCCAGTGGGACCACATAGAGATGAATTTCAGGACCTACGACAACATCACAGGTATGGTTGCATCTTAAATACATGAACATGTGGTATTCCGACTTCGTTGACCATCTGGGCGAACATGTAAACTGACGTGTACATTTTATCAGATAAGATGTCATTGCATTGCAAGAGCATGAAACACAAAAAGGAAGAACAATGTTGCGTTAAACACTGCATTTCTGTTTCACACTGCTCGTTAGGCCAGTCCATTGTGGGGTGCAAGTCAGTGGTTATCCAGGACCAGGTGTTTGTCATTGTGGCTCAGCTCTTCGGGGGATCTCACATTTACAAGTTTGACGAGGACCAGAGCAGGTTCAACAAGTTCCAGGACATCGAGGTGTCCAAGATCTCCAAGCCCAACGACATCGAGGCCTTCCGGATTGGCGACGACTGGTTCTTCGTGATCGCGGACAGCTCCAAAGCGGGCCTGTCCACACTCTACAAGTGGAACGACAAGGGCTTCTACTCGTACCAGTCCCTGCACGAGTGGTACCGCGACACGGACGCGGAGTTCCTGGACTTGGACGGGAAGCCCCACCTCATCCTGGCCAGCCGCTCACAGGTCCCCACCATCTACCAGTGGAGCCGGAGCAACCAGAAGTTCACCCTCCAGGGCGAGATCCCCAACATGGAAGACGTGGTGGCGGTGAAACACTTCCGGATCAAGGAAGAGCTCTACCTGGCTCTGACGCGCTACATCGGGGACTCCAAGGTCCTGCGCTGGGGCGCCAAGCAGTTCGCCGAGGTCCAGGCTCTTCCCTCGCGAGGCTCCATGATCCTGCAGCCCTTTTCCTTCAAGGATCGCTACTACCTGGCGCTTGGCAGCGACTACACCTTCTCGCAGATTTACCTGTGGGACCCGGAGAACAAAGTGTTTGAGCGCTTCAAGGAGCTGTACATCCAGGCACCGCGCTCCTTCACCTTGGTTTCCACCGACCGCAGGAACTTCATCTTTGCCTCCAGCTTCAAGGGCAACACTCAGATCTTTGAGCACATCATCATTGACTTGAGCTTGTGAGCGAGCGAGGCGGATGTGACCTGAGCAGGCCTTACCGCCCCCTTCCTGCATCCAATGTCTTCCACTCTACAGTTCCAGAAAGGAAAGGGGTTATGTGGATATAACCGACGACAACGACGACGACAACAACAAAAAACAACATTTATTAGAATTATTTTTCTGTAAATATCACCCCTGGGTCAGATAGGAAACCTCATCACTCGGGATCTTTCTACGAAGGCTTGAGTTGTGTTTGTAAGTCCTGTACATGGAAATGTTCAATCCTCACGCCTCATCACGCATCGCGAAGCTCGACCAATGGGAAGGCTCGGCTGACGGACCGCCAGGAAGGGCGGGCGACCTGCATTTGTAAGTGACATGAAATACTAGCCGCCGTTCCGGACGCCATTGAAACGAAAAAAATATCAAAATTGAAATCATCATCGTACGGATTAAAACAAAAGAAAATACAAGGATTTTTCAATCTTTTCAATATTTCATGTGATTGTTGTTTTATAAAAGACGACAAAGAAAAAAAAAACAATCCAACTCGAGCCTACAGACCTGACATACGTCATTCCTCCATCTTTTTTGTGTCTCGGTTTGATTTCCATGTCGGGGGGAAGCCGAGGTAGTCAGGAGCGGTTGCCTTATCTATCTGCACTGGGGGTCCGGTGCGGTAACGGCCTCTAGCGCCCCCTCTGGCTGTGATGAATGATGACACCCCTTCGCTTTGTAATTACAGGGAGAAAATGTCTCTAAAGCACAAACCTTTAATTATAGATACGGGCCTTAAGAGCGTAGTGTAGGATATCAAACTGTGTGTGGTGTTAGTTTGATAGATTGGGGGCTGATTAGTATAACTCAAGCCTTATCTGTTTCGATACCGTTATTATTATTATTTGATAGAAATGCGAAGGGAGAGTCCTCGTGAACATGACACAACCTACCTTTAAACCAGGGGTTACATTAGGAAGCGTGTGTGGTGTCCTTACATGTAGTTGAGGGGAAACGTCAGGGAAATGTAGTCAATTTACACGTTGAATAATTTGATTCATCAAACTGATCTATTTTTTAAACGACTCCCGATCGATGAATACCCCTTTGAGGAAAACACTTTTGAGGTCGCCGAGGCTATCGGTCGCTCATTTTAGGGAAACAAAACGACGACATAAAAACATAAGTGGCATCATTTCCATGGTCACGAATGCAGGGGTAACACGTTTGCGAATCGTCTTAAAATGCTTTTCATTTCGTTCACACTTTTTAAAAACAACGACTGCAGAAAATACAAAGTGTGTCGTGACACACGACGCAAGCTCCATGTCCTGTTTGCCATACCACACTGGAATTTTGAACCAGATTTCTTTGCATTTTCTTTCAAAATGAATGCCGTTTTGCAAGAGCATGACATTCCGATCGGAGTGTTGGATACGACTAATAAAACTAAATATTCTCAAAAAACAAAGTGCTTCTATACAAAAGGAATGCGTATCATAGCAACAACAACAACAACAACAACAACAAAAAAAGGAATACACACGCTGTATCACAGACAGGTTGTCTTTTTTAAATTTTAAATGTTTTATTTTAAGCCTTTTTGAATGTTCCTCTTAAAGATTCCTGTAGGCTTAATCTGTTTAGTATGGAAATAAATCCCTCTACAAATACGATGACGGTGTGCTGTGTTATGAGTGTGTCGGGTTGTGTGACAGGATGCCACTGAGCCAAAGTGACTGGTCTCCCAACTGGGGTCAACGCAGGGGTCTCAAATGACAGGGCCGGGGGCCACATCTCCGCGAGACAATTTAATATGGTCCACGACGCCTTTATAAGATATTGTTACATCTGGCCTGCAAATCAATTTGAAAATTCACAATGCTTGATTAGCCCACACAATTGTATTTAATGTTTTAAGAGCTTAAAACAGAATACAATACTTGATATAATAAAAAAATTAATTATAATTACATGTCGATCTCTCAAACTTCTAAATTATTTGGCGACTCACTAATGCGTGGTGTAAAAAAAAAAAAAAAAAAATGAACACAACAAAAGAACGATACAATTCCCTTGTTCCTTGACGTTGGATGCCTGGCCGGTGGCCCCCAGGCCAGTGGCCCCCAGGCCGGTGGCCCCCAGGCCGGTGGCCCCCAGGTCGGTGGCCCCCAGGGAAGGCGTGAGACCCCGGGAGTAAGAGGATGAATTGAGTCAGCTTTCTGTCGTTTTGGAGAAAAACATACTCCTACATATGTGGAAATGTACAATAAAACTGTATACAATAAAACATGTCAACATACACTTAACCTAATGATAACAAATATATATATATATATATATATAAAGTAATAATAAAAAAGAACAGAAAAAAACAGTAACGACATAAATAATAAAGCGGAAAGTTTTGCAGTGTATGAAATACATGACAATGCAATAAACCTAATGACAAAAGAAAGACCATAAAAAGAGGTCAAAAAACAATTAAACAAACCTAAATTGTAGAGAAAAACTCCTAAAAAGGAGTATTTCAAACGGATTTACTGGCACACCTTTACCTCCACTACGTGACGTCAGGGGACAGTCGCTCTTTCGTCGCCTTTAAGTTCTCGGCGCCGTCCCGCGTCTCCCCCGCGTCCCACGTCACCGCTCCCGGTGACGTCACGGGGTAAACAAACCGACCGGGGCTGGACGACGCGGCGCGCGAAGCGACACGTTTTCCCGGCCATGGCCGCCGAGCGCCCCGCGAGGAGGACGGAAGGCGACTGGCAAGGACTGGTGGGCGAGGTGAGTGGACCCGCACCCGCCGCCCCCTCCGCGGACCCGACGGGCGCGGCGCGACCTGATGGAGGTGCGTGAGGTGGATGCGCGCCTTCCATATGGACGCCGAACGGGGGGCGCGGGGCGGAGTGAGCGGCGCCGCGTCGCGTTTGTTTGTTTAGTTTTGTTTTTGTTTTTGAATAACGCGTCGAATGACGGATCCCGGGGGTAATACACGGTGCGCCACCTTTCATTTGGGTGGGGGGACCCGGGTCCTCCTCCGCCTCCGGGTTCTGGGGCTGGCGCAGCCGCCTGGTGACGCGGGACGCGCGAAACGACTCGTTCCCGTCGAACGAACCCGTTAGAACGACTCGGCCGCGGGGAGCGAGTGCGTACCCCTGCTCGGACGCCACCTCGGGGTGGGCGTCCTGGATCCCGGATCCCTCGCGTGGGCAACAACGAGAATGCAGCTTTTCCCGACGGGGGTTCGTCGACGAGGGCGGAGTTAGATTTTGAGAAGGCGGAGTGACCGAGAGAGTCTCCCCGTTGCGCCACCTGCATCCACGATAAAAAAACCCACATTTTTCTGTTTTGTTTGGAGATCACTCTGATCGCCAACCTTTTATTATTGTTGTTATTGATTTTAGAAACGTTAAAAACGTGAGAGATTTAGGAGAATATGGGGAGGGGACAGCGGGAGAGGGCAAGGCGTGTCTCTGGGTGGGCGACGCCCGCCCGTAGACACGCCCCTCCGACCTACAAGCTGGAAATAATTACAGAGACTAAATTCACATCCAAGGCCTTTGGCGTAATTCTTAAGGCTGATCGGCACTTTCGCGTTCCACCGAAATGAATACGTTCGAGTCCAAGTCAATTTAAAGATTTCACACTTTGCATTTCTCTGCGAAAAATGCATTTTGTTGAGAGGGTTGCGCTCAAAGAACTTCTAGTCGTTGAAACCAGCGCGTCCAAACGGAGCCGAACGGACTCCTCCGACTCCCTGTCATTGTTCCAGAGCTCCCTCGCTCACGGTGCGTCACGGTAACCGAGCCAAACAAACCAAGAGTCAGGAAATCCAACGGATTTTTTCACCGAGGGACTCGCCACCAACGGAAGCTGGATCCGAATCCGTTCAAATTTTACGGTGTTTCCTACAATTGGGGGGGGGAAAAACAACAAAAAAAACCTCCCTATACAAACATTTCAATGTACATTGCACAATGTACATTGAAATGTGCTTGTAAACGTGCATTTGTGAGGAGAAGACGAAGATTGTGTTCATAAAATGAGGAAATGGCCATTTTCACATCAGTTCACTGCAGGAATCTCGTCGTTTCGCAGCAGGACATTTGGCGTCTTACAGGTGCAGTGTGTAGAATTTAGTCGCGTCCAGCCGAGCACCCCACCCCGTGGCGGTGCCACATGGCGGCCCCCCGTGGAAGGGACGGCGGTCGTGAAAGAACGCGACGAGCCATCTCGAGAGCCGGCGTTTGGTTTTGTCCATTCTGGGCTACTGTAGAAACATGGCGGCGCAACATTGCGGCCTCCATGGACGCGTCCCCCGCTCCCTGCGTAGATAAAAACGCCTCATTCTAAGGGAACGCCAACACAACGATTCTTGTTGTCGTTCATGGCTAATTTTCTCACTTGAATTTTTTCAATTTTCATTTTCATTATGCACGAATGAAAACATTCCGCTGCACCTTTTTGAACAAATTCCTTTCTCCGAGGCTCAGGTCCAGAAAAATAACATTTGTGAGGCAGCGCCGTAAGCGTCAACACCATCACAGGGCTCGATGAATGGGCATCATGCATCGCATGATTACGGATCCAGTCGTGTGTTTGAAAAGTAAACAATTTCGTCATCACGAAAAGCTTCCCGCCGACCAATAAAAGGACGGCGTGCTTTTTGTTTCTATGATGTCGGGCCTTCGATTCCCAGTCGAACGTCTGGCTCGACACAAGAGAGGAGGTCGCGTTTTTTGTTTTTTTTGTTTGTTTTTTTTAACCGCTTTTCGAGCGGGCCTTGAACGCACCGCGTGTATCCGAGACGGGAGGTGACACCTCCTCAGCTGTGAACAATGCCCTCGCTGTGTTTTTATTTTATCGTTATTTTTTTTTTTACCTTCTCATTACTTCTCGGACCCCCCCCCCCCCAGTTCCTGGTGTGCAAGCGGAAGCTGCAGAGTAAGAAGGAGGCTCTGCTGATCCTGTCCAAGGAGCTGGACACGTGTCAGCAGGAGAGGGACCAGTTCCGGCTGATGGCCAACCAGCTGAGGGAGCAGCACCAGGGGCTCAAGAAGAAGTACAGGGAGCTCATCGTGAGTTCACCCAACCCCAAAAAAATGAAGCCTCATTTCTGTTTTGTTTTTTTTTTAGCTCGGAGGGTTCTCCTTTTTAGGCCCCCGAAATTCATCGCGACCACGGCAATTACGAGAGAGTCTGATGCGTTTGCCTCCCTCTCCTTTTCCGTTTATTGTTATTTTGGAGCCGGTGCGTCGATGTGTTAAAATTCACATTTTGTTTTCCCAAAACAGTATTTTTAACTTTCTGGAAAGCTACTTGCTGCGCGATCTGTCCACCACAGAGCTCAGCAGTGAGTTTCAGGAAGTTGGAATCCCATTCACGTTCTGAATGGAGGTTTTAATTATTATCCACAAGTCTGTACGATGTCAACGTTTTATTCCTGACGTCATGGAGCAGTACTACGCCACCCACAATCCCACAGTGTAACAGCGACGACTCCGGTTGGTGGAGCTGGCCGTCGCCATGGAAACGTTTACCACGTCGGCGAGCGAGTTACCGTTAGCGCTGAACTCTACGAGCGTTGGCGTTTACCACACAACACTATTATTAACAATACAAACACTGTGATGGTGACAAGGGTTGAATTCAAGAGGGAGCTCTGAACTGTCGTTAGGTTGGAAGTCGTTGGAAAGGCGTCATTCCCAGCGGTTTATGGGATGAGCAGTTCCTCCACTCCTAATACTCCTAAAATAATGATGTGCACGGTCAGTGTACACCTTTGCATTTATTTTATTTTTTTCCCCGTCTTCCCATTTTTATTTTCTTCTGCTCCGACTCAAACGTTTTATGGTCACGGTTCATCTGGTAGTGGGTTGGCTCGGTTCCAGCCTCAAAACTTTTTATAGAAGGATTTTGTCAAACGTCAGTGGAGCGAATGAACGGTGGAATTCACTGTTGAGCTCTGCTGTCAACAAATCAAAACAGATTAAAAAAAAGATGATTTTTTTTTTTTTAACTTCATATTATCTATTTTGTTAAAATTTAAATTTTGAACTTCAAATTATCTATTTTGCTAAAATTAAAATTTTGAACATAAACTTATTTATTCAGTTAAAATTTTCATTTTTTTTTATGCTTTTACTCTCTGAAGATCCCATCTATTGTTGGCTGTTTTGGCTTTCTTTTCGTGTAATTCTAATTAGTTATTATATTCTGTTCGACTTGCTTCAGAGATGTATGTTCGATGGTTTTGTTGATTCTTCCATTTATGATAATGACAGTTATTAAAACCTTATGTTTCCAACTTTTAGGACGGGGACCTTTCTTTGCCGCCGGAGAAGCGCAAACAGGTATTTATTCATTAATATGATACAACTTTTCACCGGCATTCAAGTTATTTCTAAGGTTATTAATAACACGTTTCCATATCGGGTCCGATACGTTTTTAACCTATAAAAACACGACACGTCGATTCTCAGCAAGCCGGTGACATCATCGCACAGTCTTTGTTACCGCTGGAAATATCAGGTTCTTCTGGGTTTTGTTGGCTCCTTGGGCGTCTTCCTCAAAGCAGCTGTCCGGGCGACGTCCGTGCAAACACAGGAGACGAGGAGCAGGAAGCGTCGAGGAGGGAGATTTAAGGCTCATCCCAACGTTGACTCATTCAAAAGCTTTTCCCCCGCGCGGGCGTGCGCGGTGAGAAGCCGCAGCAGAGCGGTGAGCTCCTCCAGGGCGGGGCGCTCACGGGGGAGGCGGTCACGAGCCTCACGTTTTAGAAATGACCGAAAAAACCCCCCCCCGACATATTTAATCCGGCCTGCCGTGAAAAGCAGAGGACCGGTGTTTCCCAAAGCGGGGGTCTGCAGGTGGGCCGCGAGCGCTACAATACAATAAATAAATCAGGGAAAAAAGTTTTTTCATTTTACGTTTGTCAATTAAGTTTGAAACGACCGTGTAATGTTTACGATGAAATATTTACATTTAAAAAAGTAATCCAAACTAATAAAACAAAGCCATGGAAGTTGAATTATATGTTATTGTTCATTTGTTGGACCTATTTTTTTAATTTTTAACCCTATTTTTACATTTGTTGCTTTACAAATGATTAGCTGCGTGTGGAGGGATTATTAGTTTGCACCGCGTGGCCGTGTGCCCACGTGCACATGGAATTGTTCTGTTTGAGAAATAAAAATGTATGTAGAGAAATACTTCATCTGGGAAAGTTTTGGGCGGGCCGCAGAGGTTTTTCAGATTTCATGTTGGGCGGCGGCGGCGTTCCTAAGTTTGGAAATGGCTGCTTAAGTTTATACAAACACAGACGAGCAACACCAAAAGTGACTCATTCAACAGGTTTTTGTTTTCCAAGACTTCATTTCTGCATTTACTGCCAAATGCCCGTAAATCTCACTTTCTACGTCTTTCTGCAGTAAACAAATGATACCGACGGCCCCTTTGTCGAATTAATGGTTTGGTTGCTGGATTTTAAGGGGGGGGGGGGGCTTTAATCAACGCAATAAACAGATAATTTGGTCATTTAATAGTCACAAATCTGAACCAAATGAGAAAAATCGCCAAATCAGCGACTCCAACGAGGCGGAAAATGAATTGAGGAACCCCTCGATGAGCCACTCTGGATCCCTGCTTAATGGCTGCTCTAATGGATGTCACACTGCGCCTTCCTCCTTTTTGCCTCCACCCATCCACCCCTTCTCCCTTCCCTCCCCTCCTCCCCTCCTCCCGTGTTTCTGGGCCAAAAGGTGAACCTGGCTCAGTTGTTGAGGGACTCCAGAGAACGAGGGAAGAAGCTGGCGGAGGAGGTGAAGGAGCTGAATCAGAGACTGTGTGAAGCGCAGGGGGACAACAAGGTCTCACACACACACACACACACACACAAACACACACACACATACAAAGTAGAGTTTTACTCGTTTATTGTTTTCTTGTTTATCTTAGGATTATTATATATATTATTATCATTATTATTTTCCCTGTTTTCAGGTTTATTGCACATTGCAATTTTTTTTTTATTAATTTTTAGGCTTATCGTGTACTGCCGATATAATGCTGTTGTTGATTGTCGTTTATTATCGTGTTTATTTTTATTATTTGTTGTACATTTTTCGACTTGTTTTATTTTTATCCGTCCATCCATTCATCCATAATTCCAGCAATCTTAAGTCTCTTCCTCTTCAACTCTTCACCAAAGCTGCTGAGGATGACCATCACCCGGCAGAGGCTCGGGGACGAGGAGATCGGGGCGCGGCTCTTCCCCGCCCACGAGAGGGAGGGGCTGGTCCGGCAGCTGGAGAAGGCGGGGCTACAGGTGGGTGGGGGCGGGGTGGGGGCGCGCGCGCACAGCTGAGGGAGCACGTGCCTCCGACGAACCTTCGTCATGGAACCAAGGAGCGGGCCTTTCTTCCATAACAAAGATCTTCAGGGACACCGGAGATGCCTGACCGCCACCGGCGGCGGTCGGGAAAAGTGAAAATGTGAACATTAGAAGTTGCACTTCTTCTTGCTGTCTTCATCTTCCCCTGCTTTACTGTCAGAGCCGCTCCAGAAAAACAAAAATGTGTGACTGTGTGGTTTCACCCTTCGAGTTTCCGGAGACATAGAACGTAAAGAACAAACGAGACATAAAATGCTCCGTTACTGCACCGGGAAGCTCCGGGGCCGAATTGACTGTGTTCAAAGCGCATTGCATTGTGGGAGTGAAACAAGTACAGAGTGTAGCCCGCCCACGCAGATGGAGGAGATGGAGCACGACATGAAGGCCGTGAGCGACGAGCTGCAGGACGTGAAGGCGGAGCGCGGTGCGTTCCGGGAGAAGGCGGAGCGGCTCAACTCCGAGCTCAACCACATCCTGGGAGGCCACGGGGCGCGCATCATCGACGTGGACGCCCTGTGCACGGAGAACAGGTGTGTGTGTGTGTGTGTGTGTGTGTGTGTGTGTGTGTGTGTGTGTGTGTGTGTGTGTGTGTGTGTGTGTGTGTGTGTGTGTGTGTGTGTGTGTGTGTGTGTGTGTGTGTGTGTCCCTATGCAACCAAATCTCAATTACACATCAACTGATTAATTCAGTTTCAATGAGAGAAAATATTTGTAATTTTTTTATACATGAAAATATATGTATTTATGCTAATATGTATATACATAAATAATAATGTGATTGTAATTAAATACATGAAAATATATGTTTATTTATGTGTTTGTAAGCATATGTATTCGTAGAATGTGTATTTTAGATAGGTAGGTACTTGTACTTATTAGATACTTTATTCAGCCCCAGATGGAAATTGCAGTGTCACAGCAGCTCGCATAAAAAAAATAGGAAATAAAAAATAAGGAAATAAGATGAAATGGAAAAATGAAAATGGCCATACTTAATAAACATTATAATTAGCGTGAAAAAATGGCAATATACAATAAACCTAAAAATAAAAACAATAAACTAGTGTCGGAGAACCATTTCCGGGGAGGTCTGATTTGTGTGACAAGTGCTGTGAAATGTCATTGGAATCAACGTTATTGAAAGGGATTAAAAAATAGCTTAAGGTGAGGTGTTAGAATAGAGGAGGGCGATCTTTACTCATCAACTGAGGAATTCAGTCGGGCCTCGTGCTGTCCAACTGACGGCCCGCGGACCAAACGCGGTCCCCCGTATTGACACCGATCGGCCGTTTGAATGAATCCTGAGGTTCGCAATGAAGTGTATGGATTGATTTCAGGAACACCTGTAGGTACACGAGAGAGCATTAACCAGACATTTCAAATTTAATTTCAAGCTTTTTAATTTGTATTCAAATATATATTTTTTTTAATTTGAAGAATATCAGGGGGGTTTTGCATTTTAGTTTTCTTCGTTTTTCCACGTTTCCAAGCTGGGAACAGGTTGAAAGTATGGCCACAAAGAGAAAGTCTCAGCTGGTGTATAAACCGTGTGTTTCCTCCGCTGCTTGGAGCGTTTGATGCCTTATCTCCTATTTGACTTTAACCGATAAGGGTTTTTTTGTTTTTTATTTTAGGTATTTGCATGAGCGTTTCAGCCAAGTGCAGGAGGAGGTGAACCTGCTGAAATCCAACATCATGAAGTACAAGGTCGGTGCGGGCGGCCGTCCCTTCAGGATTTCACTGGAAAGACTTGAAATCCTGTATTTAATGAGAAACATTCCTTTTTCATGACCCTCCCCCCACAGGCAGCTCTAGAGAAAAGGAAATTCTCCAAAACCATCAGGAAACCGAACCTAGGACTCACCGGAGTGCTCTCGGCGAGGCAAGGTAAAAAAATAAAAATAAATCACAACGATATAGGAAAGTATTTAAACGGTGGCTGAAAACATGTTTATTGAATGTGTTGAACAGTATATCATTAATAATATATATGATTAGTAGCACTTTTATTATTTTCTATTTCCATTTTTTTCTAACTTTTTCTATTTAAAATATTTTTTATGTAGTTCCCAGTTCAGTTTATTTAAAAAAAAAAAGTTATTTGCATGGCAAATTGAAATTCAACAAATTTAACAACATGTAATTCATACGCTAAATGTTGTGCATCCTCTATGGAATTTGAATCACTTTAAGCTGCCTTTCATTCACTTCACATGTAATTATTTTAAGCAATTTGAGGCTATTTGAGGCTATATAAATAAATAATATTATTATTATTATTATCATTATTATTATTACTATTATTATTACTATGATGATGCTACTGATGATGATGATGATGATTATTATTATTATCATTATTACGATGATGATGATGATTATTATTATGTCCCCTCCTCCAGTCCAGGAGCTGCTGCTGGAGGAACCAGGCTGCAGCCTTCCTGCGACGCCTCAGTCCATCTCCGACCTCAAGTCTCTGGCCACGGCGCTGCTGGAGACCATCCACGAGAAGAACCTGGTGATCCAGCACCAGAGGCACACCAACAGGTTGGAGCACAGCCGCCGTGAGCATGTCACAAATTACAAATAAATGGTATTTTGCCGAATTCAATCTGAAGTCAAGTCCAGAACCTTAAAGGGTAGGTTCACTATTTTGCAACCCAGGCCTTATTGAAAATGTTAATTCAGAACTGTAAACGCATATTATAGTACACGTGTGTTAGTGTATTTTATTTATATTTTTATTTTACCGCTGCACGTTGGAAATGCTGGCTACAGCGGGTTGCCGTGTGGAAGCCGCGCAGCCCCTTGTTTCTAGTCTCTTATTTGCAGAACAGCACAGAGTCAATAAAACCCTGAAAAACCTGATCAGATGCACGGTCTGTGCGCATCTCGTTCTGGTATAACACTTTAAAGCTGTCTGACTATGATGTGAGTTTCCCTTCGACTTGCAGCAGAGTGGTAAGTGTCTCAACAGTGAAGCCTGTGTCTGACTTGACTCCGTAGAAAACTCGATAAACTTTGGTTTTCGGCCTCGACTCGGTCTTCACATCCAAGTCACACCTCAGGTGACGATTGGTTTATGAAGGTTGATAACGCAACTGTGTCAAGAATTTCCGTTTTTATTTGGCTCAGCGTCGTCTACTTAACTGATATTTGATTGTAGTTTGTCTTTAATTTTTTTTCAAGGTTTGGTTTTGGGGGGGAGAGCCACCGAGCTGGTGCCTCTGCTCACTGCGACATGCAAGAAGTGTGTTTGACCAACAGGACTTTAAAGTTCTTTACACAGTTTTGCATAATGACTTAGAGCACACACACACACGCACGCACACACATACGCACACACACTTATATACACACTAAGAGTCGTCAACGAAGAAATCCTTCTTTACCCTCAGCACTTGTAATGTTTATCTCCGTGCACTGAGGATCCTCCTCCACCTTCAAGTCAAACACCATGTGTGCACACACACACGCACACACACACACGCGCTGACCTGCTGCGCTGCGACTCTCTAGGATCCTGGGGAACAGGGTTGCCGAGTTGGAGAGGAAGCTGAAGACCCTGGAAGTTTCTGGACTCTGGAGCCTTCCAGGTACGTCTCCTGGATTGACCTACCTGGCCACTGTGTGTGTGTGTGTGTGTGTGTGTGCGTGTGTGTGTGCGTGTGTGTGTGCGTGTGTGTGTGCGTGCGTGCGTGCGTGCGTGTTGGTCGCCGTCACTACATGAGTGTGTGTTTTTGACAAATAAAGATTCTTCTTCTTCTTCAAGATGAGGTTAAGTAGTGCAACAAGACGTAATACAATAATACTTAGTTCACTAATATTTAGTACAATAAGTGTACAATTATACTTAGTACAATAATAGGTGTACAATAATAATTAGTGCAGTAACACTTAGTACAATAATACTTAGTACGGTAAGTGTACAATAACACTTAGTACAATAATGTTTAGTACAATAAGACGTGTACAATAATACTTGGTATAATAAGTGTACAATTATACTTAGTATAATGAGTGTACAATAATACTTAGCACAGTAACACTTAGTACAATAACACTTAGTACAATAAGTGTGCAATTATACTTATTTCAATAATATTAAGTACAATAAGTGTACAATAATGCTTAGTACAGTAACACTTAGTACAATAATACTTGAGCCGATCCCCACGCCCTCTCTCAGGCTCGGGGGATGTGAGGGAGCTGTGGACTGAGTGCTCACTGAAGTGGCGAGACACGTGCAAGGGACGCTGTAAACTAGGTACTAACTACTGTACATTATATATACGTTTGTAAAATACACTGTTATTGAAATGTAACTGATGAGGTTCAAATTTGTCCTGCAAAATAAATCATTTTCGGACACCGGACCGACAGTGGTGTAAAAGTGCTATTGTACTCAGAAACTGTAGGGGGGCCAAATCCCTAATGCTCCCTGCTTAGTACAATAATGAGTGTACAATAATACGTAGTACGATAATACTTAGGAAAATAATAAGTGGACTATAATATGAAATAATAAGTCCAAAGATAAGTGAGTATTTCTAGTTTTTGGTTCACTGGGTTTAATTTAAAGGTATTTGAGCATAATTTTCATGTGTATTGCCTCTCATTTTCTGTTGTTTGATATTTCATATTTTTATTTCACATCGAACGTCTCTCTGAGAATATCACCCAATAATCATCACTATTTAAAAAAACAATCTTTCATAGGCTTTGAGAACGTAACGGGGCGTCGTCAGTCATTTCATTGACTTTATATCTCCTTTAACTGTTATTGTACGATGATATTTCAACTCCGGAGCTGCATTTATGGACTCCTGCATTGGGAAAATGGCACTGAAATTATATTTTCACCGTATCACGAGACATGTGCGCGTGCGTGTGTGTGTGTGTGTGTGTGTGTGTGTGTGTCTGTGTGTGTGTGTGTGTGTGTGCGCGCGCATTTGAAAATGGGATTTAAACATATTAACATCGTAACACGTGGACATTTACAAATGATCTCGTGACCATTTCCGCGCCCATTCCAATTATTCATGTCTCTTCATAGGCAGAAGAAACGCATGGATCAGTTGTTGTGGCATGAAGGATTTGTTGTTTTTCTTCTTAATAGTCTCTCTCTCTCTCTCTCTCTCTCCGGCTGCGTCTCAGGCTTGACCTACCGCCTTTCCCTGGGAATTGGGAGTATGTGTTCCTTCTGCCCCACTTAGCCCGTCCGTGCCCCCCTCCCCCACTCAGCCATGCCAGGCTGACTGTGGGCAGCCACCCAGAAAGCGTGCCACCCCATGCCCACCACTCCAATGTGTCCACTCCATTGACCGCATGTCTGTTCTCTGTGTGTGTGTGTGTGTGTGTGTCTGTGTGTGTGTGTGTGCGTGTGCGTGTGCGCTCGAGATCACATCAGTCTGCTTCTTTTTTATTTTACCCCCCAGAATATGGTGCGCCGAGGCTTTCTAATTAGACCGACATGTTTGTCTTTGCATGGGAGGAGACGCAGCGCTTTCCTGATGCCTGATTTTCCGAGGCCTCAATTCATATCAAATAGATGCTTTCAGCAGCTCCCGAATTGAAGGAATATATAAATAAATAAATATATATATATATATATATATATATATATATATACTTTTTTTTTTTTACCCCAAAGATGCCATCTCCAGATTGGTATTTTAAAGCTTGTCACCTAGGATTCCTGAGTTTGATCTGCTTTCAACAGTGCATTGCAGACCTCGCGTCACTGCCACTGTTCATTGGATCATATTGACGTTGTTATTTTGATATCGAGACGTCTGAACCTAAAATATATTGCATCACTCATATGTCACCCATGACCGCCGAAACTGATGCTGTTCATCATTGATTCCACATCACCATCCATCCCTTCTTCCTTAGAAAAGACCGTTTGCTTTCCGCTGCGCGTCCCACTACTCTCCTTGTCGACTCTTCTATGAGTCTTGTAGAAATCCTGCTGGGATTTCAAAATCACTTTCTCCCTCTCGCTCCAGACAGGATACTGGTGCGCCGCCAGATGGAATTCTTCCAAAATAAATACTTTATTGATCCCCGGGGAAGGGAACCTCAGTCGTCTGCGAGGCACTCCCGCAGCAGGCCGGGCGGCTGCAGAGCGTCGCACTCGTAACATTGGCGTCACGGCGCGCGGGGAAATCGCCGCGACGTCCAAACGACAGCCCGGACAGAACTCCAGACCAAAGCGACAAAACGAACCAGGCGCAATCGGCTCAAGCTTCCGCTGGAGACAGAAAATCAGCGCTTCTGACGGTGGTTTTGATCCCTTGTCATGAGAGGGGAAAGGCTTCCCGGCGTCGGCCACTGGAGAGCGCTGTTGCGCCACTTTTGAGCCCCGGCCGCGGCGGCCAGGGGAGGGGGGGGGCGCGCGGGGGGTGGAGGGGAGGGGTCTGCGGCTGGATGGAGGTGCCCTGTCATGAGACCGTCATTCTCCCAGCCATAAAACTGACAAGCATCCATTACTGAAAATGATTGCCCACATTACAAACACATTTAGGAGAATGTGCCGTTATTAGGGAATTTGTAGACGAGGGCCTAGAGTGTCCACCACCGTGAGAGAGGGAGAGAGAGAGCGGGACGGCGGGTAATAGACACAGAGACATTTGATTATCTGAGGTGTCGGTGAGGTATGGACTAGATCTGCTGGATTCTTTCAAAGCAAACCGGGAATGGGGGGCCCGGGCTCCGAGGGTCCGGATGCCCGGCCCCTTGGATCAGACGCCCTCCCGCTCTGTCGAGTGACACCGGAAAAACCCGGCGCCCCAACCCAAAGCCCGCCAGGGCGGAAACCGGCTGGCGCTCGACCGTCGGCGCCCAAACCGCCTTGGCGCGACCGAGTGGCTCCCTCGACGGAGCGGCAGAGTATAAAGGGGGGGGGGGGGATCGCCCCTCCGCACGCCCCAAAACTGGGGCGGTGTCAGGCGGGTTTAATGGATGTGTTGGCCGCTTCCTGTCCGTCCTTGTCTTTTGTGATGTGGAGTTTATGATCTGGCAAGGAGAGGCGGCCTTTTATACCGCTCTGTCTCTCCCTCTCCCTCTCTCTCTGGGAGGCTATGGGTTTGGTGACCCTGTGGGGGGCCGCGGGGCGAGGGCGGGGTGGCGGGGGAAGTGGTTGGTTACCAGACGGAACTGCTGGCAGGAGGTTTGAAGGCCGGTCCCTCCTCCACCCTCCGTCCCCTGGAGCGCCGCCGGGCTCCCGGAGACAAACTGCTGTGCTCAGGGCCGGCCCCCCCGCTTTGCATACCTAATCGCCGGCGTCGCCTTACATCCAGGGCTTTCCGAAAAGGACCGCCACCAGAACCGGACAAAGGACGAGAGAAGGCCGGCGTCTCCCTGCGGGATTCGGATTACAGGCATCCGAAGCGGAAGGCACCGAAAGGGGGGGAAACACCGAAGAGCCGTCGACCCAGACGATCAGATGGCGCCCTTTTCGAGCGTGGTCGGCGGCCATTTTAGAAAGGAGAAACAAGTCGGCAACGGTGATCCGAGTCCCAAGGGTTATGATTCTGACAATCGGGTTGGAGACCGGCGATCGAAGAACTCGTTCGAAAAGTTCAACCCCCCCCACCACCCCCGCACATCTACACCCACGGCAGCGCAAACGCGCGCCAGTGTGTCCTCGTTACCCCGGCGTTCGCAACAATATCGCCCCCGTTCCCCATTCATGAGTCTCACGCGTCCACTCATCCATTTTCTTATTCCCTTTGTTTGTGTTTGTGTCTCACGCACGGCTAGTCAGACGGAGGCAGTCTGGCTGCTCTGCCTATTCATAGGACTTTTGTGAGAAAGCTGCCTTACAGGTACGTGCGCGCACGCACGCGCACGCGTGCACGCCCACACCGCGGAGGCTGATTGTGGGTGTGGAGTTTGACACGCCGGTGTGTGTTTGTGCTGTCTGCGATACAGTGCACGGTCCCCAGTGAGTAGCATATGGCGTCAGCCCAGGAGGCGTGCAGCCATCACTAATGAAGACAGATGACGGGGAATTGCAGCCGCTCCGTGCGAGCGCCGCTGTGCAGGCGTGCGTGCGTGCCCGTGCCGGAGTGTGTGTTCTGAGTGTGTGTGTGCTTGTGTGTGTGTTGCACCGCGGGCCGGCTCCGACGCGGCGCTAGGTGATGGGTTTAAGCCCCGTCCGCTGATAAGTCGCATCTCATTAGCGCGCGCACGCGTCCCGCAACCCTCTCCTGAGCCTCCTGGGTTTTTTTTGGGGGGGGGTTTGTCTTTGTGTTTCCTCCGCAGGGGCGCAGCACAGCACGCCCAGCCAGGCCCTGCGGCCGCTGCTCCTTCCCGCCAGGGGCGCGCCGCGGCCCGACGCCCGGCCCAGCCAAGGTGAGCGCGTCGACGTGTGCGGCTGTTTTTTTGTTTTTTTGGGGTTTTTTTTGCCTCCTGTCAATAAAGGCGGTGGGCACGCCGTCGTTAGGCGCCGCTTGCCGCACGATTCCGCCATCCCTCATATTTGACCCGGACGGCTTCCCATCCCCGACGCGGCTGCTCCCCGTTTTGTCACTGGTGCAAGCTGCCCAAATGCCATGGCATTTTGGAAATGTGAGGCAAATTTTCGCCCGCTGACATTCACAAACTTCAGCCATGTTCCCTTCTAAAGAAGTGTGTGTGTGTGTGTGTGTGTGTGTGTGTGTGTGTGTGTGTGTGTGTGTGTGTGTGTGTGTGTGTGTGTGTGTGTGTGTGTGTGTGTGTGTGTGTGTGTGTGTGTGTGTGTGTGTTATAAATATGGATGTGGATGCGTACAGTGCATTTCTTTGTGGTGTTTGTGGGGCGAGGCGTGGTCTGGAGCCAGACGCTGTGCAGTCTTTAACCTTTTTGGCTGCACATCTACAAATATGGGTCAGTAATCCCGAAAGTGCAAGCATATTTCGGCAAAGAGGCAGAACTAAGCTGTTGCCGACGCCAGGGTGCGGGGCGTCACGCTCGCATCCCTCTTGTCTGGGGCGCCGCTGTTTCTATATTTAGACTGTTGCCATGGAAGCACTTCAGACACATAAGTAATTGAAATAACTTTCTGCGTTGACACGTTGGTCCCAACTCCAAAAAAAAGACAAGAGTTCGTCCTGTGCCGACGGGAACAAAGTGGCGGCTTTAAGGATGACTTCCAGGCACGGACCTGAGGATGGAAGACGCTCACCTCCCTCACAGGGCAGCGGTTCCCGAGCTGGGGTTCCCGGCCCCCACGGGGGTCGCCAGAGATCGCGTGGGGGGGGGGGGGGTGTCGCCAGGCCTTGGACGATTTGGGGCATATTTTTCCTTGTGATCAAATATTGTTTCAAAAATCCAACGGGTAAGAAATACATGGAAATGTAGTACAAATAACCAGGTCTTTATTTCATTTTTATTTTTTTATATATGATATTGTATATATACATTTATTTTTATTTTTATAAAATCGAATATTTTTATTTTTTTTATTTGAATATTTTTATAATTATTTTATAAAATAATTATTAATATTTTTTTTATTATTTTATTGTCTATTCAATCTTCTATTCAGATTGAATGAGGTTGGATTCAGGCGTTCTGTATGTACAGTGTTCCTTAACTGGAATTAATGTATGCAGCTCTAGGCGCCTAAAAAAAAGACTGGAAAAGACACACCCGAGGGATTTAACTTCCCCTCCTTCTACATCTAAGGCCTTCGTATGGTATATGCTGTTTTGGGGTGAACTTGCAGCCTCTGTTTCATGTTTCATTATGGTATATAAAGTCAGACTGCTTGGATTTTTTTGTTATGATACACGCCTTGGTATATTAATATCCAATAATGTCTGCTGTCGTTCCGAGAGCTACAACTGTGGTCGTCTCCCATCACATGCCCTTAAATTGACCCCCTCCTCCAGGTGACGGAACAGGAAGTTCGGGGGAGACGTCCTGGGAACACGGCGCAGCTGTCGGCGACGGCGGCGCTGCAGATGGCGGCGGAGAAGGGGGAGGAGGCGACACACCTGCACCGGGGTCCCGCCAGGCCGCGGACGGGGGGGGGGCCGGGGCCGCGTCCCCGACGGAGCGGCGGGCGGAGCCGGAGCCGGGGAAGGGCAGCGCCTCCGTGAAGGAGGAGGAGGGGCACGAGGCGGAGGGCGGTGAGGACGGGGCGGAGCCGGGCTCGGCGGTGGAGCAAGGCGAGGAGGCGGCCCTGGCGCTGGACGCCCCGGGGGAAGAGTCCGGACGGGAGTCTCTCGTCTGTCGAAATGGGGAGTCGCCCCCACCCGGAACCGGACAAGACTCCGACTCCGACTCCGACTCCATCGCACTGCGCCGACCCTCCGAGGACTGGGATGTTCACTGTCAGTCGGGTCGGAGCCACAACCTGGTTTAGTCGAAACACCGGTGGATTCTGGGAGGTTTGTTCGAACGCTCCCCTGAGGCCTTCCTGCACCGAGAGATCCCATCCAGGCTCCGGACGGGTTCGGCCTCGGTCGACGACAGCGTGACGGAGCCCGGGCGGCACTTTGCGCGTAGACCGCTTTGTCGTCGTCGTCGTCGTCGTCGTTGTTGTTGTCGTCGTCGTCGTGCGACAACAGACGATCCTCAATCCTCATCATTCCAGCTGCAAACCTCATGGCCGTCAGGAGGAATTAGGCTAAAAAAAAATTATTAAAGGAAAAACCCCATCAACGCTGTCGGCCTCTACTGCTCCCTCCCCGCTCCCTGCTGACTTCCCCCCGTGATGAGATAATCCCAAATGCTTGGTCTCATGATCTTCCTCCGAGGGGGTTTGCCACGAAGCGCCATTTTACTTTTCTTTCCGGGTTTCGACCGTTACCGCGGATAAATAGATACCCAAAATCAAAGCCGGAGGTTGGAACTGGACTACTGCGCGTCTGAATGAGTGAGCGGAGACGTGGGGACGTCGCACGTGACTGAATGTGCCGATCGGGGTCGGAGGGAGGCGAGGAAAATGTGAAACTTCCTACCGAACAAAAACGCCCAAATTTTTTCAACGATGGAAAAGGCAGAGAGCCGCTGCTCAAGCCGCTCCCCGCCCGGAAAAGAAAAGAGGTCAGACGAAGCAGGGCTTTCATCGGGGGCCGATCGTCTGGGTTGGAGTGATTTTGTGGATTTCCTTGAACGTTTTGTTTGATTCATTTATTTATTTATTTGTTTTCACAGCCAAATTCTTTTTACTTGCCGGCGATTTTCCGAGCCGGAAAGTGTACGCCCCCCCCCACCGGAAAAATCACCGGTTACTTGTGTGAAGTTTTTGGCTTCTCGGGTTCACAAAGTTTCTTATTGGGCCAATTTTATTGTTACCGCGGCAATTTACTTTTGATTGTTTTTTGGGGTTTTTTTTGGGGCCTCGAGAAGAGATTAATCTACGTCAAAGCTCACGGGAACATCATGTTCACTCTGCTTTTGATTAAATTTTACTCATTTGACAGAATAAACACTTTTTCCCTTGTCTTTGTCTTGCCGCTTCATCAGTCGTTGCTTTCACATCAGTCGATTGTTCTTCTTCTTCTTCTTCTTCTTCCTAAAGCTGGCTTCACACCTCGTCCGTCATCGCATTCGGAGCCTCCCCCTAGTGGCCGTCGCACGAACTGCGTCATAGTTCAAGATTCAAGATTCAAGAGGTTTATTCGTCACATACATATACATACTTTCATACATATACATACTTTCATACATATATGCAGTGAAATGTCAATGCAACGCACCCGGTGATTACACACAATATGTCCTAGGAAAATTTCTTTCTACTAGACCAACTAACTGATTCCTAAAACGTAAAGTAAAAACATATAGAATTAAATTAAATTAAATGGAATAGATAAAGGTAATAGGCTTACGTATATGGGATAGATTTATGTTTATGGGATAGGCAATTATGTAAATACAGATATGTGCATTAAAGTGGCATGTGAATAAAGTGAGGTAGTGTTTGTGGGATAATACAGCACAGTATACAACAGTAAAGCGCAGCAATACGGCATCACAAACAACCCTGAACAGTGACACAGTATGCGGTACAGTATGCTACATACAGTACAGAAGGTAGTGGAGCCTATGTGTATGGCTCAGTTAGGACCCCTGGTGAGGTCAGCGTTGACAGTTCTAATGGCTTGCGGGAAAAAACTCTGCTCAGTCTCTGTTCTCGCTGTGTGACTGCGGAGGCTCTTGCTCGACCGCAGCAGCTGGAACAGTCCGTTGTGGGGGTGGTGAGGATCCTTCATGATCCTGCAGCTCTGCTACTACACCTCCTGGTGTATAAGTCCTGCAGGGAGGGGAGGGTCGTTCCAGGGGTACGTTCAGCTGAACGCACCACCCGCTGGAGGGCCCGCCTGTCCTGAGCAGTACAGTTCCCAAACCAGGCCGAGATGTTGCCTGTCAGGATGCTCTCCACTGCTCCAGGGTAGAAGGACTTGAGGGTCCTCACCGAGACCCGGAATTTCCTCATCTGCCTGAGGTGGTAAAGACGCTGCCTCGCCTTTCTCACAAGAGTGTCTGTTTGTATAGTCCATGTTAAGTCCTCTGTGATGTGGACTCCCAGCTACTTGAAGCTGCTCACCCTGTCAACAGAACATTAATCACCAACGGCGCGTGCGTCCTCGATTGTGATCCACGCCTAAAGTCCACAATCAGCTCCTTAGTTTTGCGGACGTTCAGGTGGAGGCTGTTGTCCTGGCCCCAGAGTGACAGGTCAGCCACCTCCTCCCGGTAGGCCTTCTCGTCGCAGTTGGTGATCAGGCCCACGACAACGGTGTCGTCGGCAAACTTGATGGTGTTGGAGCTGGACCTGGCCACACAGTCATGTGTGTACAGGGAGCACAGTAAGGGGCTGAGGACGCAGCCCTGGGGGGATCCTGTATTCAGGGTGAGGGAGCTGGACATGTACTTCCCCACCCTGACCACCTGGGGCCGGGCTGTGAGGAAGTCCAGGATCCAGGCACACAGCGTAGTGTTCAGTCCGAGCTCCATCAGCTTGACAGCCAGTCTGGTGGGGACTACGGTATTGAAAGCTGAACTGTAATCAATGAACAGCATTCTCACATAGGCCCCCTTCCGGCCATCGAGGTGCGTGACCGTGGTGTGCAGTACCTGGGAGACCGCATCATCCGTGGATCTGTTCTGCCGGTACGCGAACTGCAACGGGTCCAATGTGCGGGGGAGGGAGGCGCAGATATAACCCTAATCAGCCTCTCGAAACACTTCATGACCAGTGATTCAGGCACGCAGGAGAGGCGATCTTCGGGACAGGAATGACGGTGGACCTCTTGAAGCAGGACGGGACCACTGATTCAGCCAGGGAGATGTTGAATATTGTAGTGAACACCGGAGCTAGCTGGTTTGCACAGGTTTTCAGTACTCGCCCAGATATGCCGTCTGGGCCGGCAGTTTTGCGTCACAATATATGTTGACATATGGGTGATTTTTTTTTTAAACAGTACAACGGCAGGTAATTTGCTCAGCTGGACATTTATAAAGTTCCATGAATGACAGTTTTAAAATATCTTTCATATCGTGCAAAAATAAAAAATAAAAAAAATACACAAGTCACTGATTTTTTTTTAAGAGATGAATTGATAGTGAATACTGTATTGTGACATTCAACAGTAACGTGGACGATCCGCAGCTTTTTGTGTGCGGAATTCGACTCCATACGAATGAGCGGATTCCCGGTGTGTTCCTGTCGTTTGTCTGATTTGGTATGAAGCTGGCTTTAGTGTTTTAAACCCAGAGAGACACACACACACACACACACACACACACAGACACACATACAGTTACGCATATATGCATACTTGCATGCATACTTGAAGCGAAAAAATGACCTCACGCCAAAGTTCTTTCCCCCCCGAATGAAACGCCTGGAAACTCCCATTTTGCGAGCCCCCGCTCTGCCTCCACGCAGGTGACAGCTGGTCTCTGCAGGCCAACGGCGTCCAAGCCAGAATCCATGAAGTGCTTATTCCGCAGAAGGCTACTTGCTATTTTTAATCTTCTAACATAGAATAGAGGCAAAGGGAGCGAGAGAGAGAGAGAGAGAGGGACAAGCCTCGAAGGAGCCACGGGGGTGTTTTATCAGGGTTTTGCCGGCGTTCCGCCAGGCAGCTGATTTGGCATCGTACAGTTTTGAGGAATTTGATCCGTTCGTATGGAGCCGAGATGGAATCGCGTCAGACCGAACCGCGCCGCCCCGGCACTCCCGATGAATCCGGCTGACCCACTTGCGAGATTTTGGCGTCGCGACGAATGCAAACTCGCGTGCGAGTCGCGCTTCTTTGTGAGAAGGAAGGCGGGGGGTCCTTGTTCTGCGAAGTGGGGGAGGGGAGGGGGTCCTTTGTTTTTTGCGAAGGGTTCACACGCTGTCACGGATTCCTGGCAAAATCAAAGCCAACGCGCATACAGGGAAGAAAATAAAAACCACGCGACATCACACGAGAGCGGCTGCTGTCGCGGGCCTTGTTGAGAAGTCGTGTCCTCAACTCGCGCGGGGGGGGGTCTACAGCCAAAGCGATGGTTGCGCGTTTGAAATTGTTTGTAGTTGCGCGTGCGTAGTGGTTTCTCGCCCCCCCCCCCCCCCCCCCCGTCCTTCGAGGGGCTCCAGGGGGTCCCTCACAAAATGAGTAACGGGTCGACCATTAGAGAATGAACTATGATAACTGATTTGATCAATGCTTCCCTCAGTATGGTACAGACGGGCGCGGGTGTTTGTCTCCTCAGATTTGGGGTCCCAGACGCAATCTTATCCAGCTTATGCCGGATAAGAGAGAGATGCCGCGCCGGGGTCGGTTGACCCCGGCGCGGCATCTCCAAGCATGGGGCCAGGAAAACCGGTCGGTGCTTTTCAGCTGGGACTGCCGCATCTGCATGTGGAGGAGCTTAGCCCCGCTTTGATAGTCGCGGACACGGACAGCGGCACGGCCATCAGACAGGTTCCAAAAACGAACAAAAAAAAAAAAAGGCGCCCGCTGGTGATGAGAGGAGCCCGGAGAGCTGCAAGCGGAGAGATGTGAGAAATGAAGGTGGACAGGTAGCCCCGGTTTCACGTTTTTCCCCCCAGGGCCGATCGCTCACGGGGGGGGGTTAATTACTTCACTGAGCGGGCAGTGATGACCGGTCGACCCTGCGTGACCCCCCCCTCCAATGGGCTTCCATCGGAGGATCCGCTCACCAGGAGGCACTCGGGTTCACGGCGCCCAGCGGGTTCCGCGGTGTCGCTTTCCGCTCGGCTGCTGTCGCGGAGCTGCTATTATCTCCAGACGAGAGCGGGGAATTTGCCAGAATGTGTCACTCATCCCTTTTTTCTTCTTTCCCCCGGCCCCGGATTCCCGAGGGGAGGTTATGATTCGAAGGAGGCCATTGATGCTTTTCTTTTTTTTTTTTTGCATCATTGAATGCAAAAACAGAAGTGTTGTTTAAGTCCAGGGACTCAGTGTGAAGTGAACACGTTGGCTGCTTCAGTTAACCTCTGTTATATATTTCTCCATCCATGTGTCGGAGATGCGTTGTGTTCACTTGTACACGGAAAACGATGTATAAACCTAAATCCATTGAAACCCCTTTCTGTTAGAGGCCCCATAGACCTCCTGTATATCTGGGTTCCCATGGGCACTGAAGTTTCATTTTATCCCGAATAAGTAACAATAATATAATAATAATAATAATAATGATAATAATAATAATAATAATAATAATAATTATTATTATTATTATTATTATAATGAATGATCTATCTATCTATCTATCTATCTATCTATCTATCTATCTATCTATCTATCTATCTATCTATCTATCTATCTATCTATCTATCTGTCTATCTATCTGTCTGTCTGTCTGTCTGTCTGTCTGTCTGTCCGTCTCATCATCTATCCAATGGTGTTGCTTCTGCCGTGTTAATTCTGTGAATGCACAAAAAATCTTCAGATTTGTGCCGCAGCCATTTCACCCAATAACCGCTGATTGACCAATTGAACAGCATATGTCAGTCGCTGATTTTTATTTATTTTTATTCATTTACTCTATGGTTGTGTGTGTGTGTGTGTGTGTGTGTGTATCTATATCTACTGTATGTATATATACACCAATCAGCCACAACATTAAAACCACCACTAATAACCAATAATGTTGTGTAGCTCCCCCTCCTCCTGCCAAAACAGCTGTGCCCCGTGGAGGCATGGACTCCACAAGACCTCCGAAGGTGTCCTGTGGTATGTGGATTCATCAGAGCAGGCCATCTCCTTCCATTGCTGCGTGGTCCGGTTTTGACGCTCACGTGTGCATTGTAGGCGCTTTCAGGGGTGGACAGGGGTGAACCGTTGGATGAAACATGTCTGGGTTTGTCGTCGAGTTGGTTTTTCTTTACGGTGTCTCATCTTTCATTTTTCAGGTTTTTTTTAATGAAATTGTGCGAAATCTCCGAATGAAATAGGGCTTAAAATTTAAAAAAAGCCACCGTTTATATAGTGTTTCAAATAAGCTCCAAAAAACGAAGATATCCATCAGTTTTTGATATTTTCTTTTTTGTTTTATAATTCTTATTTATTTATTTATTTATTTATTTATTTAGTTATTTTATATAAATAGGTGCTAAAACGGCTTTTTTTTTAACGTGGTTCATCTTCAAATTTGCGGGATCACTACAATTTCAGGGGTCCAGTCGATCTGATGTGGCGTCACACTTCCCGTCCTGCTTCCTCTCGTCATTCGCTTCTCCCCGTCCAGTTGTTTTTTTAAAAACATGCCGGAGGCATGAAGCCGGAAGACAACTTGCAGCCACGACAACAAAACATGGCTGCCAAGGACCGGGCCTGGAAGGCAAGGCCAGCAGAAAGTCGCAGGGCGTCGGTAGATAAGCGGCTCGGGGGTCAGCCAGTCAGCCAGATCTCTATTAAGATAGTGGCTGGCGGGCCGGCGGCGATAAGGACAGACGGGACCCTGCGTGCTCAGGGGAACAAACCGTCACCCGATGCCGCAGCGGCGAGTCGGGGGGGGGGGGGGTTTCGGCGGCGGCCGGCGTGTCCCGAGACCGTCCTGAAGCGCCCGGCGATGCGGTGTCCAGGCCGCTCGTAAAGGCTTTACGTGGTGGGGTGAAGGGGGGGGGGGGGGCGGAGAGCGGATTAACGGCGTTGGTCTCCGTCTCACACCTCCATCGGCAGAGGCCTCTACGGCTGGAAAACACAGCCCACGTCGTCGTTAAACTTTACACGCACATTACTCCGCCACTCCATCGCAGACTCATAAAACAGGCTTCTTTTCACATTATGTAGTGAGTGCACGTGCTTTGGTGGTTTGGGAGTTTGGTAATTGCGTATTACAACTCACTATTCTGATTCGGTGATCGGCTTTCTTTCCTCTTCGCGCGGTGCTTTCCCATTTCCCCCCCGATATTGAAATAGGAAAGGAAGTGCGACGCCGTTGCCTTGGACAGACTTGGAAACGAGTGACCGTCGTTAGAAGTTGTATATTTATTATTATTATTATTATTATTATTATTAGAAAAATCTCTTGAACTGCATGTGTCGCCTGTGTTATTCTCAACTGGCTAAAGTTCACTCAGTGAAGTTTTTTTATTTTTAAACAAACGTCTTTTATTAATAACAAGCAAAATGGGCCTGAAGGTGTTATTGCATGTATTGTATTTGTGTTGATTAAAATTCTTCCTAATTTCCAGTTTCCACCTGCCCTTTAGTGTTATTGTTTGGAGTATATAAAATGTATTTTAGTAAAAAAAAAAAAAATAGACCTTATTTGAGCATGAGAAATGTAGGGAAATAAAGAATACAATTCTTGAAATACATATAGCTCAACATTGTTTTTAAGGACAGTACTTGAATAAAAGTGATTGTTGTTTTAAAGGTCTTTCCTGCACCAGTCAAACAGTTTTCAGTTCGATCATGAAAACATATTTTCAATCCCAATAGATTTTTTTCAGTTTGATACGCCTGACAATAACAGCAAAGGTCCAGTGGAAACAGAATCTGTGATACATGACAATAACGGGCAGGGTACTTTTGCTCATTATTGATAAAACAAGTTTCAGCAGCTGATCGGGTTTCCATTCCGCATTTGAATTCATCCATTTAAATGCATGTGTGGTGTGGGGATGGTGTGCGTTTGGAGCAGCCACACCTGTCCCGGGTCAAGGTGATTGGGCCCAGGGTCAGTGTGGCTGTATGCCTGTCGCTCATTAGACCAATCAGCGAGCAACAGATGTACAGCCACACTGATCCTGGGCCCAATCACCTTGACCCGGGACAGGTGTGGCTGCTCCAACCACACCATCCACACACCACAGCATGTTTGTATGTGGCGGGTATGCTGTATTATAAATGTCCGCATTCCACATGTTGGGGAATAACTGATCCCATCTTAACCAAGAGTAACTATTCTTGTTTTTGTCTATGTTTACTAGTTTTAAGTTGTTATTTTGACAAAATGCACCAACACGTGAGTTGATGATGATGTTGACTACTTTTAAGTTATTTTAACATAATGCACTAACAACATATGAACACTTATCATATTGCACTAACTTACAACAAACAAATAAATACAATTACTAATTACAGTATTTTTATTCAGATTCAGAAATTTTTGCGACCCTTGTGCAACCCTAACCTAAAATAGTCATTTTGCAGACAGGTGAATAAGTACGTTCTTCTGCCGGACCCCTCGGCTTAGCTCCCAAGCCTCCTCCCAGAGGCTTGGACCGCCCGGTCCCATTATCCCGGTCATGAGGCTCTCCTCGTCCCCTCCTAGTCCCAGGTCATCCTCCCTCTTGTGGAGGACGAACCCACAGCCCGGCACCGACTCGTCCCCGAACGGCGTGGCTTCGGCGGCACCGCCGCGACTGGGGGATCACTCCCACCGACTGTGAACGCCGCTCTGCATTTTTGAGTTGAACGGCGGCCCGGGAGGTGTTGCCGGGTGAAAAGCCCCCCGGAAAACCCTACAATCGCCTTGTGCAAAACCTCGACCCTTCTTCTTCCCCCTTCCTTTCCCCATTTTCATACGTTCAGTATATATAAGCTATTTCCATACGCGATTGAATGGAAGGGATCCTCCAAAAATGGCGACCGGCAAACTGTCCACATTCCCTATGAAGAGTTGTGGAGAGCAAATACTCTGCTCAATTCGAACCTTATTCGAGAGAAATTGTTTCGATTTTGAGAGGGACAAAATATGTGAGCCAATATCTCGTCGTCCACTCCTGCATCGCTGTATTTTTTGGTAGAAAGTAGGTACACAGAGTGACGTCATCGCGGGGGTTACATTCGAAACTGGATCATGGGATTTTTGGAAGTTTATGTCATGACGGCGGGCATATATGGGTTGATTCACGGGAGGCATTTTGCCCGGTTCAAAACAAAATGACACTTCACCCTCGCCGCGTATATTGTTCTGTTGACTCATTTTATGTTGTGCATTCTCCACCCAACATTTAAGTGCTACGGACTACACCCTATTACCATTTTAAAACCTATTTTATTGCGATATTAGCATAGCACGCAAGGCTGCAGAAAAACACCGTCGAAGAAGTTATGGTTCAACTACCGCTCCGTGGAGCGAGGTTAGAGAAAGTGCATAAATCCACATAAACACAAGCTCATTTAATATCTAATTTACATGCAACAGCAAGTGGTAAAACACAGCAGGAGTACCCACATACTAATTAACATTCGTCGGGACATAAAAGTCGGGGCGGTAGTGGTGGTGGTCGCATTTTGTCTTTGGCGCGTTTTATACATGGGGTCAAAAGTCAGAGGTCGAGCTGCTGAGATGATCATAAAGTGCTGTTTAACAAATTTCCATCAAACATTAAAAGACATTAAATGTATATGGATATATACACTTAACATGCATCTCTCTCTCTCTCTCTAGATATATATATATATATATATATATATATATATATATACACACACAGACACACATACATATATAGTTGTATACACCCTTTTTTATTCCTTTTAAAGGGAAGTTGAAATATTTATATATTTTTAAATATATGTATACATACCTATATATTCTTTAATTTTCAAACAAAACATATACAATCAGTTTGCAATGTGATCTTTATTAATTCAAATGTAATTCCAAATAAATATAAACATCTCTAAATCACCTCTGACCTGTGAATAAAAACATACACAAAACTATCAAAATATAATTTGAAATAAATATCATCGTTCGAATTGCTGGGGAACCAATGGCGACGGAGGACGTCACGTCCCCCCCCCCCGCGTCACCGGATGTCCCGCCCCCTCCCCGGTCTGTGAGCCAATCGCGGCGCGCAGAAAAAACGGCGTCTTGACGTCCTTCACGGCCTTTCATTCACGACGTCACGTTTCAAAGCGTGTCGACGTCAGAGGCGCGTGACGGCCCCTCCGATGGATTATTAACTATTTCTTAGGAAATGACGTATGCGTTTTGGAAACGCGTTACAACACGCGTCGAGGTCGAGCTTTCAGCGGATTGAAGGTTTCCGCTTGGATTTTGCAACTCGCATGGTGATGGTTTGCTGGGCGCGGGGTCGGGGTTCCCCTGCGGTCCAGCCTCCTCACTAGAGCTGCCAGAAGAACGAGCAGAGCAGGGGGCCTGGCCTCCAGTGCACATATCTCTATATACATAACTGCATATTCCCTCAATTGTTATTGTATTTTTATTTTATTCCATATATGTTTATTGTATTCTCTAAGTATTCGACTTACCGTGTTACGTTTTAGGAGTCAGTTAGTTGGGCTATTGGAAAGAAACTTTCCCTAGGACGTGTTGTGTGTTATCACCGGTTGCATTACATTTCACTGCATATATGTATGAAAGTATGTATATGTATGAAAGTATGTATATGTATGAAAGTATGTATATGTATGAAAGTATGTATATGTATGAAAGTATGTATATGTATGTGACGAATAAAAATCTGGAATCTTGAATCTTGAAGACCCAGCTCTTCGGGGAGCGCCTCCTCTCCTAACCTACAAGTACTTAGCGCTACCGAGCAGTATTTATTGTTACACTAATGTCTCCGTCGCAATGTGGCTTGAATGTTATCCTCCCGTGTAAGTCGCTTTGGATAAAAGCGTCTGATAAATGACTCAATGACTCAATGTAAATGTAATGGCCCGGTGCGTGCGTGCATGAGAAAGACAAGAGGACGAGAGAGAGAGAGTCGTATTTTGTCAGGTATCAGACAGATCTGTGTCAAATCAGCAAACGAAACAAATAGAAGGAATCCTCCCCGACACTCAGAAATATATATATATATATATATATAATAATTCCAAAATATATATGTCTCTATAAAAGTGCTTTATGTTACAGGGTTCCTGCCAGATCCTCGAGGTGCTTGAATTCCGTCCTCGGAAACGTCAGCGGTGGAACGCTTTGAAAAGAGCCGCAATATCCGACGTCACACGTACGTCACAAGCCAGAGTTCAAACGCGAATGGATCAACGATCGAGCGCGTGGATCCGTGCGCGTGTTGAGGCGTTTGAAGGTTGTGATTAAAAAAAACAAAAAAAACAACTTTTGAAAATACGTCATTTATTGGTGAATGTAAAAATATACGTTTTATATATTATATATATTTTATTATATATATATTTTTTGTGCATTTAAAATCCTACAGATTGGTGGATTGCAGTATGTATTCACACTCTTTTCAGTTGTATTAATTTATTGATAATTAATATAGATGAATTCAATATTGTTTTTTCGTCATTTCACCGTGATACGCTGCACGGCGGTAGTCGCCGAGGCGGAGGCGGAGGCGGGGGCGGGGCATCCGGGGTGAGCGCTGCCCGTTGGCGGGCACATCGCGACCGGAATCGGATCCCCGGCATCCAGACCTCCATCCAGACGCCCAACCACCAGGCATGAGGCGCTAAGAGGGAGCCCCCGCTACTCCAACCCCCTCCCCGAAAGAGAGGCTAGGACGCCGCCCCCCCCCACCCCCACCCCACCCGCTCCCCCAAAAAAAAAACCCCCAAAAAAAAAGCAAAAGCAAAGAGAGCGGCGCTCGTTCCGGTGTCGCGGTTCACAGCAAAACCAGCGTCGGGGGCTTTTTTTTCCCCGAGGATAACGACGATGAGGTGAGAGCTTCCGGTCGCCATTTTTCTCCCCCCCCCCTCCCGGTGTATGGTCGGAGCTGCATGGCGGCGCGACCGGCCTGTTCTGTCCACTCCAACCCCGGGTTTCTTTTGTGTCGTCGTTGGCGACGTGTCGACGCGGCGGGATGTCCAAGCGGCACCGTTTAGATTTAGGCGACGGTACGAAGAGGGCTTGCCCCGACGGGTACGTACGGGGCGGGGGTGAAGCCCGGCGCGCGGCGGCGGCGGCGGTGCCGGCGGCGCCGCGACCGTAACGCCGAGTACGAAGCCGGCGTCATGGCGGCGGCGGCTTGAACGGCGATAATAATGTTAAGCACCGGTTCCGATGCGCTCCAGTACTTGAATCCCCCCCCACACCCCCCCAAAAAAAACAAAAAACATCAACCCTGTTTGTTTGTTTGTTTGTTTGTTTGCCGCAAACTAACCGCAAAAAGGGTGCTCGGTAGCTCGGCATCACATGGGCCCGGGGGCCTGTCAAACTTTGGCCGTAACCACAACAACATGTGTTCCGTGGGTTCGCACGCAGGAACGTTTCCCCCGTGCTGGGAAGTTGACTCCGCGGGGGAACTGGTAGCGGTCGGTGCATTGTCTTCGCGCTAATACAAAGTTTCAAACGAAAATGTCAATGTATGAACGTACCGAACGTGTTGTGTGCACGGGGTGTATTGAGTAAGAAATGCCTGTGACGGAGGGCGGCAGCATGCTTGCTAGCAATGGCTGCCATGCAAATATGGATGTTTTGTTCGGGGTGAATGAATATGAACTTTACACGTCTAAAGTCTGCGTTATTGCAATTCTATGACAGCATATGGCCTTTCATTTGTCCTCATAGTACATAAAAGAGCTTAATAATCTAAAAGACAACGTATATAAAATATACACACGATAGAGAATGTGCGTAAATAGCTGCGAATATTACTGTATAGTTCTTCATAATAAGAATAAGTCAATAATTCAAAGCTTCTACAAAATAAGGGATGAATCTATTTCAATTTTGCTATTCCTGACGTCTTTGTGCCTTTTTGCAGGGTTATTAAACTGATATCATATGCCCTGTAGAAGCATTTATATGTTAATTGCAGATTAGTTAATTCAGATGTGTGCCTGAGTTGTACGGCTTTTCATAGCATCAGATGTTTCACTAAAGTTTAAAGAAGTTCTAATTGAGGATCCGGCCTTGTCCCATCTCATGTTCCGTGTCCCCACAGGCGTGACCGTGACCGGGGCCAATACCGCGATGATCATTACAGGGAGCGGGACAGAGACCGCGAGAGGGACCGCGAGCGGGACGTCAAGCCCCTCCCGCCCCCCTACATCCCCACCCCGGCCGGCGTGGGCTTCCTGAAGCAGGCGGCCATGCACCAGCAGATCAACCCCTTCACCAGCCTGCCGCACACGCCGCGCTTCTACGAGATCCTCAAGAAGCGGCTGCAGCTGCCCGTCTGGGAGTACAAGGAGAGCTTCAACGAAATCCTGGCCCGGAACCAGAGCTTCGTGCTGGTGGGAGAGACCGGCTCCGGCAAGACCACGCAGGTAGAGATGAATGCTGTTTGTGCGCTGTTACACTCTGTGGCCCGCACGTCAGGCTGCGCACGAGCGACCTCCTGGTGATTTGAAGGATTCTTGGTTGCGCATTGAAGGGTCCTCGAGGAAGACACTGAATCCCAAATTGCTCCTGAAGATCATGGCTACCTCCGCTATCCGTATATGAATGTGTGCATGAATCCAAGACGTGAATCGTGTCTTGGATTCACACACGCATTCATATACGGATAGCGGAGGTCAATTTTAAACCCATGCATTTCAATCCAAGCTGAATCGGCTCTTGATTTTGGAAGTCAAATATGACGCTGTATCACGTTCTTACGTCACACAGTAGAGTGAGAAGTTAGAAGATCCTCGTGGACATGACAGGTCAGTGCATGTGGTCCAGGTGTAGTTGTTTTGCAAATAAACAAGAGAGTTGGTAGCTTTTTAAGCGATCGTCAGCCCTCTATGATGGGGCGGCTTATTGCCTTTTTCTACCTTTTGTGAACTACATTGAAAACACAGACAGCTTTCCTTCCCCTCCTGTGCTCTGTGGTATCCTATTCTGTTGGTATTAAACCATGTGAGAAGAGCTGTGATAATCTAGGGCTGGATGATATGGCCAAAAATGTTATCACGGTATGTTTTTTTTTTTTTTTTTTTTTTTTTTTTTTTTTTTTTTTTGATATATTGATCGATGTTGATAATTATTAAGATATATATTTTAAAATAATGCTAAATTGACTGTATTTTGTTTGTTGTCATGGCTTAATGTTAAATACTGAATAAATAAATGTATCTACACATAAAAGAGATAAATATATATTATATACATTTAAATATATAATATGATCATTGTTGTCGTCCAAAAAGTTGAACAATCTGCGCTCTGTGGTTATATGCTGGGACGTTGTCCGACCATTTCAGACCAGATGGCACGGAAAATCGCAGATCTTTTTTTTTAATGACTCTTATTTTGCATGGATGGGTGCCACGCCAGGCTCGGGTTGGGAGGAGGGCGAGTTTGGTTTCAAGTTGGGGTTAGTAATAATACTCAGACACATCAAATTTTGACATGCGTTGGGTTTTAGCCTTTTCAACCTTAACATGTTGTGCAGCCCGCCTCGTTATGGCATAAAAATAGTGCTCCGGCGGGTTATCTCCCAAATAGGACCCTTTCTGTGTGGAGTTTGCATGTTCTCCCCGTGCTCACATGGGGTTTCCTCCACCTCACGTCAGCAAGGACCCCCACCAAAAACATGCACCATCATGGTCTGACCAGCGATGGACACTTATCACCTGGTCCCCGGGCGCGTCCATGTATGCTGCCCACTGCTCAGGACAAGCCAGGATGGGTCAAATGCAGAGGATCCATTTCACCGGCCACCATCAAAGCATGTGCATGTGTGTGTGTGTGCAAGCATGTGTTGTAGTGTGGTGTGTTGCGTGACGAATAAAGACTGTTTCTTCTTTCTTTCTTCTTCTTCTAAAAATACAATAAATTAATTGTTACATGCCGTTATATGCAGTTAGAAGATGGTTTTAGGCTTAGACGATATACAAATTTGATGTTGTGATATTTGGGCGGGACAAGATATGAGCGTCGTTGACGGGGTGTTGTTGAGAAAGTGTTAGTGAGTGGTTTGTGATATTTTGATACTGTGAAAATATCGCCCAAGCCTAGATGGTTTGCATGATGTTTTTTATTTTTTTCACCACATGTTGTCCTTTTTTCTACTTATATTAGTATTGAACCATATGGACATGCCGGGGGAACTGAGACACTTGAAGCATCCAAAATGGAAACGCGCGTATTCTTTAGTATGGCAAAACCGAGTGTATTGTGTCCAAAACCATAGTACACCAAAAGTAACAGGAAGACAAAACATAGCACATACCAGGATCCATCCGTCACCCGCTCCTAGTGACCACTCTTGCTATTTCTTTCCCCAGATTCCCCAATGGTGTGTGGACATGGTGCGGACCATGCCGGGTCCAAAGAGAGCCGTGGCGTGCACGCAGCCCAGGAGAGTGGCGGCCATGAGCGTGGCCCAGAGGGTGGCCGATGAGATGGACATCAAGCTGGGCCAGGAGGTGGGCTACTCCATTCGGTTTGAGGACTGCAGCTCCGCCAAGACGGTGCTCAAGTGAGTGGAAGGCTCTGCATCCCTTTGACAATGTCATGTTCGAAAAACTGGAGTAAAATGACAAATACCACACCATTTAATACTCTTTTGAAATCTCCTGAGTTTTCAGTGTTTAAGTATGATTAAACTGGATTGCCGAAAGTGTAAGTAGTTGTTCAACACCATGAGCTAATTTTTTGCGTGGAAACTCCATCCTTCCAAATGCATTTGTTCATTTAAAAGTTTTGCAGGTCCAGTATTGGTTGGATTCATCTTATTATTGGTCAAAAACCTATTTTATTGACCTTTTGAATAAGTAGCCTTGCAAGGTAGAACAGATATGAAGTGGAGTAAACAGTAAGATGGGTCGGTTTCTGGTATTACTGGTCCGGTAAACGAGCCTCAACCAGTTGGATTTTATGGAAACCGACTGAACCGGTCTTAGTCATTATGAGACATTCTGGCAAATTACAGTATTGACCCGAATATAAGACAGCGATTATGAAGTTTGGTTACGCAGCTTAATGTTTCCTTAATGTAAACTTGTGCTTGTAAAATTTGGTGCCGTGCTACCAAGTGATAAAACTCTGTATACCGGTTGGCCTTCATATCAAAACAGTCTAAATTTTTCACACTGGCCCAACCCTGATAGTGACTTTAAACGTACACTTTAAACGTCCATTACATGGAACAAGTACAGTACAGTAATACTTGAGTACAAATATATTCTTGATTAAAATTGCTCAGCTCCTTTTCAATCCCTGTACTTTTTGCCGTCTCCTGCTGTCACGCAGGTACATGACGGATGGAATGTTGCTGCGTGAGGCCATGAACGACCCCCTTCTGGAGCGATACGGCGTCATCATCCTGGACGAGGCCCACGAGCGCACTCTGGCCACTGACATCCTCATGGGGGTCCTGAAGGAAGTGGTCCGCCAGCGGACCGATCTAAAGGTAACCCCAAGGGAGGAGATAGAGGATAGGAAACGCACATGACTAAAATTTCCTCAGCATAGGGTTCTTACCAGGTGTTTGAAGTGCTTGTGTTTATCCTCAGAAATGTATGTGCCGGAATACCTTTAAAATATCCCCTTTTGTGCCAGAGTGCTTGAAAAGTCCTTGGAAAAAACGTGTTAATTAAAAAAAATTGCAACGCATCTCTCAATGCACACTGTACCGCCCACCTGGCACGAGGGCCGCAGGGACGACCATTTGAATAGAATTTCAATATTAAAAAAAAACAAAAAACAATAAAGTTCAATATTAGTTCATCCAGTTTGTTGCACAGTGAACACACATTAGAGAGAAATATTCCCAGTAACTGGGCCAAGTCCGTGTCGGCGGAGACGCACAAATGTGCGCCGGCGTGATTCCCTCGCCTCCGGAGTTTCACTGTGTTGACCAAAATGTCCAGTAATTCCAAAGATGTGCAGATGAAAATAAACGCCAACCATTACCAACGAAATGTCCAATGCCGAGTGCCGCGGGATTTTTTCAGGAGCGACCTGCAGCAGAGCAGCAGCAGGAAACGGAGTAAATTAAATACATCTCCAGTTTTTATTGCTTTGTCTGGAGAAAGATTGCTGTGATTGGAACTGTGGAGCTGCAGGTTGTAATTTTCCTTTTACTCCCAGCGTTCCCCTCTGGCAAAAATAGCATCCCTTTTTCTGCGCTTATTTTGGGGAGTAACTCAAAAGTAGTGTAATAAGTTAGTTATTGTTTATTATTCTAAAGTCTACTTTTGATAAAGCTCTTAACTGTTTAGGTGTGTTGTTTAAATATGCTCATATTTTTGTTATTTATATATTTTTAATATTTGTATAAAGGTTACTTATTGAGAAACAAATGTTTTTCTTCACAAATCAAGACTCGATAGTCTTACAATGCCATTATTCCCAGCACTGACCACAGTGATGGAAATAAAATTGTTTAAATCGAATCGTGACATTAAAATCTATAGTCAAATAGAATTGTGGATTTGAAGAATCGTAACACCCCTAATACAGACCGAGACAAAGATTATATTATAATTTAATCAATGATCACATTGAAAACATTATATTTGTTTTGCTTGAAAATGAAAACATTGTGCTTAAAGTACTTGAAAGCCCTTGAATTTCATTTTGTAATTCCAGAATGAACCCTGTGAGCAATGACTTCTGGTCCTGATCAATATAAAAAGATCCATGAGCTTTGAAACTCAGGTTTCATACAGTAATGGTATCCCTTGGATACTGTTTTGTTTTTGGGTGATGTATGTATGATTTAATGGAGTTTTACCAGTCCGGGCCAACTTTATTCCAACAAAGCACTTGCTCAATGGAATCTGCACTATCATGGAAAGTGCCTATCTTGAGTTTTGTTTTTCCGTTATATATTGTTTTACCTCTTGGATACAACGGCGTGTCTGTTGGAAATTCAGAGCTAGGCCCTAAAACAGCAGTAGAGAACATTGCCACCCAGGTCATCCCATTTCAGAGCAGTCAGCCATGGGGGGGCAAGGAGGCAACTTGCCGGTTGGAAGGCGGCAGAGCTTTTTATGGCTGATCACGCCATAGATAACCCTCATGAAGCAGATGGGTAATGACTGGTTGTTTTGTCAGTGTGGAATCAAAGGTTAGACGTTTGTTTGGGGGACGGGTAAATAAGGTCTAGGTTATGGGAAATGATCCCCCCTCCTTCCCCACCCACTCCACTTTACCTTCTTCATCCCTTTCCGAATTTGAAAGTTTAATTTGCCTTGATTAAGAGCAATTATGATGTCTCGTAGAGCGTAAAAGCGAAATGCCGAGATGCCGGCCCCTGAAAGTCTGCGAGATTGAAAAATGGGAGACGTGTCACTCATCAGAATCCTAATGCGCATCTCTGTAATGGGCTCCAGGGAGAACATTGTTTATCCAACTTTGGAGGCGAGGGCCGCCGCCGACCTGTGTAGGTCACAGGTTGGGAGTGATGTCGGATCACACGGCGCGTCCACTCTCTCTGGGGGTGTTGCCTCGCTGCCCTTCATCCCAAACTCCGCCGCTCTCCTCCCTCCGTACCCTTTCCGGCTTTGTGTGCCCGCGCTGCTTTGTCATGCTCCGTGCGGTATTGGGCTCATTCGTTCGGAACGTGCCCTTATCTTTTCATTACTGTCATCACTGAGTTCATCCGCCGACTGATTCTTCACTTGGGTGCCCACTCCCATAATAACAACCCCAATCCCCCGCCCTTCCTTCTAGCCTTGAAGGAGAAACAGGAAAGTCCCCCCGTGTGTGTGTGTGTGTGTGTGTGTGTGTGTGTGTGTGTGTGAGAGATATACAGGGTTCCTACCAGGTCCTTGAAGTGCTTGAATTTCAACAAAACGAAACCCTTTTGTGCTGAAGTAGCTTGAAAGGTCCTTGGAGAAGAAACCCTGAAATCATTGAAAGCCTGTGACAGTCCCCTTGGCTTTGTTATTTAAATTGTAACGTAATAAAAAATCTAACAAACACTCAAAATCGACAGCTCTTCACAAAGGAATACATTTTAATGATAAAAGATGACTATGACATTATATTGTGATGAATAAGTACAGTGTTTTCCCAAGGATATTGTGCGTGTGTGTGCACTATGCGCAGTGACCATCACATAGTAAGGCCCGCCTCCAGGAAGAAGAAACTGTGCATGTGGGATACCTACTATCTTTGGGCATACTTTAACTCCTCTTGTGCGCATTGGCATGATGACACAACCCGTACATGATGCCGGGTCCCTTTTTGGCCTTAGGGCGTGGTCATAACCCAACCATGAAATACACCTGTCATACCCATCTTCCATTGGCACCACAGCCCACACAAGTCTGACCCTCAGCACTTGCCGTACTACAGACAGCCGTACACTGACAGAAATTATATCTAATATATTTATTTCTGTTGTTGTACTAGTAGTAGTAATAATAATAATAATTAATAATAAACAGCTATCCAAAATACTTTGTTGTCTTCGGAACGGGAAGCGATGGACGGCGCAGCAGAGCTCACAGACAAAGCTCATGCACTTCTGCACACAAACAGGATGTATGTGGACAGCCGTGAGGAAGCAGATGGAGCATTTTGAGGTGGTAGCGCGGCTGGTCTGGTGATTAAATTGCGGGTCCAGGTTATTACTCGCATTACTAAAATTATATTCAATTTTTTTTTTAAATTATTATTATTATTGTTCTACCGAGCTGCCCACACTGCCACACTTTATATTTCTCACGCTTGAGGACCTTCTCGTCGCCACAGAGGGAAGTATTCAGTTGGTGGCGATCTGTAACCTCACGGCTGGATGCCATTCAATTCTACACACTGTACTTAACAAAAAAAAAAAGTAGTACTTGAAAGTCCATGAATTTAATTTTGTAATGCCAGAATGCACCCTGGATATGGATATTGTGATGGGTGACTCCCTGTTGTCCAGGATTTTGGTTTTCGAGATAAAGTTAAATGCTGTTTTTTGGTCTGTATGAGAGTAAATGAATTCTGCTTTCTGAACTTGATAGATTGTTCTAATCAACGCCTCTACCTGTGGTCATAATACATTTTATTTCATTTTATTTTTTTTATTCCTGCCGCTCCACCCATGTTTACCGTGTCCTCCTGTCTTTTTAGGTCATCGTCATGAGCGCCACGCTGGACGCCGGGAAGTTCCAGGTCTACTTCGACAGCTGTCCGCTGCTCACCATCCCGGGCCGGACGCACCCCGTGGAGATCTTCTACACGCCGGAGCCCGAGAGGGACTACCTGGAGGCGGCCATTCGCACGGTCATCCAGATCCATATGTGTGAGGAGGAGGAAGGCGACCTCCTGCTCTTCCTCACCGGACAAGAGGTGAGATGCCAATTTCTGTTACTATTTGGTGTTGGCTGGCAGGGGTGGACATGTACCACCTTTTAACCACATATTCTGATCCATCCCATTACTACTTATTACTACTTGGGGTCATTTTAGCATGATATTAGATATATGATGAATTATGCTGACATTGGTCATATCTAGGGGCTGTGATGGTATGAACGTTTTCCTACCTCCGTGAAAAAGCATGTGTCCCCGTGGTATTACGGTTTACGGTTTTTGTACTACAACAACAGGATAAAACGGAACGACGCTTGCAAAGATGCAAAGGGATAACCGTTCAATAAGGCGAATCATAAATATATTTTTATATCGGTTCTCCGTTTTTAGCATCCAACCCCGCGCTCCGTTTCGCATTGAGCAGATGAATCTGATTCCATTGACAAAATTCTGAGTCGGGTACAGCCTGAGAAATAATTAATAATAATTATCTGAGACACAGAAAGAAAAAAAAATCCCCATATGTTTATGGACTGCAGTACTGAGTGAAGCAACTGAGATTTTTCCGATTTTGCTCCAGAAGCCCTCGAACATATGACAGTCGATGATGATAACTGAACCGTGATGATTGCGTTTACATTTCGTATCACACACCAAATGTACTCCTGTAACTTTTACCGACCAAAAAAATAAAATGACAAAAAATACATGCACATTTAATTATTTGCGGTGATGACGGTAATGAGCTCAACACCGCGGTGACGTCACATGACCGCGGTTATCGCCGCAGCCCTCGTCTCATGCCGCTATCGTAACCTTTTATGATAGTGTGTCATCCACCTTACCAAGAAGATGCATTGTTGTCGAGCATTGCAACATGTAGTGTCAATTTGCGTCGACGTTTAATTGAGCTCAACCAGGCTGTGATGCAAATGAACATAACTCGCATTTAATTTGTTATTTATGTGTCTGACCTTAGCTTGAAATTCTCCTTGAATTTGGATGGGATCTAACTCGAGCTCTGCATCGGTCCTTCACATTGGGGTGGCAATTCTTGCAAGACTTGTGTTGAGTTTACATTTCTATTTGCCCGTTTGTTAGCACTGTCACTTCACTGCCAGAGACGCGGCTCTGCTCCCCTCGTTCAGGTCCCGTCTGTGTAAAGTTCATGCGCTCTCCTTGAATTTGTGTGTGTTTCCACTGGGTGCTGTTCATTATTCACAACCCCAAGGCGAGCCTGACTGGAGGCTCTGAGCTGATCATAGATGGCTATATGAGAAATGTGTGAAAAGTGGTGGGAGATAACAAAATAAATCACACTTTGTGGGGCTGGCTTTATAGAAAATCCGTGGAATCTCCATGGCTGGATTCTCACCATTTGTAACTGAGCTTGGTGGAGAACGAGCAAATGTAGGTTTTTTTTATTTTTATTTATTTTATTTTTTTTTAATTGAAATTTCCCATCAAAACAACTTGCTGAAATATAACCACCTTTTATGGCAATTATTATCATAAGAAAAAAAAAAATGGTTTCACTTCCAAAATGTATTCATGACATTCACCCAGAAAACAAGGTGCCTCTCCACATCCAATCTTTAAAGAAAATGGAGATCTTGAGGGAAGTGAATGAATTTGGGTGTTTTCAACATTCAGCGCATTAAAGAAAATCTCCGAGCGGTCGAACAAAGCAAAAATAAAGGAAATTTCACACCCTGGAGATAAGCTGCGATAAGTTTAATTTCTGTAATTGTAAAAAAAAAAATAATGGGCTCCATTCACTGTGCAGCTAGTTTCCGCGGCTGCCCACCGCTCCCAGGTGAAGGACGGATCAAACACAGGATTCATTATGACAAAAGATATTCCATTCTTCTCTTCTACGTCAGTCAGTGGTGTGGTTTCCCCATGTCGTGTGCTGTGACCGTACGTTTTAAAGTTTAGTTTCATAGCAGGTTCTAGGCACAGTTTGACGCATGGAGATAATTCTTGTCCAGTTGTTCTCGACCGTTTTTTTTTTACAGCTGTTCCCGTTTTACGACGCTTCAGTGCCGCTTCAAAACCTCAAAACGACTCCTGTGGCTCTCGTCCCATTTATTTGTTATAACTATTTCAACACGTGTGACGTGAGTGATAGTTTGTTTGTGGCCCTGCGTGCTCAGCTAGTCTTTGACCATTAGAATCATTACCCGGCCCTTTTATTTTTCACCTCTGCGTACACACAGAAATGGCTTAAAGGATCAATGCTCAGATTGACAGATGTTTAATACATGTGGCTGGTGCCCGTTGGGGAATGCGCATAGTTGGGGAATTCTGCGAAACTTTGGGTGGCGGGGCGGGCGTTGTGAGGGACAAGAAGTGACCCAGATTCTGCCCCCCCCCCCCCCAAGAAAAAAACCTGGACATGAAGTCATTTATTATTTCAATATTATTTTTCCCCATTCCTGCAAATGTTGTCCACTGATGTGTAATGGAGGGCAAGGTTCGTGCCCAGAGTGATGAATTTGGTCACAGTTGGTTGGACGACCACACACACACACACACACACACACACACACACACAGAGGCACAAATCCCCCCGCCCCCGTCACAGGGTAAAGAAAACCATCCGTTCAAGCCCTTCGGCGGTGATGTATCTCCCCCGCCCCCCACCACCTGAAAATCTCACGGCTTTTGCTTCGTCAATTTCAGGATCGTCTCCCCTCGTTTTCTGACCCCCCCCCTTCTTTTTATCGACTCCTAATGACCTGTTTGTATTAATGGTGCAGTAGTGTTTGTGTGGTGAGCCGGGGCAGGTGTCCGCCGTGTCCTCCCGCTTCAGGTAAACAGGAGTGGGGGGGGGGGTGAATGAATGATTGCCGGCGCTTAAGAAGGATCATTAGATTGAGAACACAACTCCCATCGCTCAAGGGGCTCGGCTACTTCTCCTTACAAGGCATTCGTCTTCCCCTTGTTTTTTTTTTTTTTTTTAAACCTGTTTTGTGTCTCTACAAATGGGGGGGGGCGTCCACGTTTTTGCTCGTGTGACTTGGATCAGTTTAATTTACTTTTATTTTTTTCCATAACAGCACAAATCACTGGAATCGTAACTTTTCCATTCTGATTTGGGACACTTTTTCCATGTGTGTCCCTAAATCAGATACAGGTCAGATTTTATTTTTTTGCAGTGACACCTCAGTCTGAACAGTCAGAAGTCAAAATTGAAGATGTGAACTTTAATTCACCCCCAACTTTAACAATAATAGTAATTTCCCGAAGCGCCGCGTTGCGCCATCTTTGTTTACGCCCGCTCCCATGCGCTCTCAGAAAGTAATGTAAAGCACCGTGCAACGTTTTATGAATTGAATATGTAGGAAACGAAGGGAGAAAAATGAACACTGTTAAATTCCGTAAACAGTATTTTGGTAGAAACCGTACTGTGAAATTTCATTCCGTTAGTACATAGTGACCAGTTCACACTGGAATCTGATATTGGCCACATAAAAAAATAAAAATAGTAAAATAAACAGCCAAACAAAAAAGAAATTCATCTGAGCAATACATCCAAATTGAGCACTAAGGCTTGCAGTGTGAATGTAGCCTATTATTACACTATTTATGGGCTTATAATAGTTCAGTGGCATAAAACAGACAAGACAGACATGAAGCGGTTAGGCGCAATTATTTCTGACATTTAATAGTCAATTAAAATAACATGATCCTGACAGCCCTGAATTTATCGTGGAAAAAATGTCATGCAACAATTATGATCGTAATATCTCATTATCAGGCCCCGCGCCGGCAGTTTGGCGAGGTGTGTACCGCGCCACAGTTTTTCGTGCCGTCTCCATGGATTCAGCTCCAGTGGTCTGTCCAGATATAGTTATTTACAGAAGGCGTCCTCAAAGGGAACCCGTCCTGTTTATTAGCAGTGATTATGTGTCACTCGGTGGCCGCCGGACGGTCGCATGAGCACACACACCTACATCTGTTTTCACTTGCCAATGCGGGATCGATGCCTGGCTCGTTACGAAAGGGATGAAGCCGCGAGGGCGTTGTGTTGGAAGTGGTCTCCCTTCGAGGGCCGGCCATTGATTTTTAGATTTAGTGGTGTTCCAACCGCTCAGACAGCGGGCAGCGCCAATAAACCAGCACTCTGAAATATGCAAAGAAGACGGAGAGCTTTGCAAAAAAAACCTTGTTTGGAGATGGAGGGTTTTTTTTTGTTTTTTTTCTTCTTCTTTTTTCTTTTGTCCCCCCCCCCCCCCCTCCCCTGACTGATACACAAGCCTCCCCTCTGCTTACCGTCTTTCTTTGCGGTGTGTCAAGCCAATGAGTTACAGAGAGCACTCCCAGAGTGAGTTCATTAACACCCCCTCCCCCCGCCCTCCTCCAATTGGGTTAAAGAAGTTAATGTGAGGTAGGTCTGGCAGAGATGGTTTTTCAAAGGGCGCTGCGGCTCTCCCTCAAGCGCTTCTTAACCTCTTCCGTCTCCCGGTAACTTTGATGTTGACTAATGATCGGGAGGCAGATCCACGGCAAAGCCATGCAACCTTTTTATCTGTATAATTTATAACACACGAAAGCGAAAAACAGGGGCGAGGGGGAAGGGGGCTGGGGGAATAAAACGTTGGGACTTTTATTTATTTATTTCTTTCTTGCTCTTAGGTTATATTTTCCGCGAGATATTTCGTCGCCGCAAACAGACTACAGCGCTGCAACTCCAAGCGGAAGTTGAAACTTATCACAGCTGTCGAGCGAAGATAAGTCCTAATATTTAAGCCTCCCCCTCAGCAGCGAACATCAAAACAGGAGGTTTGGCGGCTGCTTGTTTGCTAGTCAAGGGGAGCGCTTAATTGTGTCGCTTATGAGTCTGGCTGTGGATTGCGGCTCCTGGGGGTTGCGGAGAGCGCTGGTGGCAGGTTACTTCTCCCTGGCTGGCTGCCCGTCCACGGGCGGTCGCACACACTCGCCGCGCACGCTCGGCCCGGGTCCCACAGGACTGGACGGCCAGCTCGCTTCCAGCACTTTGGCAAAGGGGCCCATTTTTCAGGGCAGCTGCTACATCCAGGGGCTTGATAGGCTATTAATACCGGGGCTAATTTTACCAATCCATTCAGATTTACTCTCTTCCACTTGTCAATGTGTTGATTAAGAGGCACATGGCCATCAGCGGCGTTTGAATTAATGCAATGAACACGGGGACAAACAGGGCTGGCGACGCTCTGCCAAACCAGAGGGCAAACGGAAACATCACAGCGGCACTTTGTCATGCCGAGTGTTGCCGCCCTGGTGAATCTGTTTAAATGGTATTCATTTCACGACTAAACTAGAGATCTCCTGATCCTGATCCTGGGTGTCTGATTAAGCCTTGTACTCACACTTTGATGCTCGGCCTAACAAAGCTAGCGCCATTCTTGAAACTTGGAGACTGTTTCTACAGGGGTGTACAGAAATCTTCGGTGCTCATTATCAGTACTCTGTATGTGCATACTGACATGAGAGTATGCCGTACCCATTTAGAGATAAATGAATAACAGTGGTGTGGCACGTCCCTGCTTTAAACCAATTGAAAGCACAGGAGGCTTTATTCTTCCAGAGATGGGGAGCCAGAGTAGGTTCCAGTAGTTTTATGGGCAGTGACTTGTATTCGTCGACCTGATGGATAATAAGGATTTGTGGTATGTAAAGTCCTTTTTACGATCCACGGTCGTTCCACAAAATGAGTTATCAGCGTCGCGTGACCCCATCAAACATGCGTTCCATGCTGTACTGCTGCCACCAGCCTGGAGGTGGTGCTACAGTACAGGCTGTGAGGGGGTGGAGGAAGCTTCCTGTTTTTGCAGTTTCATGTGTACACTACTTGAAACGCCACTGACCCCCCCCCCCATCTAAGCCAAATGAGGGAATGCATTTTAAACGTAAAAGTATGATCACGTCATTGGAGTCAAATTTCTTTATTTGCCAAATGCCAGTGCGGTGCAGCAAACTCCAAAGGCTTTTGGGAAAACAAAGTAGGAATAATAAATAAAGCAATTCAATCTAAATCTATCTAATCTAAAAAATATACACACAGAAATTCAAAATATATAAGTCACGGCATTTACAGTAGGGGAGCTATGCGCAGATTATTTATATATATATATATATATATATATATATAAACCCCAAAAACGCTTAGTTTGAAGGGGAGGACGAGTGGAATAGTACGTTTGGACTTTGGGGAAACATTTTTAAGATTTTGGCCACAGTTAGACGTCGGTCACATCATAGACAACGGTCAGAGTCCCAGACCTTCTCAAGTCCACCTGCAGATGAGCCCAAAAAGTCCCACGGGGGCCATTGTCACTCATATATATATATATATATATATATATATATATATATATATATATATATATAAACTTTAGGCCGTATCCCCGTCTCGATTGGTGTTTTTGACTCGGACGTCCCTGACCCCGTGCGCATCTTCCTCTTCTCGCCGCTGCTCGGGTCCTCCGTCTGCACGCCAGTCCACGGGCTACACCACCTTCAACGCCACTGAACTGATCTGCCACCGGTTACGCATCAGTGCTGCACCCTCATCCCACATTCCCTGTACAATATTGCACCGTGGAATAATGAACCCTCTTGGTGTGTGAGTGAGAGACAGAGAGAGATTGTGTGTGCCTGTGCGTGTATTCCATGATTGCTGCGTTTGACGACAAAGCCACGGGAAGCTCGGCAAAGCATACCACGGTCCAGGTTTAATTTCCTCCGTCAGATGATGCGATAGGCAGAACAAATGGGCGGCGGCGGGGGAAGCCTCCGTTGTTCCGCCAGGTGCCTGCCCCCGAGCGCCGTGGTGACGCCTCTCTCGCCATCTTTCAGGAAATCGACGAGGCCTGCAAGCGGATCAAGCGGGAGGTGGACGACCTGGGGCCCGACGTTGGCGACATCAAGATCATCCCGCTGTACTCCACGCTGCCGCCGCAGCAGCAGCAGAGGATCTTCGAGCCGCCGCCACCCAACAAACCGAGCGGCGCCATCGGAAGAAAGGTACGGAATAAAACCCCAAAAACGCTTAGTTTGAAGGGGTGGACGAGTGGAGTAGTACGTTTGGACTTTTGGGAAACATTTTTAAGATTTTGGCCAGTTAGACGTCGGTCACATCATAGACAACGGTCAGAGTCCCAGACCTTCTCAAGTCCACCTGCAGATGAGCCCAAAAAGTCCCACAGCGGCCATTGTCACTCATTCAAAATGGCGGCTACTAGGGGCCTGTTATATGTCAGAACGAAACAACGTGGAAACATGAATGAAAACACTTTATAGTGGTTTTTGAGGGGGCCGAATTTGAATATGACCTTGATTTTATCCTATAAGGTCAATTTCAAAGTAAAATCTCAAGGGTCATTTTCACATTTGCCCTATGCCTGGCACATCATTTGTTTTTCTGGAGACTGTCAACTCACATCCATTAGTCTTTGAGGGCAAGTAGACCACGTAATAGATTGATATTGTGAGGTTACAGGTTGACCTTCGGGTCTAAAATAGAATCATTATTGAACAAAAATACGGAGGAAGGGGCTAATGATGACGTAGAAAGGCCAGTAGGGATACGAGGTGGGAGGATAAGGAAGAGAGAGAGCTTGCACAACTTTTTATTTATTTATATTATCCCACCCCCCCAATGTTTTGCGCAGAACTGACTCATACAACATATGCTGCCTTTGTCAACGTGCGATTCTCTGCTCTAAATTATAACTGGGGTATTACTCACGCCCTCTGAGCCTAAGGAAAGTACTGCATTTGCAGTCGTTTTTATCTTTCGACTACGTTTGCTCAGACTGGGCTGCCGCTCCATGAGAGCGGGACATACACACACACACACACACACACTCTCGGGGCCGGCCAGAAAATGGGGGCTTATATTTTTGTCTTTTGTTACACTCTCCTTCCATCAGTTGATTCCAAAGTGCTGTGGAGGCAGATGCTGGCCAAATATTCACCCCCAACATCCTGTAATGTAGGGCAGTGAGTCTCAGCTTATTTTCACGACAAGGATCCTAAATTTGCTGAAGATTCTTTTTATTTTTTATTATTGTATATGATTTAGTCCAAACTTCCACACTTCCTTTCTATATCTGGGGAGGCCATGGGAAACCATGATCGAAACTATTATACATTCTCTAATGCGGCTAACGTCTTGTGGAGTTGAACTATTTATTGTTTGGCCCAGGATCCCCTGGAACCCTTTGAAGGACCCCTGCGGGGTTCCCCCGACCCTGTGTTGAGAACCACTGATGTGGAGGATGCGTTTTGATTCAACCTCCTTGATTAAGTCTGATATGGAGAGCTGTGATCGGAGAGAAACTGTTGAATTGTTAGGGCTTGTGTGTGTGTGTGTGTGTGTGTGTGTGTGTGTGTGTGTGTGTGTGTGTGTGTGTGTGTGTGTGTGTGTGTGTGTGTGTGTGTGTGTGTGTGTGTGTGTGTGTGTGTGTGTGTGTGTGTGTGTGTCCCCGAGTAGGGTTCCCCCAAGAAGTGCAGATCAAACACTCCACCCCTTCTCTATCTTTTAGTCCTATCGTTTTATCTCCTCCCATTCAGTGTGCGTTAGTGAGTGTGCATTTAAAGGAGGCATCGGCAATCTTGGCAGTTTGATTACCCAGAGTCGGAGCCGGCGATCTCTCCAAAAGTTCAAACGTCCTCCCTGTTAGCCGACACGCTTCAAAGAGATGTTGACATGAAAGAGAGCCACACGGACAAGTTTGAATATTACTCATCTCAGAGATGGCACCTTAAGGCTCCCGCTGGATTGGGACGGGGTGCTTTTAGGGCCACCGCAAGAACACATGTAATTACTTCTTCTGTTGTTTGTAGCCGACAATAGAAGCAGCCAGCAAAGCTTTTTGTGTCAAAAGAGAGACAAATGCAGAACAAGAAATGGACCAAAAAATATTGGACAAATTAACCAAATTGAGTTATATAGCAACGTACGTCCCCAGACGCCCCCTTTCCACTGACGCCAGCCTCGTTGTGGTTCTGGGCTGGGGCTTGTGCCGGATCACGGTGGGTTCACCATGCAAAGCTTCTAAGAACCAGTTTGCTTCTCCACTGGAATAGTGGGCTAGAAGGTCATTACACCCCTGTAGACGTCTTCATACGACTCCGCCTTTTCATCAAGATTGTGGATGATGATTATGATTATTATTGAGGTCCCTATTGTTATTGCTCGACATTTTTTTATTTTTAAACTCTGCTTTTCGGGCTAAAAGTACCTGAATCACGACAGCGGTGGTACGCACAGATATTGTGCACAGTTGAGGTCTCATTAGGACTGGGAGGTTTTAGACGTCTTTTTCGTCTTTGATATCAACAATATCGATCTACATTTGGAGCAGAAATTTGTGAGAAACTGTCGTAATTTCATTGTTTTCAGGAAGTCCGAGCTTTGTCTTTCAGAAGTCCTTCCCCTCTAGCCACTTGCAGGTGCGACATCTAGACAGACAGCTTGCGAGCGGGTGGTGCATTTAAAGCAAACTCGGAAAACTGGAACTCTTGCTGCGTTTCACAAAACACGCGACACAAACAGCCGCCTGTACGGCAGGAGTGCCCGCGCTTCCTCCCCCCTCTCCCCCCTCTCCCTCAAACGCCAATTTGAACTGGAAACTCGCCCTCCTCTCAACCCGAGCCTGGTGCGGCCCCCATCCCCGCAACAGGAGAGCGATTACAGAAAGAATGTGCGATTTTCACTGACGTCTGGTCTGACACGTTTGAAGGCGGTCCCCCTCGGTGTGCTCCAAACGTCCCCGAATATGATCACAGATTTGGGAACCTGGGAAACCTGTAACACATACCTAACGTGACTAAACTGCACCCTGTGTATTGCTGCCTGCAGCTATATTTATTATTATTATTATTATCATCGCTTATGTTTGGTGCATGCATACGTGGTGCATTGTTTGTTTTTTGATCGTGTCAGGTACTGAGTAAGACAGAACATGATAAATGTCTTTGTAAGCGCTGAAAACAAGTATAATGTCATTATTATTATTTTAGTGGAGTGAAAACCGAGACAATTTGGTAGGGTTAGCCGGAGCTGCAGCTTGTGCATTCTGATCATTTTAAGAAGTGTGCTCTGACTTAACGAAGGTAGGATATATTTTACGATATGCCCACTTGAGAGGGCAGAGCAGAGTAGCGGCAGCTTGTGAGGAGGTGGCGGTATGCAAGGAAGAAGTCCCGCTACGGCGAAAAGTAAGATGCCGGTGATGCGTATGCCGGTGAGCACCGGCCCATTTCAAGCACTGGACAGGTTCGTCTCCTCCACGGACCACTGTTTAGATTCTACGCCCACGCTGAAGCGGTCACAACGACGGCGGTCTTTAGTCTGCCTTGGTGGTCCCCGGGTTGGAGATTAGGCACCGGCTCCGAACCGGCCCTCAAAGTGCCTTGGTAGAAAAGGAGTAGAGTGAGCTCCGGCCCCCAGACCTCCACCTGTCTGCCGGTCAAACAGAGTTAAAGCTTTTCTGGTTCATTTCCCATCTGAATTGTTTTAGAAACATTGTATGAAGCATACTGATGGTGTTTTTTTTTTTTTTTAAGTTATTTCTTTATTTGCACTACACTGTCTTTCAGGGGTTCCCAATCTCCCGAGATCAAACCTGATTCAATCTGAGACCACCCCCACCTCAACCAAAAGAGAAAATACATTGTTGTTTTTTTCCCCCCATCAATTTATTAGAGCAAGGTTTTTAGAGAGTACAATATTTTAGCTCATATGTAAATTGTAACACTCATGGATTTATTAACCAATATTTGACTATTTGGGAACATTTGCCTCAAGACCCCGCTGAAATCTCTGGCGACCCCCCCAGATTAAGAGTCACTGGTCTTCTTCACTAGTACACCTCCGGCCCCAAAGCCTTCTCTCTGGACTGCTTGGCGCTAGTGATGTTAGCAGGGAGTGGCATCGTAACGCCGCGGTCCTGAAAGTGAATTTTCCCCGGTGCGCCCGCCCGTCCCCGACGGAAGAGTGGAGGAATGTCGCCGTAGCCCGGCCCCCGAAGAGGTAGTGAAGAAGAATTAAGGTTTGCCTCGACTGCCACCGCGCATGCTAACGACAGCATTAAGCACCCCTCAATTAACATAGCACGCTAGCTTGTCATCTCTTCATTTCTCTAGGAAAGCCACTGATCTCCCGTTTTTGAACGGTTTAATCATTTAGAGACAAAGCTGCAATTCACTGTAATTACTGACAAAGACTATAATCCTGCTCTTGCTTTCCAACGCACCACAGACGTGTGTGTGTGTGTGTGTGTGTGTTCTCTGCACCAGGTTTGTTTTCTGGCATCCTCACGTTCGGGTCTTTCCTTAAATGTCACGTGCAGATCCCCCTCCCACCATCCATCCCGGTAAGCCGCTAATACAGCCGAGCCAGAATTCTCCAGGCGTTATCGCGGTCTTGTGCCGCCAATCGGCGGAGGGAAAGCCTTATTTGTCAACAAGGCCCCCCCCGCCCCCCAGCAGGGAGAGTGAAAGATGGCCCGTGTTAGCTAAAGAGCCTGCTCTCCTGCAGCTTAATAACCCAGAAATAACGTGCAGATGATGCTTGAATGATATTATTGATGAAGAACCCCGGCCAGCCCGGCACAGCGATAGACTGGAAGGAGCCAGACGGGCGCTCGCTGTTGCGATGCCCCGGCCGCCGTGCGCCTTCGCAATCGATGCGCCTGATGGTACTTTATGCCGTTTGCCCGTGAAATGTGAGCGGGCCACCGTGCGCGGCGTCCGCCGGGACTCGCGCTGACCCCTATCGCGGCGGCCGCCCGCATCCGGACCCGGGGTCCTGTTTCGGGCCGGACGCTCAAGTGTTCCGTGCCATCCAATCCCCCGCGGATGTGTTGTTGGCCGGCTGAGTGTGACATCACCTGACCCGCCAGCCTGTCTTCCTGGCCCGCCACTCTGATTCCAGACTGCAACAGTCCGGCTCATTGACTTCACAGAGATGTTTACATCAGGGGCGGGGTTGAACAACACACCGGTTAACCCTTTTGTGTCGCCGCATTGATCAATAACTGGGGGCGGGGGCACGGGGGGGTTGTGAACCTCAACTGATAATGAAATTTGACCAATGGGGTTGCACAGATACCACGTTTTTGTAACTTTCTCACCCATTAGGCTCTTTGCCGAGTCCGAATCGGAGTGAAAATGATACCCGTGGCTCTTTTTCTATTTGGTCCCATTCGGTTCCACGTGGCACAAAAAAAAAGAATACGCCGGAAAAAATAATAATTCTTCTGCAGGACTGCAAACGTCCTCACAAATTTAGCGGCGGGAAATACAAACAAACCTTTTTTTTTTTTTTTTTTTTTTTGCCAGCGCGCATGGAAGTCGCAGAAATAAGCCAAATGGGTCCTGCCTCAGTATTCCTACCAGCTTGCGTGTAAACGGACGCCCGCCCGCGACCCATAATGCAAAGCGTGTTTGGTTCACACCCTGCGGTTGACTGAATTGCGTTCTCGCCGCCATGGAACCGCACCGGGCTTGGCTCGGACGCTTCCCGAGACCGCGTGAGACCACGTGAACCCACCAGCCACCTGTTTCCACGCCACATGATACTGGACATGGCCGACTGTTAACGTGGTGACGATCCTCGGCGCTTGCAGGTTAAAGTTCTTCCTTTTCAAGGGGAGTGGTTTATTTTTATTGAAGCCCCGGTTTAAGTACATTTCAATCCGATTTCTTGTTCTTTTTCTTCATTTTCACTCAAGGTTTTCAAGGAAATGACTGCTAATGACTAAACAACAGAACGTTTTCAGACTGAAGATGAAGTCCTTACTTTAATGGTGGGATTAAAACCGCCTCCATGGCTCGCACGGAGAGGGGAAATGAACTATAAAGCAAAATGTGTGAAGTGTTCCCAATTGGTTCTGTGAACCTGTAACAGACACGGCAGAAGAGAGAGCCGCTCTGTTGTTGTTTTTGCCTCTAATATATTTGGATTTTTGGCTGAAAGGCTCTCACCAATGAAGTGCTTATGACAGCCCTGTCGATCAAAGAAACACTGTCCGATATGTAGTGTCTATGTTGTGCTGTACCTTTGGCAGGTGCTTGAGGTGCTTGAAGTGCTTGATTTTATATATATTTTTTTCTCCACTCAGATGTATGTACTGGAATACCTTATTTGTTTTGTGTGAAGTGCTTGAAAATGGAAAAAATAGTGCTAAAAATAGGGTTTGAAAGTCCTTGTCATCTGTCCTTTGTAATGCCAGAATGAACCCCGTTTTATATACAAGGGCACAAAGCGGTGTGACATTTTTATTTTGTCCTTGGTGCAATCTCTCCCTCTTGGGCAGTTATCCAGCAAGTAGAAGAGTAGAAGTCTGTCGGGAAGCGTTTTTTTTTTTTTTTTTTTTTTTTTTTTGTTGTTGTTGGGGGGGGGGGGGTTCTTTTTTTTTTTTTTTTTTCCTTATTTTTATTATTTTGTCTTCTTTTCATCCCCTCGCACCGGGCTCCATGTAATCCTCCGAAATTGAAGTGGCAGTTTGTAGCACTGTGCACTCGGAGCCGACCTCCTCCTTCTTCTCCTTCTTTCTCAAGCACAGCGGAGTCCATAGGCGTTCTGCGGCGCCTCCGCCATTACGTAAGGCGGGGATCGCGCCCCGTTGGCGGTCGAGGCTCGCGTGAGAGCATCTGCAAATCTGTCTTCCTCTCGCTTCCCCCTCTTCCCCTCCTTCTGTCTGAGGAGAGAGAGAGAGAGAGAGAGAGAGAGAGAGAGAGAGAGAGAGAGAGAGAGAGAGAGAGAGAGAGAGAGAGAGAGAGAGAGAGAGAGGGAGAGGGAGACCCATAGGGGAATGTGACTCATTTGATTTCTTTGCTCCCATTCAACTGTCATCTTTCATAGACAGCCTTGCTATAGGGGATAATTGTAATGGAAAAATATCTGGGACCGGGGAGGGGCGTTGCTCTCTCAACCCAAACATTTCATTTCATCCCGTCCCATCGCTTGTATCCTCCCTCCCTCCCTTCCGCAGTATTTGTCTGTGCTCTATTAAATTGGAGTGAAAAAAAAAATTTAAAAATAAAAAAATAAAGTTGCAGCCTGCCCCCGCTGCTTTGATCAGCATCCGTACTGCTCCGACAACCAAGGAATCTCTCCCGGAGCCTGGGCGCGCGCCGCTTTGCTGCCCGCACGTAAGCTTAGTTGCAAATTTGTTCGTCAACCGCAGTGTTTCAAAACATTATCTCACTCTCTGGAATATAAGCCTCGACACAAAAAAACCCCCATCATTTTCTATTTTTTTTTTCTTTTGCCTCAAAGTTGACACAAATCCTCCTTGTGATGAGCTCGGCTCCAGATCCAGACTCTTATTGGCTTTGACTCAGAGACCAGATCCTATCCGCAGCCCTCCTCCCACCTTAATAACTACTTTCCCTTAGTATTTGTTACGGGGCATTTTTAAATTTATTTATTATATATATATATATATATATATATATATATATAAATCTAAAAATGTAATTTAAAGTTGTAGTGTTGGTTATTTAGCACTTGAAAGTCCTTGAATTTAATTTTGTAATGCCAGAAATAACGCCTGCTACACGCCCGCTGGCAAAAAGGAATGACCACATCAAAAAATGTGTTCCGATTTTTGAGGAACCGCTTCGTTCGGGGCTTGCGGAGACGGGCAGGCTGCCAGTCTGTGTGAGGCTTGCGGCACGCTGGGGGTGGGCGGCGGCGGCGGCGCTGCCCTTTGACCTCTCCTGTAAGAGCAGGGGGTGTAATTAACGCATTGGAGCGGGACGCTGGGTGCCAGCGCGCGCGCTCTCCGCGAGTGCTTTGACATCGTATTCGCTTTGATTTCGTCAACCGCGGCGGTCCTCCCCCGTTGGGTAGCATTAGATCGTGTGTCTGAGGCGAGCGCAGAGGAAAGGCTGGGTGGTTTATTATTTTATTTTTTTAGATCGCAAACAACGCTCAAAAGGCTTCCTTCAATTTTCCTTCCATCCTTTTCCTCATCTATTTGGTTACGTTCGAAAATCTCCGTCTGAAATCACATTTTTATTTTCGATTCAGGCCAGCCTCTATATTCTGATGATTTGGTCTTTTTTTTTTTTTTTTTTTAATTTGAATATTTTTGTCAGTTTAACGGCGCAGGGCCGGACTGCCTTAACTGATGGAATTTACAGCACAGTTTCTCCAGCTTTTAGTACTGGAGGCCCACGGAAGTGTATATTAAAAAGAACATTGGGATATAATGGGGAATATAAAAAGAGCAAATTTAATTTCTTTATTGCCTTTTTTATTGCGATTTTAGTGAGCACATATTTGGTCTTTTTGGCTCAAGACGAAATCTAACTCCACAGGAGGATCCTGGCGTGAGTGTTGGGGGGAGCTGCTTTTATGTCATCGCCACAGAGGAACTGGCGACTTTTAAATCCATTAAAACCATTGTAAAACATTCACCAATGTTTTTATTTTATGTACGTCTGGAAGTATATACTATACTGTACATTTCTGACATTTTGTTTTGTATAGATATATCAGAGGTTCTCCATTTTCTCCAGCCAACTACACAAGGCATTGTTTCCTAATTTGGCACCTTTATAACATCAAGAGATTGAGGGTAGGAAGACATCTGAGAAGGGGAAGATGAAGTGGGGTTTAAAAGCAGCTGTTTAAAAGCAAAATATACCTTTTTATAAGTTGTTTTTTATTTCCTTGTTGTATAACCTTTAACACAATTAACGCCTTAATTGTGTTGCATTTATTATCATTTATGTATTTGATTGTTGCTTACAGAATAAGTAAATCTATCAAAATAATTCAACATAATCCATGACAAAATAACTGAATTTAATGTTGTTTTTATATTGATGTCGCGAAAAAAAACTACTTTCGATACAAACGTTTTTTTCAAATGGCAGCGACAATAAATAAACAGAATTAACAAAGCTATGAGAGATATTTTGGGAAGCATTGGTGTTTGGGTCCACCTCCCCCCTTCTCCCCCGCGTCGAGCTTCTCTCACACCCCGCTGTTCTCATTTTCCGCAGGTCGTGGTGTCGACAAACATCGCCGAGACGTCCCTGACCATCGACGGCGTGGTGTTTGTAATTGATCCCGGATTTGCCAAGCAAAAGGTTAGCCCCCCCCCCTCCTCCCCCTTGTTATCTCCTCCCATCATCTGCTTCTGCTCGCCTGAAAATCCCCAGATAAACACAGCGCCGCGCACCTGACAGTGGCAGAGATGGAAAAGCCAGTTATTTATTCCTCTGACATTTCTTCTGCCCGGAGCCATGTCGCACGCGCGGCTCAATCAGAGATGATATATGCGCCGGCGCGCATTTTTATTTCTCTCTCTCGCCTTCTCTCTCTCTCTGTGTGTGTGTGTGTGTGTGTGTGTGTGTGTGTGTGTGTGTGTGTGTGTGTGTGTGTGTGTGTGTGTGTGTGTGTGTGTGTGTGTGTGTGTGTGTGTGTGTGTGTGTGTGTGTGTGTGTGTGTGTGTGGATCCTGCTCCGGCGCTTTAGTTTATGAGGATTTATCGTTTTCACCTGAGGATGCAGAAGATGGGTCGAAATTGACCCGGATGATTGTTTTCTTGCTTTATGTTTTAAACCAAAATATTTTGCGCCGTTTCGTGTCTTCGAGGCTTTTGTCCAAAAGTACATTTTGTCACAGTATGAAGCCACTGTAGATCACTGTCACAACTAAACCTTCTCGAGGAATGACATTAGAATTTTCTTTTCCAATCCCAGGAATTCCTTTGAATGCAGTGTTTGTTTGACAGTTTCTCAGTTAATTTAAATATTTCCTCCTCTATTTATTCCGGTGTTTTTTGCAGATGTGAACTTATTGTATATCAAAGCACTGCATATGACATCACAACCGACCTTCCATGAAGCTTTGAGAAAGAAATCAGTGTTATTACAAACATTAGTAGGGGTGTCGAGGTTCTGATTCAAAATTGATAATAATGAGGATTCTCCCCGTATTTCTGTGGGTGACCTTGTCGGACATGGTCGCCATATTTGGGCGGTCAAGATCTGCCGGTAAACAAATCAGCAAATTTGTTTGGGAGTCGGGAGTGCTGCGGTCGGCTCCGCAGAGGGGGGTCCCCTGCGCCGCACCCCTCACCGCACACTGCCCCCGGCAACGGGGCTGCAGGAATGAATAAAGTTCAATATAAGTTCATCCAGTTTGTTGCACAGTGAACACACATGAGAGGGAAATATTCCCAGTAACGGTGCCACGGTGTCCGCGTCTCCCTCTCCTGTGTGTACAAAGGAGAGCATGCCTCCGACCAGAACGTCCAGTCGTTCCACAGATGTGGCGATGAAAGTGGATGAAACCCGAAATCACAGATGGAGTGTCCTCTAGCGCAGAGGTTCCCAACCACCAACCATTCATAGAAGTTATTGAGAAACAAGTGTTTTTCTTTACAAATCAAGATTGTATAGTCTAACAATGGCATGGCCGTCAGTGCCGGGATTTTTATTTACGTATTTATTTATTTATTTATTTATTTTCGAATCGTGACCTTAAAATCTGAATTTTTCATACGTGCAAAATTCACATTCATCCGAAGGTTCCTGCGGAGTGCGTTTGATCGGTCTTTCCCCTTCGTCTTGTCAGGTGTATAACCCGCGTATCAGAGTGGAGTCCCTCCTGGTGACGGCCATCAGCAAGGCGTCGGCCCAGCAGCGGGCGGGGCGAGCCGGGAGGACACGCCCAGGGAAGTGCTTCCGCCTCTACACGGAGAAGGCGTACAAGACGGAAATGCAGGTTGGTGCCAAAGAGCTGATGAGTGAACGAACCCATCCCCTTGTGTCGACAAATGAAGCTCAAGATCCTATCGTGCGTTTTCGGTGGAATATTGTTGAAAATCATGGAGTGTTTGTCAAAGTCTGGCTTGTGACCCCACCTGTGGGTCACAGGAGACTTTACGCGGGTCGCCAAATGCTGTTGCAGAATTTCCGCCGCAGTCTGATGTTTTTGAGCACCTTTATTGAGATGCTGTAAAATGCTTAAACACCGTCTTCGATAACACGCGCACGCAAAACCAAATTGGGATTTATCAAACATTTCTTGTGCCTTCACGATGGTTTGTTTAACGACTGTTTCAAGCTGTTCAATGCAGAAATGGCTGAGAATCTCGAGAAATATTCATTTATGCACAAAATTGCTGTGCTCATGGTTTATAGATAAGGCTGTTGCTAATTGGGTTGTGATGTTTTTTTGTTTTTTTTTTAAGTGCGTCCCCGGAAACAAGTTTGAGGAACTCCAGATGTGGCTTCCCTTTGTAGCCATTGCTTTTCAACGGGAATGGTTTTGACGCCCGTTGTGACGCTAACATGCAGTTCTCAGCAATTCCGTAGTTGATCATCGTGAAAAAATAAAATTGTTGTTCCTCGACCTTTTGACCTCCAAATGGTGGGTGTTACGGTTTTAAGACGTTTGAGAGCAAGAGGACATTCTGAGAAGCCCCTTCTTGACCTGTTACGCCAACGTTTTGTATTCAAACGGGGATTCTTGGTGATCTCCGAATTACAATTCCAGAAGCCTCGCAGACCTATTCCGTTGACAACTCCGCCCGGTGACAAATGAACTCGTGCGGGCCCGGTCTTCCACTTTAACAGGCTAATTCTTCTACGTCACACTGAGTGGCAACGGAAATTGTTAAACAAGTCAAATGGCCCTTCGGGCGCCCGGGCCGCTCCTCACGGTGACGTACGAGCGAAGCCGACCAGACGATCAGCCCTGACTCACTCATTCTGAACGTTCCTCAGGACAACACGTACCCGGAGATCCTGAGGTCCAACCTGGGCTCCGTGGTGCTGCAGTTGAAGAAACTGGGCATCGACGACCTGGTGCACTTCGACTTCATGGATCCACCAGGTTAGCGCTCTCCGATTGTCCTACGTACGAAAGAACTGAGCTTTGGTAGTTGCTTTTTGATCTAAACTTCAGAGCAAAATTAATAAATATTTGATTTATTATTTTATTTTGAAATACTTTTCCTTGGGACCCCCAAATTTTTCATAATAGTGTCGTCTGGAGCCATCACAATTGCAGCATAATGACAACCAATATGTGAAATCACGTTTCGATCCAACTTGAAGGGAGCATTTAAACATATGTCAGAAATTCTGCAAGCAATTCATGAATGAACTGAAGTTTTATGTTCTATGTCAATCAGGGATGCTAATTTAAATTTTAGACATTTGACCGACAGCCCAACCTCTATAACCAATTATTGACAGTTATTCGACTTTATTAAAATATTAGGGCACTGTCCCCCAAAACAAAAATTATTCGTGTTTGTTTAAATCAGACTTTATAAATTATAATTTTTAAATATAGCCGCAAGCAGCAAAGAGCGGGTGTCAAGCCCAAGAGCGCCCTCCAGCGAGGCAGCAGCGACGCATCGCTGAAGAAGTTGGACCAGAGAGAAAAACCTGCAAATGATCAGTTTTTGCGTGCTGTTTGACCTCTGGTTATCAAACGGCTGAACCTGCATGATCCAAACCGAATATATCTTCATGTAAAATAGTGCGCCGAGTCTCAAAAAGGCGTGTTTGGTTCGCATCGGACCTGGCGTTCACAAGCCACTCGCACTTTCTGTCTGTGCGCCATTTGAACAGATCAAGGTCCAACGAATCCAGTGAACCTGGTTTGGTTGAAATTGGACAAATGGCGTACAAGTGACAAGTGTCAAGAGTAGGTTTTTGGAAATGTACTTTATTTTCTCTGGTTCATGGTGACCCCTTGGACTTTCCATTCACCAAATTCCACAAAGAGGGGACAAATTTAAACCCGCCTTAAGGCTCCTGAATTTTAATTGGCCTGTGGCGGCCATCTTGTTTTGACCATCTTTCTTGAGCCACTAGAGAAGTGTCCTTACGTTGGGACACAAATGTTAACATTTAAATCGGGAGTAGTGACCATTTTCATGAATGTTCAGCTGTAGCGCCCCCTTTAGGCCAGCCGGATGCAGCACGTGTCAGTAGATTCAGTAGAGAAAACTGGACCTGGGAACCAAGTTTTGTGAAAATTGGACCAAGTGTTGAGAAGATACGCCTGCCACACCATAATGAGGTGAATCATAAATATATTTTTATATGCGAACACAGCTCTCCGTGCGCCCCCCGATCCAATATCATCCAACTGCACAGGCGTGGATGAGCGGCTCCTCCAAATCAAACGGCTAAAAGCAGTGTGTTTTGACTGTTAGTTGTTTTATTTGGAGGAGGGCGGACGGGGCACGGAGGAACTTGTGACAAAATTCCGAGTCGGGCACAGCCCTCGAAATAATTGATAATAATGGGACACAACACAAAATACATCCCCCGATATGTTTAATGGACTGTCCCTCTATGTGACAAATAAACCTCTTGAATCTCCCAGTGACGAGCAGAACAACACAAAAGTTTCGTTTCGGCAGAAGCCACAGCATGGAAGACAGTTAATGATGAAAACTAAACAATGATTATTGTCTCTATATTTCATATCGCTCCTGTAACTTTCACCAGCAAAAAAACATGAAATACAAAATAAATATATATATGTTATTTTATTATTTGCGGTGTTCGTCACAGCCCTAGTTGCCCCATGGGTTGTATTTAAGAAAATGATTGTAAAGCCTATTTTTATTTTACCATGCGGGGAAACTTCTTTTTCCTTTTTATTTTTTAATTTTATTTATTAACTGTTTGACTGATAGTATTAATAGGTATAAATTCTTAATGTTGTTTAACGCTTAACCAGTTAATTTTTAACATTCATTGAGGTGGATGTTTCTTAAATGACCGTTATTGGCTGATACCATGACTGTGCCACAAAATGCTCAAAAGGGAAAATGTAATTGTTTGCCGCCACCATTTACGTAACCGTTAATCGTCCGCCGAAATTCCGTGACTGTGACAGCCGGAGAGCGTCGTCGTCTGTATAAATTCTCCATGTCGGTTACTGTGGGAAAACTGCTCAGAAATGTACAAACCCTCCGCTAAGCTCTAGTCTGCTGTGCGATACCAAATCTGGGTCGGGCGTGTCACTTGTGAGCCCGGCTGAAAGGAGGGGAGGGGGATGAAATGATCTTGGCACATGTCAAATACCGCGCGCTAAATGTTTGGGGATTGAGGAGCGCCGCCTCTGAGAAAGTCGGAGACGACGGCGCGCTGTGTGTTGTACAACCAGCTGCTTTCAAGTCGGGTCCATTTCCATTCACAGCAGGGGGGGAGGGGGGCACGTTAGTGGTGACGAGCCATTTCTGGCCGGTCGCTGCGGTTTTGAGGTTTACTCACGATTAGCTTTTACTATTTGGATCTCCCGCTTTTTCCCTTGTCTATTATTATTATTTCATCTTTTTATTTTTTGCAAAGAATAATAATAATAATAAAAAAAAAAAAAGGGTTTCTTGTTTTGTCCTGCCGTGACTCACCGGAGATGCCAAGCTGTGGCACTCCCTCGCACAGCGTGTGTTCCTTCATTTTCCCCAAGAGAGACCCCCCCCCTTCCCCTTCTCTCTTTTATTTTTTTCTCCTCTGCCGTAACTTCACTTTCCCTCCCCCTCGCTGTAATATAGTTTTCATCTCACCTCTGAGATTAAACCCATCTCTCCCCATCCGCTGTGGCAAACACCATTTTGAGAATGAAATTGGTTACATCAATAGCCGTGCTATCACCTCTGCTATTGCCTTCCCTTTATATTCCTTCAGTGAAACATGACTGACCCCCTCGCCGCCGCCCCCGCATTGCTCACGGAGCGCGAGGGGTAAGCCTCAACTTGGCCACGGTGGCCCCGGATACTGGATCTAACCAGCGCCGGCGTGGCGAGCGCGCGGGGGGGATCTTATTTATCCACTCGGAGCGACCTCTGCCTCGTTCTCACTTGAAACTGCGGGAGGCATTCCCAAACAATCCCGTCCTGTTAAGGGCAAGCAGTTGTTATCAAGTTTTTTACATTTTATGAAGAAGGATTGAAATAACAATAATAATAAGAAGAATTAGTGTTATTAAAATAAATGCAAGATAAATGAAGGATTGCACAACCTTGCTGAATGCTTTACTATTGACAAACTAAGTGGTAATTGTGATATTACTGTCACTTCAAAAATTCAGTGTTGAATCTCACTTTCAGAAAAAGAAAATTTACAGTACAGTGAGAAGCCGCAGCAGAGCGGTAAGTTCCTCAATGGTGACGCATTGAGTGAGGCTTTGCTACGTCAGGAATAATGGCTTTGTAAAAAATAGCTAACAGGCCCTTTAAGTTGTCTGAGCCAAGGTGAGGACTGGATCTGGACTTGGACCTGGGGATGACGAGAGGGCGGTGGCTCAGTCGAGCGGGCCGTCGTGTCAACGGAAGATTGCCGGTTCGATCCCCGGCTCCGCCTGGTAGCGCGCTGTAGTGTCCTTGAGCCAGGCATTTAGCCCCCCGCTGCTCTCAATGAGCCTTGCGCGGCCGCCTCCATTGGTGTATGAGTCGTGAAGCGTCTGCTAAATGACGTGGTGTGATGGACATCCTGTACTCTTATCCTACACCGGGCCGAAGTTGTTCAGATCAGATTCAGATTATGTCCAAACTGACCCCTCTGAATAGATTTCTTACCGTTGAGTAAAAACGAATGGATCTGGTTTTGCTTTGTTGGGCACACACACATGTGCGCGGGCACGCTGGAAGAGCGAGCCCTCATCACCTCCCGGGGCGGTTCGGCCAATTACACACTCGAGAGGCATTTGTTTGGAGTTGGCGAGGTGGCGAGAGCGCTTTTGATTCAATCAAAAACTCTTTTTAGGTTCATCAGTTTGTACAGATCTGAATCGGTTGGATTTGTGTGGATATTTTCCCCAAAGTGTCCCTTTCATGTTGATGATCAAAATAACCTCCCTCGAACGCCCCCCTCACCCACCCACCCACATTTAATCTTACTTAGACACTAATTTCCTGTCACCGAGGAGTTCTCCAAACTCCGGCCCGTTGGTCTCGCAGTCAGCCTCGCTCGCCACTCAATAAGCTCGGCACCGGTCCTGTGAGCGGCCGGCCGGCCAAATGAAAAAATCCAAAAGAAATCAGTAGCGCTTTACGCCAGGACCTGGCTGGGCAGGATTCATTTGCCATGTGACATTTGCAAAGAAGTACATTTCAAAGCCAATGTGATTTAATGTACCTTTTAGCCTTTCGTCTCATTGATTTGGTCCTTGGTTAATATATCGGATTCTTGCGTGTTGCGGCGGTCAATAACTCCTTCTGGTGAGGTGCTAGGCGTATAGATTGCATTTCCACACTGGTTCATCATGTTACCAGTGCTCTGAAATCACATTTTCTGAGCCTCGCGCCGTTGGTGCCTGGCCCTTTTTTTTGGGTATTAAAAAAAAAAAAAAGCTTTGAGGACTTGAATCAATAGTTGTTCCTAATAATAATAATAATTATAATAATAATAATAACAATAATAAAAACATACTTGATGTTTTTGAAATTGATTTTTTTTTCGGTCTTGTTTGTTATTTTTTTGTTTTTGGGCCACTTTCAAATGAAATTGAAGGAGTGGTTTACCCGCAGCTTGGAGTTAATTTTCAGTTAACATGCAACTGGTCATTAGGCTTCAGCTCTGGAGAGCCAAAGGTCAATAATTGCATCTCGGTGAAAAATCTTTTAACCAAACAGTCGGAGCCTTTTGTGTCAAAGCATTAAGTAGAAGGTTCCCGTGTAATTGCGTTAGTTGTTGTGAATCGCCCGAGCGCAGGATGAAAAATGAGCTTCTCTGCCCTGATTACTAAGTTGCCGTCCAGCCCGGCCTGACCATCACACACACTAAAAGCCTCCGCATTGAGATTCCCCTCATGCTCCCGGCCTCCCTTTCCCCCGCCCGCTCTGTTTGGACTGCCAGGGCTTTGTTTTCTGTCTTCATGATCAGCTATGATTGCACTCTAATCTTTATTTATTTATTAACATTTTTTTATTTATTTAACCTGCCTCTCCCCTTTCTTCTTCTTCTTCTTCTTCTTCTTCTTCTTCTTCTTCTTCTTCTTCTTCTTCTCCTTCTCCTTCTCCTTCTCCTTCTCCTTCTCCTTCTCCTTCTCCTTCTCCTTCTCCAGCCCCAGAGACGCTGATGCGGGCGTTGGAGCTGCTCAACTATCTGGCGGCGCTCAACGACGACGGTGACCTGACAGAGCTGGGCTCCATGATGGCGGAGTTCCCCCTGGACCCCCAACTCGCGAAGATGGTCATCGCCAGCTGCGAGTTCAACTGCTCCAACGAGATCCTCTCCATCACCGCCATGCTGTCAGGTAATGCTCTGGGCCGCTCCACCGCCCGGCCGCCGGTGTAAAAAAAAAAACAGCTGGCAAGCTTTTTTTTATTCTTTTAAAGCCGTTCTCTATTTATCTGATGCATTTGATGAGATTTTTACACTTTGTTCCTAAACTTGGTCGGCATCTAATGATTTGTGTATGTTCTTCGCTGGTGATTAGAGCAGCTTCCGGGGCTTAGTCACTCCCTTGCGGTCTTTTGTTTAATTAAATAAAAAAGCGAAAGAATTCTGTATCTACACAAGTTTTTTTCTGGTATGTTTTTATCAGCGGTGATGTTCGGCAGCATGACTCCCCCAAAGCATTACTTCCCAAAGACATTTTGACGCGCCTTTCTGACACTGCGTGCGCTGGGAGCGGCCGGGCTTTTCCTGGTCGCCGCAAATGGATGTTAAAATATGTTAATTATTCCAACATCCCGGGCATTAATATGGAGCCTGTCCCTCCTCGGCCCTAACGGCCGATGCTCCTCCGCGGAGGCTTTGCTAGATGTCGGAACACCGCGTTGGGGAGGAGCGGGAGTGGGGTCCGACAGAAGTGAACACGGAGCGAAGCGCCGATTGAACACGGGGAGGGTCCTCGTGGGGGGGGGGCGGGGGCGACCACTGATGCCACCTTCACATTACTGCCCCCGAGGGGGGGGTTTAGGAGTCGGTGGCCATCCCAGGTCCTCCACCTCCTCCTCCTCCACCCACTCCTTGCCCTGTGAAGTGCTCTGTGCCTCTGAGCGGAGGCCTTGTTCCTCCATGTGGGAATTGCTTGACTCATCCCTGTGGGCGGCTGTGTTGGGGCCCATACCAACCTTGTTTAGTCCCACAGTGCTTCGTCCGACCCACGGAGGCCAGGAAGGCGGCGGATGAGTCCAAGATGCGCTTCGCCCACATCGACGGAGACCACCTCACGCTGCTCAACGTCTACCACGCCTTCAAACAAAGTAGGCGTCCCCTGGGTTCTGAATTCCTGTAAGAATTGGGGATGTTTTCAGCAATCCTTAATGCTCCGCGTCCACTCTGCGTCGTCTCCCCTGCAGATCACGAGTCCAACCAGTGGTGCTACGACAACTTCGTCAACTACCGCTCGCTGATGTCTGCGGACAACGTGCGGCAGCAGCTGTCCAGGATCATGGACCGCTTCAGCCTGCCTCGCCGCAGCACCGAGTTCAACAGCCGTGATTACTACGTCAACATCCGCCGAGCGCTGGTCACTGGCTTCTTCATGCAGGTCGGTGTGCCCCCCCCGGCGAAGGCCCCGAAAGAAAACCCCTGCAAAACACTGTCGAGTTATTAAGAGTCAGAGGCTGGCAATCCACGTCGGCGAAACGTCCGATCGGTGGCTCAACCGAGCCTGGGTGAAACGCTTCTGTTTGACGTCATCAGCTCGACCGTTGTTCAAGTTTACCCACGAGTTTGCTAAAGAAACCCCGTCCTTGAAACACCGGGGGAAAAAATTCATGTTGATTAATGTGCTCAAACGATCTGCACTGTCTGGATCGCAGCGGAAATAATTGCGATATTGGATGGCCGCCTCCAAAAGTGTGAGGAAAACAGCCGCTTTAATTTAAACCCCATAACAAGAAATCAAGTCAATTTAGTCCCAGCTCGGGTAAATAAATGGTATTTTGCGGAAAGCCATTTTCAAGGCACCTGAAACAAGCGACCTGACAAGTTGAATTACGGCGTTAATATTTAAATATTTGTCAACATTAACCTTTATCTCGGTGACAAATTTGCCGCTTGTGTTGTAGTTTTTTTGGGGCATTGAAGTTCATGTCTCTGTTTGGAAAGGTCCTTATTGAGACTGATTGCCCGGGCTAATCACAGCAGCCCCCGTCCGCTTAACAGAGTATCAGCCACGTCGTGGAAGTCTCTGAAACAAGTTAAATGTGTTTGGGCCTCCAATCTGCTTCCCTTTAAAAAGACAAATTAATCACTCAGGTGACGCAGTTTGAAAAGCGCCGGCGCCAGGGTGACTGACTCAAGACTCAGAAAATAAAATTATTAGAAACGTTAATATATTATAAACCTTTAATGTGTAAAATACAGTGAATAATTAGACAATATATTTGAATGTTTAATGCATGATTATTATTTATTTCCAATCGTTATTTCCTGTCTTACAGCTGTGACAGGTGCATTGACAAATGTAAGGGGTTAAAAGTACATCGTTTTCAAACTACTTTCTTCTGGTTTGACACATTGGGTTGGAAAAAACGTTTATTTTTTATTTTTTTTAATGAATTGGCCGTCTGCATGTTGACCTTGGGGGGGTAAAACATAAGCGCTAAATTAAGAAAACGTCTTTACAACGAGAGGCCGGTGTAAAATGAATGTGGTCACCGTTAACATTAAGATGGAATCTGCATCTCTCTCCATTCGCTTTCATATCTCAGGCCTCGCTGCTAAGACCGCCTGAATATTAACATCTTTTTATTATTAAAAGTAGGCTCGGCATTGAAGATAGATCCGATAGCTGCGCTTATTTAAAAATCGTATTTTAATTGAAGTCAAAAATCTGTGGAGGAGACGCCGATTTTATTGGATCTTTGTTTTGAAATACCAATAATTGCAATTAACAATTGAATTCTATATTTTTATTCACGATCTCAGTTTAAGGTTTTAATACATGTTGGTGTTTTGCAGAGGAGCCATCGACTGATATTGAAGATTGGAACATAAAAACAAACATGTTTGTAGATTGTGTAGTGATTGTGAGCGCTCTCCTGTGCTTCCCCCCCCAGATCGCCCACCTGGAACGCACGGGCCACTACCTGACGGTGAAGGACAACCAGGTGGTGCAGCTCCACCCCTCCACCGTGCTGGACCACAAGCCCGAGTGGGTGCTGTACAACGAGTTCGTCCTCACCACCAAGAACTACATCCGCACCTGCACCGACATCAAGCCCGAGTGGTGAGTCCCGCCCCCGCTGCTCATATTAATTTGGGTTCCTTCAACCGACTGAATGCGCCGCGCAAAACGTTTCCCCCAAAACCTCCTTGCTCTTTGATTGGGCTGAGCACCAGCGGCTGGTGTTTAGCGGAACGTGGTCGCGTAGTCTGTGAGTAATCCAGCTCTGTCAGTGGGAATGTGCTCCTTGTTTCATCGGGATGAGAGATGAGGAATACTGTGTTTGTACCACAGTTTCAGTGTTTGAATGATTTCCTTGTTCCTCATCTGGTTTGTTTCACTGTTTTTAAAAAGAAAAAAAAAAAAAGCAGATTTATTGCATGAGGCAAATGTCTACCTCTATATCCTTCTACCTTTGTGTGTCTCTCTCTCTCTCTCTCTCCCTCTCTCTCTCTACATTAGATGTTGAAGTGTCCAGTCACATTAAATCACCACAAATAATGCGACTTTTATTTATTTATTTATTTATTTATTTTTGTGTGTTTGGTCATGGAATAAATATGAGCAAAACATTAAATACAATTACACAGATAAAATAAATGCTTGGGAGCCGTCAGAGCCGTCTCTCTTCAGTGAGCCAGATCGTCCGACTCACCAAGAAGAGACAAACTTTTCGACAGCGCGTCCACGCGTCCACTCTGTGCGTTCATTAATCAGACCCCTCATCATATCACAGCATCATGTTTGGTTTATCATTATTATCTGTTCTTTGATATCACAATCCAAATCATATCCATAACGTTAACTACTCTCCTGGAGCAAGCTGCTCTCTGTTCTGTCCTCTGGAGGAGACAAAATTGATCATGTCTTATTGAAACGGAGGCACATTCCCTCTAAATGATGAGAACTCACATGCTGCGAGCCCCCCCGCCCCGCCCAGCAGTTTATTTTCTCAGATAACCTTAAATTAGAGATCACATTTTTTTTTTTTCTCTCCACCTGCCCGATCAAACTACTGCAGGTAGGAGGCATTCCTCTTGCCCCCACGCAGAGTTTACCTGCCCCGGGGCCAACGTTGAGTCCAGCCCCGACGGAGGCGGCAGCAGAAAATATCACCCACAAAATTATGGGGAGAATCGAAAAACCTGCTTGTGATTTTAAAATCAAACGCTCACTTAGATTGATTTGCGATCAGAATCATGACACCCTGTCTGTCTGTCTGTCTGTCTGTCTGTCTGTCTGTCTGTCTGTCTGTCTCTCTGTCTGTCTGTCTGTCTGTCTGTCTGTCTATCAGTCTTCTATCAATCTTACCATCCACTGTATCTATCCATCCATCGAGTCATAATCTCATCCATCTACTTAATCTATCATCCATCTAGCTGTCTTCCCATCCACTGTATCTGTCTGTCTGTCTGTCTGTCTGTCTGTCTGTCTGTCTGTCTGTCTGTCTGTCTGTCTGTCTGTCTGTCTGTCTGTCTGTCTGTCTGTCTGTCTGTATCTATCGATCTATCTATCATCCCATCCATCTACTTTATCCATCCATCCATCCACTTGAAGTAGTGGACACTGTTACTTTATGAAGTGTGTTTGTGTTGTCTAGTTTTGGTTCCAGTACAGTCGTCTTCTTCTTCCTCAGTATGTGCTTCTGCATTTATTTATCAGATATGGTCCGAGTAAACACCCCCGCGCACGCACGCACGCACGCACGCACGCACGCACGCACACACACACACACGCTCGCGCGCACCCTCGCTCTCGCGCTCCGTGACTAACGCTGGCGTGCCTCCTTCCCTCGGCAGGCTGGTGAAAGTGGCACCGCAGTACTACGAGATGAGCAACTTCCCTCAGTGTGAGGCCAAGAGACAGCTGGAGCGCCTGGTCACCAAGCTCTCCTCTAAGGAATACTCCCAGTACTGAGTACAACACACCAGTTACAACGTCAAACGCTGTACATACACCACCCCACACCCTCACCCAGGCACTGTTTTCATTTCTTTATTCTGTTATTGACACCATCTCATAGCACGTCATGTCTTTTCATAATGATTGGGAGGAGACCCTCGTCGTGGGTTTTTTTTTTTTTTTTTTTTTCCCTCTCCGGGGTGGGGCGGGGGGCGGGGGGGTATAGGGCTAAGGGGTATAGGCGCTATAAGGAACGGACTCATTCTGCCGCTCAACAGGAAGCCGGTCACCAGGTAAATCCCGTATGTAGATATCGACATTCCTCACGAAACCGTGCTGAACAAACGTCGGCCTCTGGCGGGTGCCACGCCCGCCGCTACGCTTGAACCGCTCCAAGGTTAACCTACACTCGGTCTGATCGGATGAATTGTGGAACGAGGGGGATTTTCTTGTGTCAAGGAGACTTTGAGAGAACGCGTGGAGCACTGATGTTCACTGACTGTTCAAATTAATAAATCTGTCTTTGTAAAAAAAAAAACAAGAGCCCCTCCTCCTCCTCCTCCCGTGTCAATTTAAGTGTATGATCATCCCTGTGTCCAAGTTTCAATTAAACGCTCGCCAACAGCAGACATTGGAACTCGCCAAAAGCCAGATGAGTGGTTGGTTTGTTTTTGTTTTTTTTGTTTACTTTCTTTACTGAAGTAAAACCTGACGGGGACGTGGACTGCCCTTGACAGTCATTGAATATATTCAAGGATCGCCCGACTCGCAATCTGCTGCGCTACCGCCTGATTCATTTTACCAATATAGATTATACCAGGAAAACGTAGATTTAACCCAGACTTGTTGGAAATAGAAGCTTCTAATCGTAGATGACAATGAGTTAAATAATAGATTTATAGACAATGAGATTATATATATTTTAACTAATAAAGATCACACTGAAAATGTGTTATTGTTTTTGCGTGAGGTCTTTGAAAATGACAACAGAATACTTAGAAAGTACTTGAATTTAATTTTGTAATTACAGATTGAGCCCTGTTAAGAGCAGGAGTTTCTAAACCCTTATCCCAATTTTTAGGTCCCAACCAAAATAAAAAAAACGCCCTGTTGGAGATATTCTGGAAAATGGGGAAACTCCAAAAAACAAAAGTAATTTTAAAACGTGACTTTATTCTTGGACAATTAAAAATGTTCATTTTTTAAAACTGAACTTTTTATTTATGCCGTACGCCACTTGGTCTTGTTGTTCTGCACCATTTTGTGAAATCACAACAACTTGATTTGAATATTCTAAAGATGTATAAAATATTACCCCTATGTTACCATGGCTACGCTCTAGCGTCCTTGCAGTTGAAATGATGGAGTTGACTCTTCTCAACACTGGGGATGAGGGGTTCAGAGATGCTTTCCTGGCTTACATACCATCGATGTAGGGAACAATTTGAGCTTCGTCAGTTAATAATTTGGAATTATAAAATAAAAAACATTACTTAAAATTATAATTTATTGTATTTATACTATACTTTAATATATATATTATAATTTTATAAGCAAACCATCCCCCATAATGGCTTGAATGCCAAAACCTGCAGTCGCAGAACCTCCTTTTGAGCCACCCCACCCCAGATTGAAGTGGTAGAAGAGCAGTGTCATCATTTTATTTCTTTTAGGTTCATATCGCCAATGATCAAGGGGAAATAACCACACCCACACACAAATCAACTGTCTTGTCAAGTTGCCTTCGCTCTGCAGCGCTGCTTCCGCGGCAACTTTTTACGAATCCCCTGAAGGGGAAGTTGCAGAATGCTCTGTGTGTGTGTGTGTGTGTGTGTGTGTGTGTGTGTGTGTGTGTGTGTGTGTGTGTGTGTGTGTGTGTGTGTGTGTGTGTGTGTGTGTGTGTGTGTGTGTGTGTGTGTGTGTGTGTGTGTGTGTGTGTGTGTGTCCTCGCCGGAACCACACTTATTAGAGACCTCAGAAGAAATCGGGACCGGCTCCCCCGGGTGCAGGTCAGGTTGATGCGGGTGCTGCCGGTGGAGCGTCGGCCTGGGGTTCCACCACCAGACCCCCCCCCCCTCCCCCAGGGCTACACGGGGTGGAGGGGATCGCAGCTGCGGGGTGGGGGCTTCTTAATGGGCGCTACAACTTGGCTTTGCTCCGGGGACTTGGTGACATTGCAAAATGCCAGAATTACTCAAGGCTGAAACCTCCCGCTGGCGACACAATAAACCATCTGGCTGCCGGTGCTTTTAAAGAGGCAGCGCGCTAACAAAACGCGTTATGTTTTGAGCCGTAAACCGAAATATATACAACTGTTCTCGAGTGGATTGCAGCGATCCTGGGCCGCGGCGCCAAAGCTTCCGTGCAAATTTGACCCGCTCTGGCTCAGCAGCGCCGCCAGCTGGTTGAAACCAGCGCTCGAGTGCCTGGCGTGGCTTTCTGTGCCTTGAAGAGGGGCTTCTGGGGAGCGTCGGTCACCAGGTCGCCCTGTTAGGTTTGGGTCACATCCTGTCAACCCCTGATCCCAGTTCGTTACCTTCACCGTTACTCTTCGTCTGTTGCATCGCCAGAACTGAAATTCGCCATTCTATGAGGAGAATGTGATTGTCGTCACTTCATTCTGGTCGAAAACACAACATAATGGAGACTTTGGGGGAAAAAAAGTGTCATTATCTGGTTTTGCTGGAGCAAATCTGTTTTCTTTTCGCCTTTATTTAAACCGGTGAATCCCATGAATGGTGCGAACAGTGTTCTCGTGCTTGTGAAGGGTGGCATTGGCCTGATCCATAGCTGCTTGCATGCTCTCTCGATCATGTCTTGCAGGGTTGCAGGGCCACACGGGGGTTTTCAAGATGGCTGTACATTGTGTAATATGCTAATTCAGGGAGTCAGCATGTGTGCCCTATTTTACGGGGCTGTTGGGATACGCCGTATTCTTTTTATTTTTTATTTTTTTAGGTAGATGGCCTTTTGCCGGGGAACATGCACAGAACCGCAAAATGCTGGCAGAGAGATCAGCTCTCCAAAGTGAGACCAATAGAAAACATTTCTATAGAAAACCCATTAGTTCGAATTGATTGGGAAATTATATAGAATTGATTGGGCGGTGAGAAAATTTTATTATTATTTTTTTCCTCCATGCGCAAAAAGGAAAAATCGTTATCCTTAATCGTCTCTTGAGTTGTGTTTTGGAGAAGCTACGCAGAAGAAGCGCGTTTTGGGTTTTCTTGACTCCCAGACTTGTCAGGTTCACGCCCCTGCAGCAACCTTAAGAGGGGCAGGTGCTTCAAGTAAAACAAAACAAAAAAACTGGGGGGGGGGGGCGCACATGGAACACGGTTTGGGTGGGGGCGGGGGTGCGTGTGCCCCCCCCCCCCCCCCCCCCCCCCCCCTCGGGATGGCACCCTAGGCGTCGCCTACAGTATCGGAAGCGCCGGCCCTGCTGGTATGTATTCTGTCCATCACTTTGTTCCCACCTCTTTTCCACCAATGCAGACTCGTTTGGACTCGGCCAATGAGGACGCGTTCAGAACGCTGTCTCATGAATATTCATATGTTCCCCTGAAAAACCAATCTACCTGCTGCTTGTCTGGACTTAGTCTTCTCCTTTTTCCTGCCGGCTAAATAAAGTCATTTATTCTGGAATGTGCAACTCATTAAAACACTATTGTTGCCAAGTTATTCCGCCATGATTATTAAAAAATGTCGGGAAAGGAGTGGGTATTATTTGGGCCGTTATTATTCTATTTTGTCCAAGGTTGATATTAGAATTTTGGGGGGGGAAAAAAACAAACAAAAAACAAAACACAAACTCCACTCTACCTTTGTGCGTCTCTCTGGGAGAAACAGGCCACCCTTCCAACCGGGTCTTTTAATCCATATATAATACGCCTGTTTCCAACGTCATCTCGATGCCCGCTCACGCGAGACAAAGCAAAAGAAACGTGCACCATGGACATGACCGGCACGTGCCTGGTCAGGTTGTATGAGAGGAGATGGTTGAACACAGGAAATATATTTTATTATTATAGAATGGAATGTGCTGTGGGGCTAAACCGGTCGTGGGTGCATCGAGCTGAGCCTGGAATTCAGGTCGATCGCTGTTCTCCACTCGAGGACAAAATTCATCCTCGTCTCCGCCGACGTCAGGAACTGGAAGAACAACGGCTCCGACTCCCCTGAAAAACAGCCGACGACGGAGGAGAAACACGAGGCGCCTTTTGACAGGTTTGGCCGGGCCCAAGTTCCAAACACGGTGCGAATCACCGCTTCCAGTGGCGAGGGCTCCATCTCCCGCCTCCCACAGAGCGCTGGATGGCGCCTCATCATCATTTGGGGCCGTGGGTGGTGAGGTTTATTGCGGCGCACCTCAGCGTTTCAGGAAATCCATCCACCCACATACCTTGCCCGACTGCTATCATACAGCCAGCCCCCCAGCTCCACCACCACCACCGCTGCCGCCGATTGGAGCCCAGACAGGTGTCTTATCTACATCAAGCAGGACAAGCACAGCCAATCGCGCGGGAAGATGGCGGCTGGAATGTGACAAATCCATCTGTCCCGGTTTGAATTTGTATGCTAATTTGAAGTAATAGCCCCTCTGGTGACAGTGCAAGGGAACAATTCAATCATGCCTTCTCTGACAGTCGCTTGCCAGCCTTTTCCTGTGATGGGGGAATCGGCACGAACGACCAGGTTAGGCTTGATAGATTGGCTACGTAGCGGAGAGGGGGTGGCGGCATAAAGACTGCACGCTGGAAATGGGCTGCCAGTTCCAAATGAATCACACGACTACACAACCACTATTTCTACTGGAGCACGCAGCCGGCACATCCCCGTAGACCCCATAGGCAGAGGCGAACAATATATGGTTTGACCTCATTCATTTTGCTGCATAATTGGTTGCTCCCCTGCACTTTCACCCAATTTCGCCGCCGCAGCGTCCGCGAGATGGCGCGATGGATGGAAATATCCCCTCGCTAAAAATAAATAAGAATAAAGTCGCACGTTCGCAACTGCGACAGTCGCGCCGAATTATCTCTGGCCTGTTGATTTCCGACGGTGAAAAGCTTTCATGTGTCAGTCGACGGAATAAGAAGCGGAGATCAGAGACGTGCAGGGCGGCCGTGCGGCAGACGCCCCCGACACGCTGATGTGGTTTGGGATGTCTGCGGTTCCCGTGCGCTCCCTTCATAATCTTTCAATTAATCTACGGTGCAGGACAGATTATGGCCGATGGTTACCGCAAGATAAGCCTAAAGAACAAACCGCTGTGCACGTTTTGCTTGCATGGCTCTTTTCTCCCCGAGTTGTTAAATCGGAGCCCTCGGCTTCCAAGGACTGTCACCTTTTCCCCCCCCCCTTCTTTTCGGGGACCCAACTCAATCAAAATAAACACTTTTGATGATGCTACAATTGCTTGGGATTATGGCTGTGGGCAAAATGACCCTTGAATGCAAGTTCAAAGCCTTGATTTTTCTATTTTTTGGTGTTGCCGTTAAAATATGCCTCTTTCATGTAGCCGCTCGAGTTGTGTTTTTTTTTTTTTTCTTTTTTCAAACGCACCTTTCAAACCATCTGTGAGCAACACGACAATAAAAGGTGTCTGTGTCGAAGCGCCGGTGCATTCATCAGTGAGAAGCATCGGTAACTATCAGTGTCGCTTCCTGTCGTTCCATTAATCTTGGCGGAATCTCCCGCAATTTCCGCCCGGGAGAGGGAGGTGCGGCGTGCCGCGAGGCGATCCGGCAGACCAGGACCCAAATTGTCGGCGGCGCATCGAGTGTGACCACCTCATCTGACCACACACACACACACGCACGCGAGGACAGTCGAGCACTGGAATTGGCCTTTGATGGCGAACCCCTCATTGTGTTTCCAGAGAATTAAAAAAAAAAAAAAAAAATGTAAAGATTAAAACATGCGGCCTAAGCTTCTTAATATGTGACCAAACCTAATATGACGGTGATCCGGATGACGAGCTCTCAGCCTGTAGCTACATGTTTTGGACACAACAATGGAGTGCCGCCTGACAGTTGTTTGATTAGACGGGTGACTATCTACCTTTTCCATTTCAAGGACCAGAAATCCGGCACGCATTCGGAACCGCCGGCCGCTTTGGATGAGATTTCTGTCACTGGTCCCCCAATCTGAGAGGATGGTTGGACATGATTTAGCCCCAAACCTCCATACCCGTGTGTGCTGTCGCGAGGGGGATAACGGTGAATCCAGGACCGAAACAGTCATTCTTCTATGTTGGTTAATGGGGAAGTTAAACTACTAATAGTTTTGCTGGGGGACCCCCTGGAGTCTCGTGAAGGACCCCCGTGGCTGTCCCCGGACCCCACGTGGAGATTCACTGCTCTGAGGCCATTTTGAAAGAAAAGTTCCAGTTATAAAAATCTACTTGGCTGAAATAATCATTTGGATTATGAGATACTGGTCTCGATGTTGATTTTGTTTTTTTTCTTTGTTGGTTCATCACACAAAACATGAACGGCAGGGGTGTGGTTGTTACCCTTGAGTTTCTTGAGTGTTCTGGAATGTAAGATCGTGAACTTGGTGGCGGAGGATAACAGGTTTCACAGGCTGAAACCGACAGACACCTCTGAAACATTAGAATGGGTGCAGGGTGACCTTTTTCATTTGACAAAAGCTGATAGCACACTTAAAATGATCATTTGGATACACACCGATCAGCCACAACATTAAAGCCACTGACAGGTGACAAGTGAATAACATTGATCATTTGGTTCTAATGGCACCGGTCAAGGGGTGAGACATATTACTATTATATATATACTGTTATTTATTATTATATATATATATATATATATATATATATATATATATATATATATATATATATATACTGTTATAAATTATTATATATATACTGTTATATATTATTATATTAGGGATATATTAGGCAGCAAGTGAACAGTCAGTTGTTGAAGTTGATGTGTTGGAAGCAGGAAAAATGGGCGTGGTCAGGATCTGAGCCACTTTGACAAGGAGCACATTGTGATGCTGGACGACTGGGTCAGAGCATCTCCACAAGCACAGGTCTTGTGGGCTGTTCCCGCTACGCAGTGGTTACTACCAGAAGTGTCCAAGGAAGGACGACCGGTGAACCGGTGACAGGGTCATGGACGCCCAAGGCTCATTGATGCACGTGGGGAGTGAAGTCTGGTTTGTCTGGTTCGATCCCACAGAAGAACTACTGCAGCACAAAGTGGTGAAACAGTGAATGTTGCTGTGATAGAAAGGTGTAGAACACACAGTGCATCACAGCTTGCTGCGTATGGGAGCGCTCAGAGTGTCCATGCTGAGCCCTGTCCACCCCTGAAAGCTCCTACAATGGACACGAGAGCATCAGAACTGGACCATGCAGCAATGGAAGAAGGTGGAGGTCTGATGAATCACCTTTTCCTCTACATCATGTGGATGGGCGGGGTTAGGGTCCGATTCCATGGAGCATCTGTGGGATGTGCTGGAACAACAAGCCCGATGCATGGGGGCCCCACCTCACAACTTCCAGGACTTGAAGGATCTGCTGCTAACGTCTTGGTGCCAGGTACCACAGGACACCTTCAGAGTCTGGTGGAGTCCACGCCTCCACGGGTCACAGCTGTTTTGGCGGCACCAGGGGAAGCTACACAATAATTGTGTTAGTGGTGGTTGTGGCTGATCAGTATGAAACGTCGTTCTAAAAACGACATTTCACCGTACATGACGGTGTTTGGTTTCTGGCTGCGTGACAAAAATGCCCATGAGTTATTTTCTCCCTTCCACTGTCTCCGTCCCAAACAAACTCGATGCTTGTTATATTTTAATTTTACGCTTGAAGCTTGTCCTCCGTCAGATTATTTTGTTGAAAAGAATTTGCATATTTTATTCCTTTTTCTGTTTTGGAGCCGGGGCTCTTTAAGAAACTGCCATTCGGTGTATTTGTTATGTAGGTAAGAGCTTGTTGTGGTCAGTAAGCTGTCGGTATGAATGAGCATTCTCGAAAAAGAACTGCGTCCTCAGATGGAGAAAATAAAAACAAAAAAATCCCCTCCAAGGCGAGTGAGCATTCTTATGGCGAAACGTTCAAATTGAGAAACTAAGGTGTACGTTTTAGGTTTAGCAAACCCAAAAAGTGTGTTGAAAATGTTGCCGTTTGGATGTACGTAAGGACCCATGTACTCCAATCCAATGATATTCATTTATTTTCCAGCGTAATGTCTATTTTGAATTTCAACTCTACTTCCAATGTCAAATGCCGTGAGATCCAAAGATCACAACACAATGGAAAAAATGACACGCCTTCTTTAAACCCAGAAGAGCACTGATCGCTCTTCTTATGAAATGAACTGATTTGCTTTTTTACCCAAACAACGGTAGTTTGTGAGAGTTCAAAAATCTTTGTGAAAAAGCAGTAGTATCTTGTTAAAAAAAAAGTTTGGATTGTTTTGTTTGTTATGCGTTATTTTATTGATATACATTTATCAAAATAAAGTGTGTATACATAAAAAAAGGGATTAAAAAATGCATTTATTTATTCACATGTATTTAAATAGTGTATAGATAAATGTTTTTCTCTTATTTATTTACATTTATTTAAATCGTGTGTAAAGATTAAAACAGGATTTTTTGTATTATATATTTTTCAACTGTCGTGCGTAGAGACTGATTTGTATTTAAATACATATTTACTTAAATGTGTGTATAGATCAAAGCTTTGTTTCCTATCATGTACTTACCTTCTTGACATTCAAATTACTTCAACCTTTATTTTCCCAACGTTCGTCTCAAACCGACGCGGCAACTTTGTTTGTTCGTTTGTTTTATCGTTTGTTTGTTTTATCGTTTGTTTGTTCATGTGTTTGTTTGTTTGTTTGTTTGATTGTGTGATTGTGTGATTGTTTGATTGTTTGATTGTTTGATTGTGTGATTGTTTGTTTGTTTGATTGATTGATTGTGTGTTTGTTTGTTTGTGTGTTTGATTGTTTGATTGTGTGTTTGTTTGTTTGATTGTGTGTTTGTTTGTTTGATTGTGTGTTTGTTTGTTTGATTGTGTGTTTGTTTGTTTGGTTGTGTGATTGTTTGATTGTTTGATTGATTGATTGATTGTGTGTTTGTTTGTTTGATTGTGTGTTTGTTTGTTTGATTGTTTGTTTGATTGATTGATTGTGTGTTTGTTTGTTTGTTTGATTGTGTGTTTGTTTGTTTGAGTGTTTGTTTGATTGATTGATTGTGTGTTTGTTTGTTCAATTGTGTGTTTGTTTGTTCGTGTGTTTGTTTGTTTGATTGTGTGTTTGTTTGTTTGATTGTATGTTTGTTTGTGTGTTTGTTTGTTTGTTTGTTTGTTTGATTGTGTGTTCGTGTGTTTGTTTGTTTGATTGTGTGTTTGTTTGTTTAATTGTTTGTTTGTTTGTTTGATTGTGTGTTTGTTTGTTTGTTCGTGTGTTTGTTTGTTTGATTGTGTGTTTGTTTGTTTGTTCGTGTGTTTGTTTGTTTAATTGTGTGTTTGTTTGTTTGTTCGTGTGTTTGTTTGTTTGTTTGTTCGTGTGTTTGTGTGTTTGTTTGTTTGATTGTGTGTTTGTTTGTTTGTGTGTGTTTGTTTGTTTGTTTGTTTGTTTGATTGTGTGTTTGTTTGTTTGTTTGTTTGTTTGTTTGTTTGATTGTGTGTTTATTTGTTTGTTTGTTTGATTGTGTGTTCGTGTGTTTGTTTGTTTGTGTGTTTGTTTGTTTGTTTGATTGTGTGTTTGTTTGTTTGTTCGTGTGTTTGTTTGTTTGATTGTGTGTTTGTTTGTTTGTTCGTGTGTTTGTTTGTTTAATTGTGTGTTTGTTTGTTTGTTCGTGTGTTTGTTTGTTTGTTTGTTCGTGTGTTTGTGTGTTTGTTTGTTTGATTGTGTGTTTGTTTGTTTGTGTGTGTTTGTTTGTTTGTTTGTTTGTTTGATTGTGTGTTTGTTTGTTTGTTTGTTTGTTTGTTTGTTTGATTGTGTGTTTATTTGTTTGTTTGTTTGATTGTGTGTTCGTGTGTTTGTTTGTTTGTTTGTTTGTTTGTTTGTTTGATTGTGTGTTTGTTTGTTTGTTTGTGTGTTTGATTGATTGATTGTTTGTTTGATTGTGTGTTCGTGTGTTTGTTTGTTTGTTTGTTTGTTTGTTTGTTCGGAAGCAGCGCCCTAACGAGCGGCCGCGGCACGTGCGGCCGCGAATCGTCCAATCAGGCTCGAGGACGGAGCCGGTGCCGCCGCTCGCGCGCGCGTCACGCGGCGGCACCGGCGGCACCGGCGGCACGCGCCCACTCCCTCCCGCGCCTCCCCGCGCCCCTTTGAATCCAGACACACACGCGGCGCCGGAGGAGGAGACGAAGAAGAAGGAGGAGAAGACGAAGAAGACGAAGAAGACGAAGGAGAAGGAGGAGAATACAAACAAACCAGCCCAGCAGCCCCCGGGACGCCGCCATGGACGAGCTGTTCTCCGCGTGTCTGCTGAACGTCGCCACCTGGGAGGCTTCCTTCGAGCAGGTAGGAGCCCGAGCCGTGCCCCGTGCCCCGTCCCCCTTCCGCCGCCGCCGCCGGAGGACGTGCGCCGGCGCGCCTCGTCTCGGGCGTCGGTGAGGCGACGAGTGACGTCGGGAACTTGTCGATTTTCCCCAATTAGGGGGGGTCCCGTGACGTCACGCGTTAATTGCTCCGGGCGGACCGCCGCAAACTACAGTCACGCGTCAAACTTTTCGAGTGGACTCGGCGATGGAACGAGACGTTTTCGTTTTTGTCTCGTCAAGTGTCCTTGGGTGGCTGGGAAGGCACCGAGGAATCCAAGTTCTTACCATTATTACCACATTTATTATTATAATATTTATTGACATCATATTATGATCATCATCATTATTATTATATTTATTTGTATTCTCTTATTTATTATTGTTATTATTATTATTATTATTATCATAATTACTATTCTGATAATATGTGTTATTTATTATCAGAATCAATAAATGATGAATATTACATTGAACTTGACAGACTTAGAAAAGTGCAGCGTAAGGGCAGTTGAAGTCATAACACCGAAGCAAAATTTCGGGGGGGGGTCGCAACGGATCCAACGTCAGGGCAAAACTGGCGGCGACACGGACACGCCCCGTGAGATGCCAAAGCGCGGGTTGTAAACCGAGAACGGGCCAAACGTCCATCTCCGTCCGACTGCTCTATGTTGAAACACACTTAGACGGATATGAATACTCATGTCAGCGTCGTTTACCTTCGGCGGATCTATGATGATGTGTTGGACATGACCGAGAAATGAGCCATGAAATCATTTCCGTGTCTGCACACGACTGTTGTTACAGGCTGTGACCACTCTCCTTCCGTCCAGCTCTGCTTCCCGCTTGGGATCGAGGGGAACACCTATTGCTTGGAAATAAAACTAGAATGTTTGTCAGGAGTCCGACCCATTCAAACCTGCAAACAGTGCTTTGGCATTCCTCAAAATTTTCTTTAAGATTTGACATTCAGTTATTACGTGCATATAGGTGCGTGCAATTATTATTGACGCAGCGGTTTGGTTGAGGTCTCTTACAGCGTTTTCGGACCGAACAGTTGTGGCGACTCCCTGGGGGGGATTCAAGGGATTCTTTCCTGGTTGTATTCACACTGCGCTGGAACTCTGAAGTGCCGTCAGCCAATGGGGTGTCAGCGTGAGTTCTGTGTTTTGTTTACTCTGCAACTTTCAATGGTTTCACCTCGTCAGTCGAGCGAAATCTGTTTCTGAGCAAACTTCAGGCGAGAAATGAGCAATCCAGCTGCTGACTCTTCGCTCATATCAGATCCACTAAGTTTGTTTCCGACTTTCGTAAGGCACGAGCTCACGGCCGGACACCACACAGGCATTTTTTGTTTAATTCGGTGAACGTCGGAAAATAAAACAAGTCAAATAAAATACGTCCGTCATAAAAATACAATTTTTTATTGTTTTTTATTTTTATCATTTATTCATTTATTTATTTATTAGCGCTGAGCGTACGTGGGCTGGTCCCCACCCAGAGTGATGCCACGCGTCCACCGTGCGAGGGACCGTGGCCTCACGTCTGCACCAATCACCCTGCACCAATCACCCTGCACCAATCACCCTGCACCAATCACCCTGCACCAATCATCGTGCACTTACGTCACTGAGGTTTTCTCTTGTGCCGGTTAGTCCCTGCCCTGGAGTAGGAGCTTAAAAAAAACAATCCCTCAAAACAACTTTCCAAGAACTACAATCGTTCCTAGTTCCCCAGCGCAGCACAGCAGTTTGGTCTCTAAATCTTCTTTAAAATTTGACATTCAGTCATTATATACATGTGTGTGTGTGTGTGCAGTTGTTATTAATGCAGCAGTTTGGTGGAGGTCTCTATAACAGCCTTTTTTTTGGACAAAACAGCTCTGGGGACTCCCTGAGAGGAACTAGGAACTGGGGAGGTTCCCCCGAGAACTAAATACATCGACAATAAAAATATAATATTTATTGTTTTTTGTTTTTTATTGTTTTTTTATTTTTATTTTTTTATCGCCGCCGAGTGTACGTGGGCTGGTCCCCGTGCAGAGCGATGCGGCTCGACCGGTGGACCTACCTCAGTCCGAGGGACCGTGCACTCACGTCACCGAAGGTTCCTCTTGTGCCAGTTCGTCCCTGCCCTGGAGCAGGAGCTAAAACAAAAAGTCCCTCAGGAACGGCGTTCTAAAAATGACGATGGTTCCCAGTTCCTGCAGCGCAGACACAAAAAATGGGACTGTTCCTCCAAAAGTTCTTAGAACTATGAAAAGGTTCCTGCGGTGCGAAAACGCCCGAAGTCAGTGCTTATAAGAATGAAGACTTTGTAGTTATAGCAGTAACATGAGAGCAGCTTGGGGGGAAAAAACAGCCATTTCATCTGTTTGATTCCAATTTTATTATCCCTGAAAAAGCAGCCGAGTGGGCTGCGTTGGTCATGTGCAATTTCCCGGACAAACAGGAGAGATTCCGGTCAAATATTATCTGTGTTTATTGAGCATAAAAATGGTTGACAAGCAGGATATATAGAGAATGACATCATCAAGGCATGTGGATGTATAATATTTTTCAATTGAATATTAAAAATAAAACAAGTCCCGTCAGTCAACGCCGTTTCAAAAATAAATAAATAAGAATTACAAATAGTACTACTTGAGATCCAATCATTTCCGTTCGTGAACAATGAGTAACAAGTGCAGCCGCTTTAATAATCATTTCACAAAAATACTATTTTGATCAAATCAAAAACAAAATAAACATGGCAAGTAGGTCTCAATAAATAATTAATTTTGTGGTGCGTCTTCGCCGGGACGTCCCGTCGACATGTTTTACACAATGAATATTTATCGTCTGCTTTGGGTGGAACTTAAATATCCCCAAAAAACCACCAAACTATGGATGTTTGTGTCCCAACGACACATCATCTTTGTAGACGCTGCGGCTCTGTCTCCGCTCTGTGTTTACTGTGTTTACAAGCGCAACCTGCGCACGAGGGAGGGGGCGGGGCTTAGTTCTATATCGACAAGCGTGATTGGTCAGAGGTGAATGGTCGGCTTTAGATCGTTCCAGCTGATTGGCTTCCCGTCGCAACTTGCCGAGAGAGCGGAAATGAACAGATCCGCGGATTTTTTTTTTAATCTCAATGATCCACCCAGCAGCAACTCAAATTGTGCTCGGGTGGGAATTATTTTCACCGGACATTATGACCAGATTTAAACTTGTCGGACTTCAACAGATTTTCCCCGTTCAAAAAAACGGCGATTTCCGGGTAACGGAAACGCCGGTGCGGGCGCTTTGGCGACCTACCGACCTCCAATCAAGGCTCCAAGTCGCACACCCCTGCGCCGAGGCGATCCCAGTGTGTTCATGACCTTCGCTGCATCCGGGTTGATGCTGCAGCCTCAGGAGGTGATAAGACCTTGACTCGTGTTGTTTTGTTTTTTGGAATCCGTGTCGGACATCAGGTGAATCCATCCGGGTGTGAACTGCGGAGTGAGTTTTTTTTTTTTTTTTTCGTATTCGAAGGACAATTGATGCGCCTGCGGGGAACTTCACGGGGTGTGATTTGGCTCCCGGAGCGCGAGGCCTGCATGCGTTGCGCGCGGAGTGGCAGTGAGTCTGGGGATAATTAACTAATTCATCTCTCTCGCCTCAAACGTAATCAGTTCTGCCTTTAAATTACACTTATGCCTCGGTATGAAATCCCTCTTAATTTGCTGCATTCCAATTTGCGGAATGTGCAAGGCTGTAATCATCCGCTACAATAACGACAGTGAAATCATTCTCGATGAATGCCGAGAGCGCTTCGGGCTATTAAGGAATTTAAGCTCACCGATTGATGCCAAAATATTTGATTCCGAAATGACTGATTCTGTTTGGTAATTTGTCTGGATGCCACTGTGAGAGCTCAGGATATACCGCATGTGCATCGGGTATTTCTCTGCAAGCGGTGCCCGGGTTTGTGCTGCAAGTGGAGGAGGACGTCCAAACAATGAACCTCCCGTGGTTCAGCAGACCATAGTGTACAACTCATCAGAAATTAAAGAGGATTAAACCTATGAAGCCTGAGCTGGTGATTGGCAGGCTGAGAACGCTGCTGACGCGGTTATTTGTGCGCAACAGCAAGAAAATATGACATTACTTGAAATCACGAATCATAATCAGCATTTAAAGGCGCAGCTATTAAGCCCCGGATGCGGATTCTATGTCTGTGTTCACACTGCAGGCAAAAGGAGCCCAAATCACATTATTGGCACCAATCACATCGAATCTTATCTTTTAAATTCGGAATGGGGCCCTAATTGGATACAGGTCGGATTTTGGTCTGAAATGCGACCTCGGTCTGGAATTCCTGACACACTCCCGTCGCTCTAGAACAGGGGTTCCCAACCTTGTTATTATCACCGGGCCGGACCGCAGCGCACAGAATGTGAAAAAAAAAGAGTACCCCTGTGTTCCGAGGATAAACTGACTTCCCCCCTGACTCAGCCCCTGACTCCGCCCCTGGGACCGGTGAGCAGAGTGGGTCGCACCCGTATATAGTCCCCCCTTATACAGCGTGGGGAGGGATATAGGGCGACCCAGTGAGGGGGAACCCACACTCGCTGCCTTTTATGAATAGCACCAGATCTAAAAGTGTGTGTGTGTGTGTGTGTGTGTGTGCGTGTGCGTGCGCGCGGCCGTCCGTCCGTCCTCTGAGGGAGCGATCAGGGCGCAATTTGCACGCGTTTTGTTTTTATTTTAGCGGTATTTTATTTGACAAAATGTCCTGAATGAACCAAACAAAAAAAGCACCGTGCCCCTGATTTAATCTGCGAGCTTGATCCGATCTCAATTCAGGTTTCTAGGCCTATGTATGTAATGTCCATATACTGTCCATATATACCTAAAATTACTTTTTCCAAACCGTTATCGAACAGCCACATTACTGACCAAATTATTCCACGTTTAAAGAAGAAGAAGTTTTCAGCATTCGAAGTTATCAGTGTTTCCACTAATCACCGCAGAATGGATCTTTGAGTCTTCACAGTTGCTGCGTCGCGACTCCGTCAGAATCACAATCAGTTTGTCCAATTTTTGTCGTGGTGAGAAATCGGTGCGTTTCTCTGCATACAATCAGCATTAGAAAAAAAAAATAAAAAAAAATTAACAAGTCAAATAATAATTAGATAAGATAAAACTGCATTTCTGACAGACAACTCTTAGATTTCATTTAAAATTATCTTTTATTTATTTAGTTTGGGCGTCGGGCCTCGAATGCTCATCACTGCCGGCGAGGTCTGCATGCGTAATGAGCTAGAAATACAGGAGTGATGAGCTCGAATCCCCCCTTGGGAGAGAAGAGTAGAGCCCAACAGGTGGAGGCAGGGGAGGTGGAGGGAGGCCAGCGACGCAGGGAGGGCGGGAGGATTTGGTTGCTTGAATAAATAAGGGCGTGGAAGCGTGTGGCTCTGTCGAGTGGCGAGCTACGCCTCCCGAGGGAAACTCGGGTGTTTTGGCAGCAAAAAGAAAAGTGCAAATGTAGAAAATAAATATAATTTTTTTTATCTTGTATTATAAAATACAAATAATATAAATTACCAATAAAAGTGTCAACCTGTGATGGCAGTAGTAGAAATAATTATAGAAGTATGGTTACGTTATAGTACAATTGTATTTTTATATATATATATATATATATATATATATATATATATATAAAACGATTATAATAGTAATAAAAAAAAAGCCAAATGCAAAACTAAATCGTCCCTTATTGAACTTCAGGCTCATGACTCAACTTAGGTTTCCACCGTCCCTTTGTTAATGAATGAATTAATTTATTTTTCGGATAAAATTAATGTACAAAGAGCGGGTCATCAGCCCGGCCAGCATGCGGCCAACACACGGTCATTAGCCACGCGTATCCCTCCCTCGCTCCCTCACCCCCTCGCACGCTCACCCTCACCCCCTCTCACGCTTTTTCGACGGCGAGGGGGGAGTGGATAAATAAATAAGAAAGTGGAGGGAAACGTTGACACAGCCTCTCCTCGTGGCCACATTACCCACTCATGCCTGAGCGCCGGGTGAAGGCCCTACATTATTCAGCCACAGCCACAGGACACTGTGTGTGTGTGTGTGTGTGTGTGTGTGTGTGTGTGTGTGTGTGTGTGTGTGTGTGTGTGTGTGTGTGTGTGTGTGTGTGTGTGTGTGTGTGTGTGTGTGTGTGTGTGTGTGTGCGTGAAGAGCCGACATGGAGATCAGTGAACTGCACCAGGGAAGAGGCTTCACTTCATTACCACATGAACTCTCTCTCTCTCTCTCTCTGTCTTACTCATTCTCTCTCTCGCCGTCTAGACCCCTCTCTCTCCCCCTCTCTCTTTGTTTTATCGGTAATCTCTCTCTCTCTCTCTCTCTCTGTTTTGCTCATTCCCTCTCTCTTTGTTCGGCTCATGCTCTCTCTGTCTGGACCTCTCTTACTCTCCCTCTTTTACCCGTGATCTCTCTCTCTGTCCCCTCTCCCTCTTGCTTTCTGTCTCTCCCCCTCTTTTCTTTTAGCATCCCCTCTCTTGCCCTCCCTCCCTCTTCGTGCCACCAGTTCTCCCCGCTCTCTTTGGTCTTTCACCTTTCTTCTACCCCGTCTCTTTCTCACCCTCCCTCCCTCCCTCCCCCCGGCGATGGGGGAGTTGCTGTCCGTGGTGCTGAAAGTTGCATCATGCATTTTGTACGTGTCTCTCAGAATTCCACACTTGGATTCCTGTCCGGCCGCCGCCTCCCTTCAAAACCAATGTATTCAGTTTGCCGGACAAAAAGCAGCTGCCGGACCAGGTCTTCAAGCCTTGCAGGGGGGCCCGGTGCGCTTTTAGATGTTCACAGGATTGTGGTTTGTTATTATGGTGTGTGTGTGTGTCTGTGTGTCTGTGTGTCTGCCTGTTTGTCTTCCTGCTTAAGTAAGATTCATAGCGAAGCTCCTGTTGCATTACCACTGACTCGGCATCCGGGTTAAATCAACACCGCTTTGTTTGCACTTTTATCCTTTGAATCTGCATTCGGCAGGCGTTGTGTAGGTGCCGCCTGCCTGTTCCCCCCAAAACACTGGACCGGAACCGGTTCAAGATGTTGAGTTGTTTTTTGAGACCGTGTGAACTCGGGGACCTGTGGTGTCAGACGTTGTGGATCTGGCCTCTCAGAAGCAGCAGCCCCGCCTGGGTTTTCATGCACGAGAAAAAAATAAATCCCATTACTTTAGTAGCTGTACCGTCGGCGAAAAACACCTTGTTAATCGGAGTTCGTGGGCAGCCAGATTTGTTAAAGTGGTAATCCATAAGATCTTCTGTGCACAGTGTCCCCAGAATTACATTTTTCATCCCCCTCAACATCAGAAGTATGCCAGAAGTATGCCTTTTCTGAAAGACTGATTTGTTCCACTTTTTCTAGGTCACTTGAGGTGATGTTATGATCCAGGTGATCTTTTTTTAATCCGAGGGCGCTGGCTTTTTTTTTTTTTTGGGGGGGGGGGTGGATGCTCATCCACATCGACCGTTTACTGACCGCAGCATTTTGTGGTGATGGGAAAAGGCAGCAGCAGTGAAACGTCCCTTCACTGGCTCCGCTCTCAAGCTGTAGTTAGAAGTTGCATTATCTGCCTTTCGCAGCCGCTTAGTATACTCGCTCACTACTTGACTGAAGTATTCCCCCCTGAATCTGCTGGCTTTGGTCGTTCCTTCTGGTTAACCTTTTGGGTTCTGGAAAAAAGTCCCAAACACCCTGTGATCTAGGGCCCTTTGAAAACCTGGACATTTCTCTGCGTTTTGGCGTTTTAGGTCACTGGAAACTAAGCTTTCCACGCCTTCCAGGGTGGGCTTTTTTTTCAAAACTCTTGTTTTCCACGTATTCCCATGGACAGGTTAATCAGAATCAGAATCAGAAATACTTTCATAATCCCAGGGGGAAATTACTTGTTAAAACGGAGCTTCTTGAATATGCTGACGTCATGACCTCAATTTGCGTCAGGAACGTAGGGGCTGCGGCCTGACGACCGTTTTGTTGTTCTCCGTGTCTCCATTAAAAGTTTAAAAGTCTCTCCAACTTTAGGAATCACGCTCTTACCGTGTTGTGTATGAATATTAAGAAGAAGCTTAATATCCTTTATCTTCTATCTATAAGTTAGTGTTGAGCCCTGAGGAGCTTTAGATCCTCAGGGCTCAACACTAACTTTTGAAAGTGGTTGCCAGGCTGGCAACCATGCTTCAGCTTTAGGTTGGCTGAAAATATAAAAATATGTTTGAAAATATGTAAATATGTTGAAAATATGTAAACTGAAAATATGTTTGCTATTTTTAGTCACCCTGTATTTTGAGAAATTAAGATGCAATGCAGTTATACGTCTTCCTAATAATAAAAATGACATAAAATAATGATCAAAAGCTTTATAACATTAACCAAAAAATGTCTGTGCGGTTAGCGTTTGATCTGATACTTTACAGAGTCTGAATCTTCAGAGGAGAAGGAACACAAGTCAAGGCAGACAAGAGCTGTGATAACACGGACTCCTCTGTTGACACTTATAACCTGTCTGTCTCTCTCTTACACCCACATGCGCACGCTCACCACACGGACGAGACGAATCTCAACGGTCCTGTCTGTCCCCTCATTGATAACAATGGTAAATTCTTATTAGCATCTTTCCATTTAGAATCAGAATCAGAATAGTCTTTATTGCCAAGTAAGTTTACACGAGCAAGGAATTTGTCTTGGTGTTTGGTGCGTACATGAAACACAAATGTAAAACAATAAGTAAAATATATAAGAATATGTACGTATAACCCGTTGACATACCCATTCAGTTTAAGGGGTAGTGGGGGGGGGGCTTGTTGATGAGGCCAGTTGCAGACGGGAAGTAGCTCCACCAGACGAGGTCTGATCCATGCTCATTATTTATGCAAATATCAGAACTGGTTATTGTATTGTAACAGCTATACGTTGACTGATTTGACCAAATTGAATAGAAAACGACAAAAATGAAGACATTTCCTGTGTTTATTTTTGGTTTGTAAGTACACAATATCGTTTCAGTTAGTTTTCATATTTTTCCGTCTGGTTTTAACTCATGTTTTTTTTTTTTTGTTTTCTTTTTCCCACATCTGGTTTTTAAGTTTAGTTTCAGTTAACCGAACAGGGCTGCAAACACATACAGTATATGGTTAAAAAAAAACCGCTCTGAAATAAGCTTCTACTCCTTCCAATGAACACATCACTTCCGACACGCATTACAGTTTTCCGAGCCTGTGGACGCAGCCATCGCTTTGGAGTAGTCAAAAAAGACGAAACTCTACGGGTTGGTGTGGGCGATTCACACAAGTTGCCCAAACTGACGTGAAAAAAAGCGAGATGTTTGCATCCCTGACTGTAATAACCTTGTGCTATTGCCCTTCACTGGTGCCTGTGTGCACCGGTGCACACGTGAGTACAAATGCACGTGCAGCGTTCTGGTTCTCACTGTGACAGCAATATTTCACTAATGCAACACTTTCTCTTTTTTTTTTGGGGGGGGGGGTGCATGTTTTGTGTTTTGCTGTCCCCATTTTTGATGTTAAAAAGTGGTTTTCAAAGGGGGGCAAACCAGAGGCCGCAAAATGGTTGCCACTTGACTCAATCTTACTGTACTCCTAATTTTCTTCTGTGGCCTTTGACATCGAGTATTATATTAATAATAATGATAAAAGCTTTATTTGTACAGCACACTTTAAAAACATGCTTTACAAAGTGCTTTGACAGAGAAATAAAAGCGGAGTGTTCGGATCATGAAATTTAAAGGCAAAGGAACATTAAACAGTAATGAAATTCATTCATTAGATTGTAAAAGCAGATAAAGACAGAAAAAAACAAATAGATACAATATGATGATCAGAAATATAAATAAAAGGTCAGTAAATAAGTAAGTGAAAAATAAAATAGATAAAAAGAAAGGGGGCGACGTCACATCAAAGCAGATGTATAAAAATGGGTTTTGATAAGTGGCTGACTCAGCCGTTTCTCCTCAGGCAGGTCCTTCCAAAGTCGAGGGGCCCTGACATAAAAGCCGTGGTCACCTTTCGTTTTAGACTTTGGAACAGCCAGGAGGGCCCCGCCTGAGGATCTGGGGCTGCGCACTGGCTCATACGGGTTCAACATGTCTGTTTTGTAGCTTGAAGTCAGACCCAGACGTGCTTTAAAAGTGGTCAGTAAAATCTTAAAATCGATTCTGTACCGAACAGGGAGCCAAGGGAGAGAAGCCAGGGTGGGAGTGATGTGATGTCGTCTTTTGGAACTGGTAAGAAGCCTCGCTGCTGCGTTCTGAACCAGTTGGAGGCGGAAGAGTGACTTTTGGTTGATGCCAGAAAGGAGGGAGTTACAGTCGTCTAGTCGTGAGAAAATTGGGGTGTGGATTACTTTCTCCACGTCGCTGTGTGATAGTATTGGTTTGATTCTTGAAATGGTTCTCAGTTGAAGGAAGCAGGTATTTTTTTACATTTGCTGTTCCAAGTTTAGGTCAGTGTCAAACAGTACTCCCAAGTTTCTGGCAACAGATTTAATATTTGGCGACAGAGTGCACATGCCACTCTCAATATGATGTTGAATTTGGGGGAGTGAACAGTATGATTCCTGATTTTGAATTATTGTGTTGAAGAAAATTCTGCGCCATCCAACGGTTGATATCATTGAGACAATCTACAACAGCAGCGAGGCTGTTTGGGTCACCGGGTCTCAGAGGAAGGTATATCTGTGGGTCGTCTGTCTAGCAATGAAAAGCCACATTGTGCCTTTGGACAATTTGGCCAAGAGGCAGCACATGGATTGAAAATAAAATTGGACCTAAAATGGAACCTTGTGGTACACCATAGGCAATTTGAGCTGTAGACGCTGTAGTTGCTGTAGTCGTTACCTGTAGTGTGTAGTGTGTAGTCGAACCTTCACAGTCTCCATAGGAGACTGTGAAGGTTCGACTACACACTTCTTCTTCTTCCTACCTGTTCTTCCTACCTGTTCTTTCGAAAAGGTAGGAATAAATCCAGGCAAGTGCAGGGCCCTTGATGCCAACCCAGGTGTTAAGACGGTCCATTAAAACGCTGTGATCTACAGTGTCAAAGGCTGCACTTAGATCTAAAAGAATTAAAAATTGCACTCCCCCCTCTGTCAGCTGCTAAAAGGGTATCGTTGGTTACTTTGAGGAGGGCAGTTTCTGTGCTGTGTAAAGCTCTAAAACCAGACTGGAATTTTTCAAATATGTTACTGTGACACATAAAAGCTGGGTTGATACCACCTTCGCTAAAACCTTTGAAAGAAATGGAAGTTTAGAAATGGGCCTAAAATTGCTAAGAAGAGAGGGATCAAGGTTTGGTTTTTTAAAAGAGGATGGACCACAGCATTTGTTTAAAGGCAGGAGGAAAAATGCCTTTTCCAGCGAGTTATTTATAATTATTAATGTACTGGGTCCAGTTGTGTCAATCACCTCTTTAAGAAAGGTGGTGGGGATAATATCAAGGCGGCACGGGGTTGAATTCATGTGGGATGGATGTTCAAGTTAAAATTATAGTGCCAGTTATAAAACTGCTAAAATAACTGTCAATGACCCTTCCAGCATGTTTAACTTGATCAGGGGGCGTAATTTCCTGTTTTCTTTTATCGCAAAAAAAGTTAAAAAAAACTTCTCACACATCTCTGGTGATGACTGAGGAAGATGGCAGGGGAAGGGGGTGATGACAGAGTCTATTACCTTCAATAAAATTCTGGGGTCAGAATGGTTTGCAACAATGAGGTTTGAGAAGAAAGCTGCTCTTGCTTCTTTGACCGCCCTTTGATAATTGTGCATAGCGTCTTTCCAGATCTCATAAAATACGTTTAAACCACTCTCTCTTTAGGTCCTGGGTGGATTCATTTAGCCAGGGCTGAAAAGGTTCATTTAACCGTGTCTGACTGTCCTGACAGAGTCCAGGACAGTCAGACACGTGTCATTAAAATGGGAGACGAGCTCCTCTGTGTTAAAATCTGGATAAAAGGAGGTTAAAGGCGAAGCAGCAGCATTAAAAAGCTCAGAAAACGTACTCGCTGACGTAGAGCTAAAAACACAGCGGTGGACAGGATTGTTGTGAGTAATATAAAAAAAAACTTTTTTTATAAGACCACACCGAATAAAACTGCTTTGTGATCGGACACACAGCCACCCTTTGTCTCAATGTTGTCAGGGCCGAGAGCACTGTACAGTACTAAGTCAAGGGTGTGGACCTTAGAATGTGTCGGTTCTTGTAGTGAGTCATGTTTAAAGAGTCTAGATCCTCCATAAAAACAGTAACAAAAGTCTGGCTGGGCCAGCAGACATGCATGAATCACCTAAAATCAGAGTTTTGTCATAATTTGACATAAAGTGAGATAACTCAGCAAATTCTTGGTTAAAAACATTATTTGGTCGAGGCGGTCTACAAATGATAAAAATTATCACCTGGTCCTTCGACTGTCCAAATTTTGTAAAACTGCTATGTGAAATGGGACTGCTTTTAAAATCCCCGCCTGAGAGCCTGGGTTGGTGGAGAAATAATAAATCCGAGGGGGGGGTGAGCTTCAAGACTGCAGTCTCACTGACTTAACCAGGTCTCTGTGATATCAAAAAGTATTAGTATAGTAAAAGTAATAAAATCATGACTTAAAAAGGATTTGTTATTGAGAGATCTGATGTTCAAAAGACCAAAGTTTACAGGTTTACAGAAAGCAGCAGCAGAAGGGAACAGAGGTTGTTGAGGAACTCAAATTATATTGTTATGATTACCCTCAAGGGGGCGTGATAATGAGCGTGCTACCAGAGGCCTATGAAAGGAAATGAAGGTGGAAGGCATAACAGTCCCGTTTAGGAGAGCTGAGTGGGCTGCTGGAGTAGGGGATGGAGGAGGTGACTGTGTAGTGAATGTGTATGCTGTCTTCACTGACCGTCAGGAGGTGAATGAATTGCAGGAGTGTGACCATCTCCACACCACGCTCTGATTGCTGCGTTTTAAGCTTGTTGGTGCCCACATGGACCACAACAGCCGAGACAGACGGGTTATGGTTGAGCCGCTGGATGCACCGTCCAGGCATGGAATCAGAGGAGGAGGAGGCTGGCGGCGGAAGTGAGCGCTAAGGTGCCCTCGATGTCGCGGTGGACTGTCCCCCCCCCCCCCAAAGGGGGGAACTTGTGCATATCCCTGACATCGACTGTGGGCTCCAAGGCTTGAAATGTGTTCTCCAGCCGGAGTCTCAGGCATAGAGCAGCGCGAAGTTTGGAGCGATTCAACGAAGTTACGCACTGACGTGACAGCTGGAAGCGACGCACAGTACAAACAGTACATTATGTGATATTATCGTCCCCTGCTGACCCCTTTTTTAATAGCTGTTGTGATCTCGTGCGGACGGAGAGATTTTCTTAAATACTATTGGTGTTGACAGGATTTTTATTTTGAACAGAAGTAGAAAAAAATGTGTTTTCAGAAGATTCACAAGTACAGGGCCTGAGTGGTGAGTCCTTTCCAGGTGCACGGTTGCTGTAGTTGTGGTACCAGGAATCCAATGCGTAGATATTTTCTACCGTTTTATTTGTATTTTTTTATGTATGCCATCCCTGTCTCTACACAGATTGTGTATTAAATTAAATGGATGCTAATTAAATAGATGGGTACAGCATGTTTTGCCTGGAGAGCATGGACTTTTTTATTGATACCTAATAATAAAATGGCCACTGTGTGTACACAAGTCTCTGTAAATGTTGGGTCGAGGAGCACTTAAGCGTAGTGGGGTACATTGATATCTTCCATAAATGTTTGTTTTTCTTACTTTTTTTTTGTTTCTATATGTCAGTCCTCCTTCCCCTCAGATTGGAAATTGAATTGTTAGTTAAATGGATGACTGCAGTGTGTTTCCCAGGGAGCAGAGACTTCTTGAATCAAACAAAGAGAGTTTTTAAGTTCATTGTTGTTTTGCGCTGTTCATTTGTCATTTGGGATTTTTCGGTCCTTCATAACCACAGCGTGGCCACGAAGCGGTCGTGCTTAATTGACTTTTCAAGTCTAGTTAAAGACTCGCCCCCGTTTTTGTTGCTGTTGTTGGAGTATGTGATTTGTTGTGTTTACCTGGAAGCACTCAAACTCACGGAAGTGCATCTAATTTCTGCATCGGCACTACTTTCCTTTTTCTTTATTTAATCAACAGGTATGTGCCCTGCCGAACTTTGCTTTTGATAGGATCCCAGGGGAGCCGGCCCTGTCGGCGTCGGTTTAATGAGATCTTGTCGTTCCGCGGCAACGTATTGCCAAGATATGGATGGGTAATTATCTAATCAAGACTTTGTGAAAGAGCATCCGCTGACCTGCGAGCTGTCTGTGAGCCTCGGAAGACACGTGCACTATTACACACATCCATGATCAGTCCCTCCAGGATTATGCGATCGCATAATTCAATTCCAAATAAACCAATCAGCAGATATTATGCGAGGGCTCGCAATTTTGACCAACCCCCGCACTTTCAGCGCATAAAGGGGACCGGTTCATTTTGACCACTTACTGCACCGTTACAGCGGAAAATGGTCCAATCCAACCACACGTCAACCAACGTTTTCCCCCCTGGCCTGTCAGCTTGTTACGTTCAGGTCTTTTTTTTAGCGAGCCAGATTGTTTGGCCCGGCTCAGCAATAAGAGCTGGCTCTTTCGGCTCCAAAACGGCTGTTCATTTCGGACCACTTCTGGCTTTTAAAAATTCAGCCAAATGTTTTGACCCATGGTTGGTATGTGTGCACATATATAGGTTTAGTATATAATTATACTACACCTTGTTTCCAAATTACCATAATTTTACATGATGTTTGGTAGTTGGTATGACCAAAGTCAAAGTTTCTGGATTGTATTCAACAAAAATGTTATAGGATTATCCTATTATTCTATTGTAATCATTTACAAAAAAATAAATAAAATAAATTGGCTTCCAGACGGGAGCCATAGGGTCCACCAGTTCGCCACGGACACATCACTACTGCCAGCATAGCTATTCCTGTGTGAAGAAGATGATGACTGATTGCCAACAGAAATAGCACCTAAAGACCGTGCAAAACAATTTCCAAGTGTTTTACATGAAAGCAGGGGGAAACGTAGTGCCGGAAAACGAGAGAAAGTCCACAATCAACAGTCACTTTGAATCGGCAAAGCGTGCGAGAAGAATGTCTGAACAGTTACCGGAGCAGGCGCAGCGGCTGATCCCCGTGACCTCGAGTGGGAGCAGCCAAGACTGTGGAAATTGCTGAAAGAATCAAGGTGAGCGGCGTTTTACCCAAACTTTTCCTCGGCTTTAGCAGGGTGGCCGGCACGCTGCCCTCTCCAGATAACAAGCCCCAAGCCTGATGGAGAGGAGGTGTGTGTGTGAGCGGATTATGACACACGGATATCCAGAGATGAACTGGGTGCCTACTTGACCAATGTGGGACCAGCAGCACTGAGAGCCACAGGGGGTGGTGGCGGTGGTGGATATGGATATCTTCCGGGATACACTTCAAGAGACACTTGCTGCGCCGAGCACCCTGACCAAACGCTACTGCACAAAGACATCAGCGGATGCTGAGCGAAGCAGCAGTATCCACCAGCTCGTGTTGTCCGCCCGCGGGCGATCGACCTCTTAACAGCAACCGATGAGCCTCCGTCTTCATGTACCACAACCAACGACTCTGCGACGGAGCAGGTGAGACGGGGGGCGTATCGGGAGGATGAAACGGACGATCACGTTGAGATATGGGCCTGGGTGAGCTCGGCCCACCTCTCGTTTGGTTCAGGAAAAAGAGCTGTGTTCGTTCAAAAAAAAGAAACAGCCCAAAAGAGCACTTGTTCTCTAATTGTTTTCATGGAAGATGAACTTGAAATATAATAACTGCATAACTGTCTTAATTGCAGATTGGTCCCCAGGTGTTTTTCTTTTGTCCTGGTTTAATCTTCTTTTAGTACCTACAGATTATGGGGACATGCATTTCTTTGTGTTGGAACTCTGAGCTCTCTTCCACCCCTTTTTTTTTTTTTGTTTGTTAAATTTGAGCTGTTTGTTCAGGAAAATAAACAGAATTTAGCATTTTAAATGTTTTGAATTGTTTTTGTATGATGTATTCTGCTGAAAAACCGCCCTTAAACTGAGCACTTATAACTTTGTATTGCTTAATATGAAATGATGAACATGAAATTGATGAAACCTGAAATTAACCGCGTAATCAAGCGTTTTTTCACTGCACAAATCACGAAAAAAAACATTGCGAACCATTGCATTCCTGGAGGAACGCCACCAGATATGGCTGTCACCTGCTGCAGCGTGCCATGTGATATGAACATTTAGCTGAATGCTGGTTGGGGACTGGATGCTTGTTAAATTGGGTCTCAAACACGAGACAATAGTTGGCGTGTGGTATGCCTTGGGTTTACTAAGCCATATCACAACTGAATGATTCAAAAAATGGCTTTTCGGGCAACCATCAACTTTTGTAGCATCCATCAACATTGTACAAATGCACATTTATTAGTGGACCACACTGAAAAGGCAGCGCGGTGATTCATTCGAGATAAGTTGCTTTTCTCAATTTTGGCCGAGTGACCAAGATAATCACTGCCGTGCTGCTAGGCCTTTACATCAATGTTTCTCAACATTTCTTGAGAAATTCATTTCATTTTCACTTCATTTTTTCTAATATAATGCCACAGCTCACCTCTCTCCTTTTAACCGCCAAAACCTCTCAAACATATCGAACTGGGCTTTTTATTAGCACTAAGAGTTAATGATGCAAGACCACGCAAACGATTCGTTCGCGTCGAACAAATGTCCGACAAATGAAACGACTCGACAGTCAGCCGTCATTCCCCCACTATCATCCACAAACTGAAAATAATTACTGAGGACTAAATACAAATCCAAGGCAAAACAATGCCAAGGCGTCGCTGCCAGGACTCCGTTCACAACTCGGAGCCGAACCGACTCGCTCGCCGTCCAGGAAGTCCTCCCCGGCTCACTCCTTTTACGGAGTGACTCGTGGAGAGCCAGTCTCAAAAAAAGAGCCAGACCTTTCCCCGCTACGTTTGGTCGCCACTTTAGCAATGGAGCTTGTTCTGAAGAACGCGGCGCTGCTCGTCCGGCAGGAAGTGATGAATTTAGCGCAGCCCTGCAATTTTGATCTCGCGCCACAAAACACCTAATTTCCAATTTTTTTATTTTTATTTTATTTTTATTTTATTTTTAATTTTTATTTTCAAAGGTTTTCACGCCACACCTGCCGAGCTCCGCCGGCGCACTAGTGCCGGCGCACTAGTCGAAATACACTGCTATATGTCAACCTCAAATTTGATATATTTTTTTATTGTTTTTTTTTTTGTTTTTTTTTTCACAACAGTTGAGTGAAGACATCTTTGGCAGGAGGAAATTCTGAAGGAACTTGTTGACAGAGCTGAAAAGAAAGAAGAAAGGAAATCATAATCTGTTGTTTCAAATGGCTCTTACTTGATAAATAGCCTGGTTCTGTTGGCTCGTCATGGCCACGGCCAGATAACAGCCGTACTGATACACATTATGACATACAACCCTGGGTGTGATATTAATACAACATTTCTATAAACAAGGCAGTAAATCAAGTAATGGTAATTTGAGAAAACAAATTATGATTATTGTGTCTTTTCTTTGGCTACAGCCTCGATATTGGCTCATCAGGTTTTCATTAACAAACAGAATGTTGCCAGGCGGCACCGTGTTGTGATGCCTCAGAGTGATAAGTCGGCCCCTTTTCCGCTGCCTTCTTCGTCGTTTTGGAAGATGCGGCTTTCATTTTGGCAGCCGGTGCCGGGGGAGCCCGCACAAGACGGGAAGGAGTCGAGTTTATTTGTGCAGTGCTTTTTTTCGAGGCTGAAGTCTCGATGCGCAGCGTAGACCGACGTTCTCAGGATCATTTGACCCTGCCTCCTTAGGTCGTAGCAGAGAGGTTTGGTGACGTCTGCATTTATGACTTGTACTATTTAGAAAGTACAATACTTTGTCGGCGTTGGCACTTAAACCACAAGTGGGAGCGGCAAAGTTTGGTTCTCGCCGGATTTTTTGCATTCTGATGACCATCATTTTGAAAAGTTGTTCGATTCAATAATGTTATTTGTCGATTCAAATTCAAGGGGGATTTTAAGCTAAAGTTCGTAATGTTGCACGTGCATCAGGGCTCGACCATAACAGTTGCCTGTTTTTTTTTTTGTTTTTTTTTGGGGCCTCTGGTTGCCCCCTTTGGCAACTACTTTTATACGTAAAAAATAGGGACTGCAAACCAGGAAACGTGCACCCCAAAATAAATAAATTTGTTGCATTAGTGACATTTTAATATTGCCGTTACGATCGGAGCCAGAACGCTGCACGCGCGTTTGTGTTTGCTTATCCACGTAGAGGCAAGTTAATTACAGTCAGGGATGCAAACAACTCACTTTTCGCAAGAATAATGCGCATGGCTCAGACCTCATCTGGGGGAGAGCTACTTTTAAATGGAAAGATGCAGATGCAGTGTCTTAATTACTCAAAATATCAAATGACTTTAAATGGCAACTATATTTTCGGTTTCAGAAACTAAAAGCTGATACCTGGTTGCCAGCCTGGCAACCACTTTTAAAAGTAAGAGTCGAGCCCCGTGCGTTTACAATTTACACCGTCTACCTGAACTTTGATGCTCCAATGTTCAATGTCAAGAAATGGTGGATATAAATTCTTACACTAATATAAGATTATACTGTGGTTGTGGCATAAAATGAACAATACAATACATCCATTGTGCCAGTCCAAATTTCACTTCCGTGTCAGAGTGAGAGGGTAGGACCCAGCTTTACCATTTGTCTGCTGTGGGAGCTTTGTGGAAGGTTCCTTGTTGGCGGTCCATATATCAGCCAGCCTGAAATCCTGGCTGTTTCTTGCTATTTCTGCGGCACCCCGTGCACGTGCACGCGTCGGGCGTACGGCCAACGTTTCCCCCCCCAGTGATTCTGTTTCTCCAGCGAGGGGAAAAGCAAAAGAACCAGCGCTCCCGAAGGTGGGGTGCTGAGGGGGCAGCAACAACCGGACCCCAGGAATTGAAGCGAGTCAGAAAAAAAATTAAAAAGTTAAAAAAGAAATCTAGGTTGGCAATCGAGGAAGCTCAATCCAGGAAGAGCTCGACTCACTTCCGTTACGCAAACTTAATTTAGGTGGCGAGTTTGTACAAGTTTGCTAATTCCTTGCATTGTAAATCCAGTTTATAGTCTCAGAGTACGTGACTGCTCTCGGTGTTTCGACCCGATTCAACCTCGGGGGACGGGTCTCTAAGGCGAGAACCAATAGAAGTCGGCGGCGGAAAGCCACAAACGGTGACGAATACGCTGCTGTTGAAAGTGGGCGGTAGGACACGGACTTAAAGAGAGTTAAGGGTGGAAGGCCCCAAAGTCATGTCGAAGAACGGTGATTCTTAGCTCCTCTTCTCTCCCCCTCCGCCGCATGCGGCGCCGTGCCTAGTGTCTCCGTGGGGGGGGGGGGGGCCTCCCCCACCTCGCACGGTTCCCGAAAATCTAAATAGTGTTGATCTCCGAGTTCGGCTGCTTCTGTGATTCCTGCATTGTGTCGGGGAGTCGACCGGAGGAAGCGCTGCCACTTCACACTTTATATTCTTTGATTATGTGTGTGTGTGGGTGTGTGTGTGTATGGGGGGAGGAGGGTAAAAAAAAAAACCTTCCTCGCCACTGACAATCCGGTGATACCTCGCAAAATCCCGGATGAAAGGAAACGCGGCTTTGGAGTGCGGGGGTGGGGGTGGGGGGGGTAGGGGGGGGGGGGATCCTCGCCTTCTCAGCGGGAGGTAAAAGCGCTCCCTCAAACATTGAATTGTACATCTGAAGTGTTATCAATTTCACCTGAATCACAGGGCCCTGGTGGCAGCGCCGGCTCTCTCTGCTTTTGATCGTGCCAGCAGTGCCTGTAAACAAGTATTTTCCCATCTCTCTCTCTCTTTCTCTCTCTCTCTGCCTGTCTTTCAACACACACACACACACACACACACACACACACACACACACACACACACACACTCCAACCAAGGTGTCTGGAGGGGGAGGTTTCTTTGATTATCTCCGCTGCCGATTAATTGCTTTTCTTAACCTCTGCGCAGACGTGCGCCGACACCGCCCGGGAGCCCGGGAGCCGCACGCGCTCAGATGGACCCCCGGAGCGCCCGGCCCAGGAAAAACAAAACACGCCGCGCTTCCTCCCCCCCGCCTCCTCCCAATTACTGACCTTCATCCTTTCATTTTTGCCGGGGATGTTATCGCCGCTATCAGTGTATTTACTTTGTTTTGGTTTCTCCAGTTACTTGGTGCACTGCAGCATTCCTGGCTTATACCCCCCCCCCCCCCCCCCGCCCACGCGTTTTTTTGGGGGGGGGGGGTGAGACTCATTAATAACTAGAAAGAGTAACATTGTCGTATTGGATCATTTCGTGGTCACCATGTTACCCCCCCGGTGAGCATGGATTCCGTGTTTGCCGTGTGTCGTAAAAAGTGTCTCCTCCCTGCCGACTCGGGGAGGGGTCACCAACCGAGGCAATTTTTATGCAGGAAATATGACACAGCCACTTCCTGAACCGTCCTTATTCTGTGATTAAATATATGTTGGCCTTGAGTTGTTGCTGGCGAAGCAATTCCTCTCAAGGTTTTATTTATTTATTTATATATATATATTTCTTTTCCCAGAGTGCTCTTTCATCCCGAGCAGCCTTTGCTGCGTGTTCATCGCGTCCCCGAAAAGGTCGCAGCCCCGCCCTCCAACCTGTGTCGCGATGCCCCGCGCGCTCGGACCTTGGCCTCCTGCAGGATGGCACGGCGTCATGTTCTGGGGGGCGGGGGCCGGGGCCGCCCCCCATGAGTTATGCTCTGCATTCCACATACGTGGCGGCAACTTTATTTTTTATTTTTTATTTCTTTAGGCGTTGGAGCCTCTGGCGGTCAGGGGAAAACTCAAGATACTTTGACGCGACAACAAAGAAAAAAATCGAACCTGTGGTGGGTCCGCCGTCGCTCGGAACAATTTTGAATTTGAAAGTTGAAGTGGTGCTTTATTTAAAAAAAAAAAAAGCCTTCTTAGCTGAGAGTTATTGGGCGAGAATTTTTCAAATATAACTTTCCTGGTGTTTAGCAGTTGCAATGCGTTTGTGAAAAGCCAGTTTTTAGCCTTGGTCCCTTGCCAATTCTTCTTTTTCTTTTTTTTTTTCTTTCATCTGAATAAATGAGTCCAGCCCGGCCCAAAAGTTTATTTTGTACTTTGACTTGTGCTATGACGGATATTTTTTATTTTTTTGCTATTAATATCAGTGGGCTTTGGAATTTCTGCAAGTGTGGCCAGACTAGTCCAGGTGCTTATTACAGAGAGCACTGTGGGGCTTCAGTCAATCAAACTGTGGAGACGCTGAGAGCCATGACGACACACACACACACACACACACACACACACACACACACACACACACACACACACACGCAAATTTTGCATGTTCAACGCACACTCAGAGCCGATAGACCCCCTGGACCGCATGGTGTAGTGCGGGGTTCCTGTTTTTCCCCATCAGCAGAAAGCCTGGAATAGCAGAGCTAATTGAGCTGGGAGGCCCGGCAGGGAGAGACCCCCCCCCCCCATGCGGAGCGTCACTCCTTCTCTTGGTCCATCCATCGCTCTGCCTTTCATTCCCCTTCTGAAACTATACAGCGGAATGTGCCTTTGGATATATAGAAGGGCTTCACATATAGTTTGCAGTGCATGATACGGTATTGTCGTTTTTCGACAAGAATATATTACACCGGGTCCTTGAGGTGCTTGAAGCGCTCGAATTCCCCCCTCAGAAATGTAAGTGAAGGAACAGCGGGCCCATGACTGGCCCATGTCGTCCATGCCGAAGTCCTTGAAAACAGTGATCACTGAAAACATGACTTATTCCCCCTGGTTTTGTTATTCAAATTGTTACGGAATACAATTTTTCCAGAATCTCTTATATGATATAGATGATGCCAGGGAAATGCAAATTTAGTCCAGCATTGTTGGAAATAGACACTTATAATAGAAGATGAAAATGAGATTAATGAGATATATATATATATATATATATATATATATATATATATATATATATATATGTAAGCCATGAAAATGGAAGGAGTAGTGCCAGAATCGACCCTGATTACATAAAATATTATGATAACCTGCTGTATTATATTATTTTGTTATTTAAAAATAAATTGAAGTACAATCACACATTTTCAGCATATGCCCGTGTCATCTACCGATATTAGCGAGCTTTCTGTGTCTATATTGCTTGCTGAAAGTATTCAATCGACACAAACCAAAACTAGAATGTCAATATGCTTGGTTTTCATACAAGGAGAATGTGTTTGATAATACTTTTTTGGTTTGTTAATTATCTTCCAATTTGAATGTGCATTTTACAAAAGTCTATATTAGTTGTTATATAGTTGGCGGGATATTTGCATTTTTTTTGTGTTGGATTCAAAATTAAATATAGTTTAGAATATTGATGTATAGATATTTGATTCATATTAAATTAATGTGATTATTGAATATTAATGACTCTAGATGAGAACCTTGTATGTAGATAATCTATACGTGGATCTATATTTACATCAGATTATCTCATAGATGAAACCCATCCAATAATGATTCTGTTCTCTCCCATACAATCTAAGTGGCTAACCGGTAGCAAACTGACACCTCCTTTATATTATGCGGCGCACACCTCAATAGAATTACCAGCCTGAGGCCTTGAATTGACTCGATAAACTCTATTGTGTCTCACAGTGGAATAGCAGACAACAAAAGACGACGCCTAATCCGGTTTAAGCGCAGCGCGACATATGGTGAAAAACCATCCACAAGCTGTTTTACCTGCACTGGGGGACTGCCGCGGGTTCGGAGAAACACCACTTACCTGGAACATCACCCGGTCTGATCCCGGCTAATGCCTCCTTAGGTGTTTCCGAAGCAATTTAAGTTAAGGGAGGTGGCTTCTTTCTTTTTTTTTTTTTTTTTTTTTTTTTTTTGTCCTACTGAAGCGTCTTGGACAGCAGAACCCTTTTGGCTTCGTGACACGAGCCGCTCCAGTGGCCATAATAACCCCCCCGCCTTCCCCCACTACCTCCCCTTATAGGAGCTGGAACATTTGGATTAAATGATGAATGCTTGATCGCTCTGTACGGTGAGTATGCTGGGAGGAGGGGCGTGGACAGCAGGGAGCATTTTACATTATCTGGGAGATAATTACAAAGCAATCAGCGGTTGTTTCCAGTGAAGTGGGTAAACAAGCCAAGGGCTGCTGCTCTTTTCCCAAGAATAATTAAAAGTTGTTCCGTATTCCACTCTTCGGCGTCCTTGCCTCGGCTCGGTGTCCACCTCTTGTCGCACAAATTCTGGCTCTGGGTCTTATTGTTGGCGAGAAAGGAGGTTTTCTCCAATTGCACAGGGTTGTTTTTCCAGCCTGCACTCCACTACTTCACCTTTTGTGTTGCCCTGTGCTTTCTCTGGAGGGTTGGCTTTCCCTCGCGGACCTCCGGGGCTCAACAGCAACGGTTGCCCGGTTGCCCTCGGCAACCAGATTGAATCAATTGGCAACCATTTCCTGGTCTCTGGTTGCCACCTTTGGCAAAGACTTTTTAACATAAAAATAATAGAGACAGCAAAACGTGCACCCCGAAATAAATGACATGTGCTGCATTAGTGAAATATTGGCGTTCTAGTCGTAACCAGAACGCTGCAGGTGCGTCGTCGGTGCGTTTGCTCACGTGCGCGCCGCTGTACACAGTCATCTGGTCACATTTCAATGCCTTTATTCATCATCTGTGATGTGAAAACATCAGATTTCCACACATTCTGAGAAGTCTGCGTCCTGCTAATAGTTAAGTTCTGGAATCCCGGCGCGCCACGGAGCGTCTCCCCTGCCGGGCTGCTGACAGCGCTGTCAGCCGGAGAGTAGAGCAAGGTTGTTAGAGGCAGGGATGCAAATAACTCGCTTTTTGGCGAATGTCGCTTTTCTCACATCAATTTTGGTGACTTAATTGTGTGAATCGTCCAAACACATCCAAAGCGTTTTTTGTTTTTTTTGGGGGGGCGGTGGGCTGCGGCGATCCCATTCAGCATTATGTGTTTTTATGGTTTTATTTGACCGAGAGAAAGACGCCATCTGCGATCGATTAATTAATGGATTAACTAGTTTTCTGGTGTTGGGTAAGAACTAAGACACGGACACGGCTCTAGTCTTCGGTTTAAAGCGCTCCAAAGCACAGAGCGATACTGCGTTCATGGGCTCGGAAAACTGTAATGCATGTCGGGAGTGGTGCTTCAGCTACCGCCGTCATTTCACCATGCATGAGTTTGCGTCCCTGTACAGTTAAATAAAACGAAACAAAAACTAAAACAAGGTGTGGAAAAAATGTTTTAGTTGTAACAAGACAGAAAAAAAAAAAAAAGAAAACTAACTGGTGTACTTACAACACTAACTATAATAAAAATCCGCAGGAAATTTCTTTAGTCTTAGTCTTTTTTTCAAGACAATTTGGTCACATTTGTCAACATACAGCCGTTACAATACAATAACCAGTTGTCTTTGTAGACTGAGTAGGCTCAAACCTCATCTGGTGGAGAGCTACTTTTAAATGGAAAGATGCAGGGATGTACCATTGTTAACAATGAGGGGACAAACCGGACTGTTGAGATTCTCAGACCCCTTTCCCACTGCACCAAAAACCTGGTAACACCTGCTAACATCCGGCATTTGTCACTAGTGGGAAAGGAAAAACCCGGTTCTATTGCCGGGTCAAATGACCTGGCCGTGCCCCACCGGGCCACGCTCCCCACCGCCGAGGGACCGCTGTGCGCTCCGGCAGCGTGGAGTATCCGTGTTGCCGGTGCTCCACGCTGCTTTACACTTTTTTGTCCTTGATTGTTTGAGTTGCCGTCTCCTCTACTGTTATGTGCCCAATCACATTGGAACCACGACACGATCCCTTTCCCGAGGTGTTTGTGACGTTGAGCGTGACGCACCATAAAAAAACGGCATTCATCTTGGCAATGGGAAAGGTGTCAATCGCCTATTTTTAGCAGGTTGTCCCAGGTTTAAACCCGGGGCAACCTGCTAAAACCTGCTCCTTGGAGCCCATGAGGCAGTTTGTTTCCCTTTTGCCAAACCTGTCTTTGCGTTCATCCGTCGAGTGTCGCACCTCCTCCGGTCTCCACTACACACCGTAACTCAGAACCCCTATTTCTATGGCAACGTTGACATGTATTCGTTACGGCGCTTCTGACGCTTGAATTGTCCAATCATCCATAGAATCAATCAATAGAACCCCACCGCTGCACATTTCAAAGGGCCGATCAATCTGCATAAGCCTTTTATCTCAATTTCCAATGAACACAGTTCAGGTATATGTGTGTGCGTGTGTACTTCTATATATTTTTTTACACAGGCGGCGCGTAAGGTGGGCTGTGATGGATCTACTCTGGAGACGGCTTGCCATCTGGATTTCGGTTGTTTATCACTGAGGCAAGGTTATAGCCGGCCTCTCTTATAGCTTACCGGCGCTTCCCTCGATGCCGCCGAGGGCGTATTTCTCCTTCTGCGTTTGCCGAACTTTGCGGGGGTTGAACCGAGCGAGTGCTGGACGCTTCCATTTCCACGCTTGCGTTTTTTCCGGGTGAAGTGAGTCGGTGTTAAATCCCCCGCCTCCCCCGGGGTCATTAGGTGAGACAACTTCCTGGTGACTTTGTGTCTAATTGAAGTGGCCTACATCTCTGCGCTGCGCCAAACAAACGCCGTGAGTGCGAGAGAGCGATGCACAATGACATGCCAGGTTTATCACAGTGAGGCAGAGACATTGTCACCTTACCCCGGGCCTCATTGTGACAGCCAGCCAGCCAGGCAGGCAGGCAGGCAGCCAGGCCGCAAGTCACTTGAGAGTCCCATCGGAAATCAATAACCAAGCCCAATGCGCGCGCGCACACACACACACACACACACACACACACACACACACACACACACACACACACACACACACACACACAAACAACACACCTATGTGCACGGTTTAATTGTGAGCGGGGAGGGAGGGGGAGGGCTGCTCCCCCTCTTACAGCAACAAATCAACAGCCCGGACAACATGACTTTGATTTTACCTCTCGCCCTCCCCGGGCCAGTTTTATTTCTGGGCATCCGTTTGACATGCAGAGGGCTGCACAACTTCAGAGGATTGAATGCATCTGCGTGTTTCATCTCGGTAAATGTGTTTGGATTCCTCCCGGTTACCTGCCGGGCGCTCCACCTGCGTGCGCGCCGCTGCCCCCTGTTGGCCTCCCGTCGGCAAGGCAACGCGGGGGCACCCGGCCTCTGTAAACCTCAACGCTGTCGCAGTCGTTTGAGCCGTTCGTGAGCGCTATCTGAAATCGTTTGATTCCCCAATCATCATGTTTCCATCAACGTTTCAGGGGGATTTCAAGGCGATCTGAGAAACACTGCAACAAATAAAATATGAATTAATTGACTTTCCATCAGTTGGGTCGAGGTGAATTAAATGTCGACCCGGATTTTCACGTTCCAGTGTTCAGCGGCGCTTGTCCGTAAGGTGAATGTGTATTATTGCACTAATATATGATCGAGGCATAAAATGAACAAATAAAAGACAATTAACTCGTTAATCGCAATTATTGGCATGAAAATTAATCGGCAGATAAAATTTCATGGCCGTGACGGAGCCCTGTAGAGCCACCGCGTGTTGCGTGCCCACAACAGAGAAGGATTCCCCACCGTAACCCCCTGCCCGGCTCCGCCCCCCTTCCCCGACTTTTGGGTACGGACGCTCCAACTTAGTTTTGGCTTGGCGCTGCCCATCCACACTGTCCGTCGTGCATATGTGACTCTTGGAGCATCTCCTATTAGCGCGTCACCTGGGGAGGGCAGTGGCTCCAAAACTCTGATTAGGTCCTTTTTGCCTAATTAACTGCCTGGGCCACAGTTGGCAATTTGCATCGTCTAATCGAGGGACGCCGCTGCACCTGTCCTTCATCTGTCATTCATCTGATTTGTGCCCTTTACGCCACAATTTGCGCCATAAAATGTATAAATAGCCAAAACGAGCATCGCATTTATTGCTCTCATTAAAGTGCCAAGGAAAATGGAGTAGCCCGCCTTCATGTAAGCGACGGCAAAGCCTTCATTTTAATTACGGGGGGCGGGGTGTGTGTGTGTGTGTGTGTGTGTGTGTGTGTGTGTGTGTGTGTGTGTGTGTGTGTGTGTGTGTGTGTGTGTGTGTGTGTGTGTGTGTGTGTGTGTGTGTGTGTGTGTGTGTGTGTGTGTGTGTGTGAGCGGGGGGTCCTGGATGCATTCCATTTGCACGAGTTTAAGAAACTCCCGGTGATTCCTTGAGAGGGAGAGAGAACCCAATTATGACGACGTTGTGCCGCGAGCAGGCCGGGCGCTGTTAATTTTCTTTTGTCCCCCCCCCCATCCCTCCCCCGTCCTCTCCCTTTCTCCCGGGCTATTTCGGGGGGTGGGGGGTGAGGGTGGGGGTGGGGAGGCTGCTCAATTATTTATACCTATCTGTCACAGTTTGGAAATCAAGAGGACACTAACATGCGTAGGACAACCTCCACTAGAGCCTCCCTCTGAATCCTTCAGTCTGTCAGGTCTCAGCGGTTGGAGTTTGTTTCGTTTTTATTTTTTTTTGGGGGGGGGGGGTGTAAACCCTCTAACAGATGGCTTATTTAGAGCTCTACCTGCCTGTGCCCACCTACGCGACGAACACATGTTGCCGTAAATACGGCTCCAAATAAATACCGCCCACTCCCTTTTTTTTTCCCCCGCGTACCTGTTTACCCATTTGGTGTGTTGGCTGGGGAGGGGGCCGCCGCTTCATCACGCCACTTCATCACGCCGCCTCATCACGCCGCTGCTCAGCTGTCGGGCCGCGAAAGACATCCCATTTCACCGGTTGCTGGGCAGGTGTACCGTGCTAACGTTTCAAGCTGTGCTCCACAATTGCTGAACAAACAGCCGATGCTGGGTATCTATATGTACAGTATCTATAAAATCATAAAAATCAGTCGGTCAAGCTCTATTTATACGGCACGTTGCATACGTTATTAGAATGCAATGCACATTGCAGAGAATTACCTACACAAATATAAAATTCACACAAATTCTGAAGACAAAATGAATACAATTAAATGAGATAATATAATCAACATACAAAATAGATATAAAATAATATAGTTATTTATTAATCGCCCAGGGGTTAAATTCAGGATGTAAAAATAAGAGTAGAAAAAAAAAAAAACACATCCCACATAAATAATTAAACGGCAACGGAATAAGAAAATTCCTCACCACCTCACGCGTGGCTAGAAAGAGGCTCCAACACTTTGACACGCACGCACGCACGCACGCACGCACGCACGCACGTACGCACGCACCCGCCTATTGAAGGTGGACTGGCTAATGTATTCCACCGTCTCCGTGCTGGTCCATGATTCAGCCTCTCTAACCTGCCCGTGTTTATCTCAGCCGCGTCCCTTTTCCTGCGTGGGTCCACGTACCCCCCCCTGAGCCCGGCCCGGCTCCTGGGGGGATCTTGAACAGCCCATGTGAGCAGATCATTTCTGATTAGCTGGGGAGCTTTAAAAAACAGACGCCCGTGGTGCTCTCTTCGGAAACAAACAGCGGTTTGCGGCCTCCCCAGGGATCGCTGCCATTTCTTCGGCGCATTCCCGGCCCCCAGAGGAGTTATTTCCTCCGCCGGCCGTGCTTGCCGAGTTGTTTCTTTTTTGTTTCCCGAAACAATGACCTTAAGCAGACTTCTGACCGAGCTCATTGAAAACTCCACCCACGCCAGAATAGCTAAATAAATGTACTGATATTCTGATTTAATTCTTACAGCAGATTCACCGAAAAGGTCGCGATGCTCATGTTTGAATTCACTTTGAATTGATTGTCGTTCGGTTCGGGAAAAGGAAAAAAAAAAAAATCAAATGTAAGTGGATAGTTTGCAAGGGCGAGCCAAAAGCAGAGAACTGATTTGTCTCCCTTCTGTCAGAAGGATTTACGGCACGAGTGTTTAATCTATCAATCAAACATGGCAAGCTCCAAGGACAACTCTGTCTCTTCCTGCATTTTGAGAGGCTTTCCGTGAGGCTGCGCGTCTCCCTAAACCTGCTGCAGGACGGAGAAAAAAACAAAACCAAAATGTCTTTTTAATCAGTTTGGTTTTTTTTCCGGGCGCAAAGTGTCAAAATCAAGCTCAGCCCCTAAAACTCGTTTCATGAACTCCATGTTTTTGAAGGAGCATACTGGTGTCGAATTGAGTTTTCGCTCGTTTACTGGTCAGAACTCACATTTTACATTGCTGACCAGGATGACGATGGGTCATATTGGGGGGGGGGGGAAGGTTTTCTTGTATTTTGTATCTGTCAATTCCACCTTAAACCAAGAATTAATAACAACAAAATCCTGCAAAATCAAGTTATCAAGTGCAAAAAATGAACGGAACTAACTAACCTTATATTGTGATCCAGTTAAAGGTTGTCTTTATGGCTGCCTTACAGTAAAGTCTTCAACTCAATGGACTTTTCCAGCTGTTGTTTGATCATAATATTACTTATGATCCTTTCAGATATATTATATTATCTATATTTTTTAGATATGTCTTATGAACGCACCCCAAAATATCATCATCATCATCATCGTCAATATCGTGCAGCCTTATCTGCAATACAAAACTCGGAAATAGAAGATATTTACAGATGCAAATGCCCCAAAAATGTTGTTTCTTCTGTAAAAACAAACCAAAAAAAAAAACCTGTGTGGGTGGAGTTGACTCACGTATGTGACTCAGATGTTGGGAGTAAACCGCGTCCGCTCCGTCAGCCTGCGCATCCCGTGTCGTGATCCGGTCCTTTGGGGCGCCTGGCGACGGGCGGTGTGGGGGGGACCTCCGTCCCCGGCACTTCCTGCTGGATAGGCGCTCGGGCTTCCTCCCTCGTCAACCTTCTGCTGTTTTTTGGGACCTCCATCAGACGACGGGAGGGCTGTTAGGGAAACGGGCTGTACAGCTGAATAATTGATGCCTGGATATTGTGCTCTGCTCCTCAAAACCCCAGCGCCCGCCACCGCCCCCGCCCCCGCCTCCGCTTCACGCTTCCCCAACACATTCAATCTTTGTGGGATAACACCTATGATTAAGCGCTATGATTCATTTGGACAAGTGCAGTGATCAGACTTGTGTATAAAAGGGAAAACATGGCTCCCGCGTGATGAATTGGGCCGTCTAGTAAATGTCTTTTCATTGCTTTTAATATGGTCTTTAAAAATTTAGATTAGCATCCACTCATTTCTCTGCCGTGGAAATCAAATTCAAAGGAACACTTTGCATCGATTTCACTCCCGGAAATGACTGGGGACATAAATACGGGAATAAATCGAGTCAAAGATTATCTCACTGCGTCAGCGCTGTTCGTCACAAGCTTTATGTAAGACGATGTTTCAGACTTTCTAGACCTTTTTTTTTTTTTTGCTCAATGTTTTAAATCCGGAAAAGCAAAACCAGAATGAGATGGTTAACCACGGCACCAGCAAACGGCACCTTCTGCGGAATAAGGAAACGCTGTTGAGCGCTGGGTTCCTGCCTGTTTGCCCGGATGCCTGTCATGGGCTTCCATTTTGTACAGAATCTGACAGGACACACTGTCTACATCTTTGTACCGTGAATTATACATCACCGCCTTGTACCGTGTTGCATTGCATTATACAGCTGGCAAACAGCTGTTCAGAAGCATTCCTCCACGTCGCACTCTTCTCCCCGGCGCAAACGCGCACGCCGCACGCGCCGTCGCGGAGCAGAGGTCGCTCCTCGCCCACGAGGGGTAATGGGGCCCGAAACGAGAATGCTTTGTTTCACCGTGGCCGCTAATGTTGCCCAAACTACTGGTGGCGCCCGGGAGGCAGGGGTTGATATCCCTCCGAGGCGCGGCGCGCGGCGAGGGGCGGAGGTGAGCGATGGAGCCGCAGCGCTGGTGCAACAAATTGCGGGCGGGAGGCGGGGATTTGGGGGATGGAGAAATAATGGGATAAAGTCCGACGACGTCGATTCCGAATGATACGCCGCGAAAACACACCCAATCGGCCCGTAAAACGGCGGCGGCCGCGACGTGCGCGTCGGCTCCTCGGGAAGTTTCGCAGAACGGATAAACGTTTCCGGGGATCCAGCTGTGCTCGCGCCTTAGATTTAATAACCCTCCTCCGCCGCGGGGAGAAAAAAAAACAAAAAAAAAAGACACGTTTGATTGAGAGAGCGTCGTTGAGGAATTTGGGGAGCGACGGTGCCAGGGCCGCAGCTTTTTAACGGGCGCGGCGCCGCCGCTCGTACGTCCGTTGGAAAGTCGGCCTTTGTCGGGCGCCCTCTCCCAGAACCTCATCCCACATTCTGCTCGCCTATGCATTCGCCAGCCGACGCATTGTGCAGCTATCGATTTTTTTCCGCCCGGCGACTCGGGGAGGGCGCGTGCCCGGCGCGGTGACATCATTCCTGAGAAAAGGTGGCGCTCGTCTCCCCTTATGGACGGCTTGAGGAGTGTATTACGAGCGTCCTGATCCACCGAGACGCGGCTCCGAGCGCCGGCGGCGCTTTGCGCTCCTAGAGGCCGCCGGCCTAAAACGACCGCTCCGACTTTCCCCCCCGGACAAACCTCCGCGGCGCCGGTTTCATGTCCAGACGCGAGTTTCAGCCCCCCCCCGCTCTGGTAGTTCTCCGTCTTTGTCATTCATTCATTCTTCTTCTTTTTTTTTTTTTTTTTTTTTTTTAATGTCGGGAAGGGCGGGGGCGGCAGGAGGGGGGCCTGTTGACACAGGAATCTGTCACTCCTCACACAGGGGAGAGCGGAACGCGGCGGCGGCCATTACTATTCATGAGTCGGTGTGATCCACTCTGTCACCTGTTGTCAGCGAGAGGTGTCTGTCTGCGCCGCCGCTCCCCGTACCCTCTTTATCAGCCAGGGGTGGCTAATGAGAAGCACCAGGTTAATACCACCACTGGAACAGTAACGGCTTTAAAGCTCTTAATTCATTTAGACACCGCTAATTGAAACCCCTTGTGAGACGTTCTCTGGACACCATCTATTATGTGCCGGCGGTGGGTTGGAAAGACGGGACTGTATTGACAATTGTATCAGGGAATTTTTTCCTAAATGCCTAAATTAACCGATCTTCGACCCAGGTAGTTTCTCCTCGGATCCTCTCCTCATTTTTTCTTTTTTTTTTTTTTTTAATTGCTTTTTCTTTTCTTTTTTTCTTTCCTTTCTTTCTTTCTTTTTTTTTTTTTTGTCAGCATCCAGCCCCTCAGCTGACAGCCAGTTAAGTCAAAGTTAACTCTCGCTCGGGAAGTGTCACAGAAGACAACCGTAACCAAATGTACCCGTGACTTACTGTGACACGGGGGAAAAAAAAAAAATAAAATAACTGGCTTTGCACAGTCAAAATGTCTAAGTCCAATTACCGCGTGTAAAAATGGCAGCCATGACTAAGACTAGACAACCTTCCTTGATGTGGCAAAGTGTAAATTAAAAACTCCCGTTTAGCCCGCAGTTGTCTGACATGACTTAGTCATCTCGTGCTGGAGTGTTTAATCAGCATGCGGTGAACATTGTGGGCTTGTTGAGAGCAACTAGGATTTGTCACACTCTCTCTCTCTCTCTCGCTCTCTCTCTCTCCAATGCCTTTGTCTTCTCCCTCCATCCATATCTCTCGCCCTTTTTTTTTTTTTTTTTTTTTTTTTTTAATGCATATTAATCCTCGCAGGTTTGGTCAATGTCCCTTTAAATGGCTGCCTTTAAATGGCTATCGCCTCCGGTGAGACAGCCGTCTCCATCCATCACCGGGCGTAGAAATGAAGCTGTTGGCACGAGTTCAATCAGGAAGACCTTTTCACTCCCTCATACGTGCTTTAGTCCCTTCGGTTGTGCGCGGCTCACCTCTTCCGTCGCCTCGCCTCCTACAGCTTAAAAAAAAACCAAAAAAAACCCCCCAAACAATCAATTTGCTTCGACATCTCCTAAGCCGGCGCTCGTAACACAACTGTACACGAAATTTCCATCCACCCCCAGTGACGCCGCGGGGCCGTCGCACGGCGACGCTGGGACGTCACGTGGTCCGGGGCATCTGCTGAGTCCAAACATTTGGACGGCGGTTTCTTTGAACGCCCCACGGGTCCCCCAACCCATCATCCACACGTGTTGATGGGGTGACGCCATATTTAGTTGTTATAAAGTCAAAGTCAAAAATGTATGTCCACAACAAGCTGGGCAGTTTGCGGTTACGCCAAAGTACAGTATGTTACAGAAGCGCCTAGCAACGATATGTACTGATAGTAGTGCCACAGTAGTGGAGTAGAATCTTTTCATTGGCTTTTGGTTCTCTGCTGGCTGAGGCCTTCTACATTCTTTGGCACTGAGGCGCATCCGTCCCCCGGCTCCGTGTGGCAAATTAGCAGAATTCATCTTGTTTCACTTTCATCTCCTCCTCCCGTCCCGCTGCCTCTCGTCCTCTCAGCCGCCTTTTCTCGCCTCTTATTGCCGCGCCGGAGAGCCGCGGTCTAATCACGGGCCATCGCTCACCCGACCGGACGGGCAGCTGTAAATATTCAAATGAGCAATTGTCGGTCGATAGGGGCGAGCGGCAACGCCGGGGTCCATCTTTTACCGACCCCTCCTTGTGTGAAACAGCGGGGTGTATTTAGTTGACGGCGCCGTCGTCCCCAAAAGCGTTTGATTTGCCGGCGCAAATTTCACCAGCCGCACATCCCCGCGCGCGCCCGCAGCGGTGACTACTCATTTATTCTCCTGCTTGTCAGTTAAATAGTTATTTTATGGTGCCGAGGTATTAATTGAACTGCTTCTACCGCACAACAATTCAAGGCTGAGTACATCAATTACAAAGGGAGTGTGCCGGAAACATAGCCGAGCGGGCTCACAAATCAGCCTAAGCCGAGAGGGGAACTTCACAGTAATGTAACGCAATCACGCTAATCTTTCATTTGCAATGTGCTCCTTCCTCAGCCATGCGAGAAAAATGTCTTACAAGCGAGAAGGGAACTGCTGTGGAGTGTTTGCATCCCGGTCCCTACTGTTCGTCATTTCTCCGCGTTGTTGTCGGGGGGATGTGGTGGTGGGGTTTGTGTTCGCGACGAAGCCAATCTAAAAGAATACTGCCGGAAAGCCGCCGCTCCAATATCTCATGCTGCCACCTTTTGAGGGATGTGCAGAGTTTTGTATCAAACGGTGAGTTATGGTTGGCTGATACTGAAGATTTTTATTCTCGTTATTATTTATTTTTTTCGTCACGATAATCCTCGGGAATTTCACACAATACCCGTCACCGTTGTGAATTCAAAACCCCACGTTAAGGAATCCAAGCGCAAGCTCGTGGCGTCGAATGGTGCGGTGATTTAAAAAGTAGACCAAGCCCGGACGAGATATCAGATCAAAACTTTAATCTTCAAATAGAACTTCTTTAATTGCCCCAGACCTCATAACTTGAGATATCATCTTTTGGTTAAATCCAGGCCGCATAATTTTACAGGATGACATGATAATGTCTGAATTTCTTGACTATGTGATGCTGAAATATGATATGGCGAGATGGAAAACAACAATATTGATTTGGCCAGCTCTATCTTGTGTTCTATCGTCAAAAATAAAATGTTTTAACTGCAATTACCAACAGCACACATTGAGCACTGGGTTTTTTTTTTCCGGGGTGGCCGGGCGCTGGCGGGTCGGTGTGGGGGCGTGGTTGGCCGGGGGGCGGTCAGGTGGGCCCCCCCGTCCCGGCATGGCTGGAGTCCTGCAGCTTGCGCCTGGTGGCTTGGATTGCGCTGCGACCTGGTGGGGCTGCGGAGAGCGCCGCCGGGTGCCTTCCGGGGCACCTGGGGGGGCCGCTTGTCGTTGTGGGTGTGGGTTGGGGAGTGGGGGGCCGCTGTCGGCCTTTTGCTTCTGCGGCGGGGCTTCTCTGTGGCGGGTGCCCCGGGTGCTGTGGGTGGCGGAGGGCCCGTATACCTGCCGGCCTGCGGCGCCGGGGGCGGGGGGTGTAACATCGAGGTGCCCTGTGCTGGGCAAACGCTGCTACGTGTATGGGCACTTGCCACTCACGCCGGGCGGGGCGTCTGGTCGGCTGCGGTGGGGCGGGCCTCCCCCTTGTGCGGGGCGTGGGTGTCCTGCCGGCTCCCCTGTGGGGCCGGCGCCTCGGGCGGGGTGTCGGTCTGTTGCCTTGGGGCCGTGATCCGGGCCCGCGGTCCGTGCCTCGCGCCTGTTACCCGGGTAACAGGGTTTATTTACCCCAACTGCAGAAGGCACCGAGCTTTTATTAAAAGCAGGCTTTTATATCTTAAACCAAACCAAAACCCTCTCTTTGAATTTTAAATCAAACGGCCATCTGGGTGCTGTGCTCCTCCAAAAATTATGCATCTAAAATAAACTGGCATTATTTTTATTTTTTTTGTTCTGAGACACGGGACCTACTGCGGACCGGAGATTAGTCTCTCTCTCCGTTACGCAATCCACTGTGCTGATCCACGGTGGAACATCCCTACGTTGGCTTTAAAATGTTGGTTTCATACAAGAAGAAACTAACGGAAAAAAATAGACACTGGAACAGCGACTGGCACGGGAACGAGTGTTTCCATTGGAAAAAAATTGGCGCCGGTCAGCGTGTCCTGGAAGTTTTCGATTTCCCGGACAAACGTCAGAGATTCCGGTCAAATATTTTCTGTGTTTATTGAGTTTAAAATCAATTGTTAAGCACTCGTTATAGAGAATGAAATCATCAAGGCATGTCAATGTATAATATTTCTTATTGAACATTCAAAATAAAATCTGTCAGTTAAACTATTAAGGAAGAATTCCTGGCCGAGGCCTACTAGGGTTGGTGCTGGGGCCGCCCCTTGACCCGCTGGTGGCTCCAGGGTGTCTTCGATCGGCCCTTCTGTGACCCCTCCCTGTGCCGGAGAGTCCCTGTTCAGGTGCCACTGTGGTAGTTCCAACTTCTCAGGGAACTCTGGCACAGACACACAGAAGACGAGGGGTTGTAGACACCAGTTTATTGTGGAGAGGAGGCTAGGTGGAATTAGCCAGGAGCAGATGGAACATGTCATGACAGGGCTCCTCTCCTGAGTGAGTGTGGGGATGGGGCTTTTAACCTGTTACTCGTTAGCCCAACCAATGAGCAACAGGTATGCAGCCACCCTGATCCCAATCACCTAGATCCAGTTCAGGTTTGGCTCCTCAAACCATCCCATCCCCACACCACAAAGCTATTTTATCTGTTTTGATCAAATCAACAACTAAATAAACGTGGCAAGTAGGTCTAAATAAATCATAAAGTTTACTGTGTCCGCCTTCGTCGGTAAGTCCCGTCGACATATTTTACACAATCAATATTTACCTGCTGTCTGCTTTGGGTCGGAAATTAAATATCCCAAAAAAATGGCAAAGTATGGATGTATGTGTCCCAGCGAGACATCATCATTCTAGACGCTGCGGCTCTGTCTCCGCTCTGTGTTTATTGGCTTAGTTCTTCATCGACAAATGTGATTGGTCAGAGGTGAATGGTCAGCTTTAGATCGTTCCAGCTGACTGGCTTCCCGTTGCAAACTTGCCGAGAGCGGAAATGAACAGATCCGCACATTTTTTTTTTATCCAAATGATCCACCCAGCACTAATTCAAGTTGTGCTGGGTGGGAATTATTTTCACCGGACAGTATGACCGGAGAGATTTAAATATGTCGGACTTCAACCTCCCTCTCCGGGTCATTCAACCTCCTCCTTTTCTCGGGTCAACAAGCTTGTTTTGTTTCCGGAGCCAGAACATTCAGAGCGTGTTTTATAGATACCGTATCTCCTGGAATATAAACATGTGCTCAAATAATAGTAAAATAAAGTAAACAATGCTGAATCCGAGCCGGTGTGTGTCTCAGGCGCCGCACCGCGCGTCCCGTGCGGTTCCTGTGTTCCAGTCTCACTGAGTTTTATTTGAGATCTATTTATTTTTGTTAGTTTCTACTTATATGATACGAACATTTTAAACCAACGCTCCGCCTTGGATCAGCACAGTGGACTCAGTAATGGAGAGAGCGTGACCTCTTGTCCACTGTGCGTCCTGACCGTTCCAGCGTCTCCGGACAGAGAAATAATGCAAGTTTACTTTAGATGTATTTATCTTGAGGAGCACGGCACCCAGACGGCAGTTAAGGTACAGAAAACTCCCGGTCACTGTTTGAGGAAATACGGGTACTGTCAATAAATGACATTGAGTTTGATTCCACATTTTCTTATTATCATTTTTTTTTTTCAACTTCATGTAACGCAAAACCGCCCCCACCTCCTCTCAACCGTCGCATTTGTGCTTCTTTCGCCGCAGGGTTCTAATTGGGTTCTTACTGAGTATCCTGCTGACGGTGTTCTGTGACGTGTTCTCCGGTGGTTGGACTTTGTGTACCTTCTGTACCTGCCTTACCACTCTGCTGCAGCTTCCCACCGTGCTCCAACACAGTCCAATGGGGCAAACCTTTCGAGCCTTTAAGTCATCCTCTTGGAAAGTGGGAAGCTCGAACTCTTGTCACGCAGTCTGTGAATGTTGTGCTGAATAACCAATGATCGGGTTTTTCAGGGTCTCGTTGACTGTTCTGCACTTCCATTGTCTGTATCTTTGAGAGACTAGAAACGGGAAGTTGCACCGCTTCCTAGTGGCAACCTGCTGCAGGCAACCTCACACTTTGAATGTACGACAGCAATTGCAAAAAGTTGTTTTCATTTAAATTTTTTATATTTATTTATTTATTATTATTATCATAATTATTATTATTATTATTGTAATTATTATTTTATTGTAATTGTTTTTACTTGTGCTGTCAGCATGCTGGGCATACAACACTGAGTATTTGTTCCATTGCATCTTGGACAGAGTTATTCTGTGAGTGGTGTTGAACTTCTCAACCTGCAATGCAACTCTTTATTCATTCTTCAATCATCATCAGCTGCAACAACTCTGTCCTGTGGACGAGCTGTAGGACGACAAGAGCACAGCTTTTTGTTCCACACAACCGCCACCGACCCCCCTCTCTTTGAAGAACCATCTCACCATGTTTTGGGTCTTTCAACAACTAATCACTCCTCCAAGAGGGAGAATCACCACGGGTGAGAGAAATAAACATAAAACCAAACAACAACATGAACGTGGAAAAACAAACATCAGACGCCAACATGTATCGAAGAAACAGAGTTAACGAAGTCCAGGAAAACTGGAACGGCAAAAAAGAAAGTCGTTTTAAATAAAAAATGGAATATCACTGTAATTCAAAACATGTAAAAAAAAAAAAAGGTTTGATAAATCAGATGTGTGACCGAAATGCGAGATATAATAATATATTTGACAGTGTGGACTTCTGGCACGCAGCGCAAGTTGTAAAACTGTTGCTCGCGAAAGATATTTGAAGGTAATAAGAACTCAACGTAGAAACCTCACCATAGAACTCATGAAACTCAGAAAAACGTGCGTGGCGATTTGAAAGGTTACCGCCTTTTACAGGGGTTTCAAACGCCCCGTTTTGTCTGGCAGCGAGCGCATCGTTTCGCTTTACTGACTGAGCCAGGTGCTGGAAACAATTGGGAATTAAAACATACAATATATATCATTATAGGATATACATATGTTGGGGTTGGTCATTTGGAATCCGCCGTTATCTTGAGACGTCCTGCTCGCGTGACTCGGCACGGAGACAAAGCGGAGCGCGTTGCCGCAGCACTGACGGGGGACGTCCAATTTAACTGCCATCTTAATGGAATCTATAATAAGAGCAGGGGCATGAAGATGGCAGCGCCGCCGTCTCCGGGACGCACGCGCCAAGTCTTGAAAGCCGCCGTGGTCGCAGAAAAATAATTTCTTTCCCCGCCAGACCCCGTCCAGGTGTCAATTTCTCAGTTGCCGGGGGGCCCCCGGAGGCTCCGAGACGCCGTCGCGTCTTTAACCCCCGCGCCGACCTTTATGCTTTCGGGCACTTTACCGTCACAGCCGGTTCCACGGCGGACGCCTTTTTGGGAGGAGAGCAAAACCGTTTTGGTTTCAAGGTGGAGTTATGGTCTAGACCTGGAGTGGTGCTTCGGTTTGTTAAGGCGACACCGCGTGTGTTTGGGTTACCGCCTCTTAAAATCGACTTCAAGTTGGAAAAACCTCAGGTAGGAATTCGGAAGTTGATGCCATTTTTGGGAAAAAAATGGTGATGGCAATCTAGTATTAACCTCCTTAATGGCCCCGACCGTCCCCGGAAAGCACCGGCTTTAATTTCATGGGCACATGTTCCTTCCCCGTCCGCGGCGCCGGGTTGGAATCGGGCTTCGATGGAGGCGCCGGGGGCCCAGGCGCCCGAGGCCCGGAGGAGGCGAGCCTCTCGCCGCGCCGAGCGTGGGATTTGGACCCGCCCGTCGATGCTCCCATGCGCACGGACAGATGGGAGTTGGCTTTGGCCATCTGCGGCGGGGGGCTCGGCGCCCGGGGGGTGGGGTTCCACGCCTCGGCCCAGTATGTGACAGAACTCACAGGGAGCTACGGGGGGGGGTGGTGCTGCACAGGCTGCCGACGACCTGATGAGGTCACTGGTGAAGTGCGTTGGCGGCGCTCGGCCCAATGCTCCGCGGGTGGAGGAGGAGGAGGAGGAGGAGGAGGAGGGTGAGGGGGGATCGTGGGGAAGCATTTTAACCCGTCGACCTCAAAGTCCCCCGGCACGTGGACAGGGGCGCGCGGGGGGGGGGGGGGTGTCAAACGGGGGTCTGCAGCCCCCTAGGGGTCCGTGGAGGAATTGCAATAGTGTGGTTGTGATTGGTAATTGTTTTCTATGACATTTGGAATGCCTGGGGGGGCTTTGGAATAATAATAATAATAATAATAAAAAAAAAGACTTCTGGGAAGGTCGTCCTGCGGCGTAATTCAAACGGGCGTCGCCTCTGTTCACACGCTGGATCAGGGTCTTTCACTTCATTATCTATTAAAAAAAATAGAGATATATTCGGCAGGGGTTTCAAAATTAGACGGGACTTTGAAGGATTAGGTTTTTTTTGTTCAGTATCTATCAAAAAGAGCATAACTATGCTCTTGATGCTATTCAAATACTGTTAATTTAAATACTAAGTATTTAAATCCAACTCATAATACTTTACTCTCTTCTCATTTTCCTTTTTGCTACGGCGCTGATTTACCAAGTGGCTCACATCAAGGATCCTAAATTTGATAGGCATTCGGCCGCAGACCCCATTTGATAAGATTTTTGTCCCTGGAAACCCAATGTGAGAGGGTTTCCATGGGACGGATTGAGTTTAAATTTCCAAACCTATGGATGCTGCGGTGGGGGGGGGGACACTGCTCAAAACAATCTTCGTCGTACCGTCTCTCACATCCCGTCAATGAAATAACGGCGAAGTAGAAATACTCATCATCTTTCTGGGGGCCCGCGGGCCGCCCTGACGGGCCTCCCGGGGGTCCCTGAGAAACCAGGGTCCCGGAAAAAAAACAGCAGGGGCTTTGTTGTTGTTGTTGTTTTTTATTTTTCTGTCTGGGAAATGAAATGGGGGGGGGGGGTGGGGAGTTTCCTGGAAGGACGGCTGGCGCGCCGGTGTACACCAGCAGCACATACACACACACACACACACACACACACACACACACACACACACACACACATTAAAAGTTCACAACAGCAAAACAAAAGCTCAGGCGACAGCTTGATGCGATGATAGCGACTCGGTCTCTTTGACAAATATTCAAATGAGATTACATGAAAGGCGGGGGAACGACAGACAAATGGACACAAATCTGGTTTCATTTGTTTACTCCTCGGCAATTGGGTTAGGGCCCCCCCCCCCCGACCCCCACCCCGGGCCCACGTCCCTCCACCATCCCTCCACCCCCTTCTGGCTCCAGAGGTAATGATTGTGGAGGGACCAGATTAAAGGCTGTAGTCAGCTTTTTTAGCGGGGCTCTGCTAACAGAGATTAGCCGCCGGCCGCTGGCTGTCTCCGGCCCCTGCCCGGCTCACCGGCGACACGTACTGACAATAGGAGGCGGCGTGAGCACGGGGGACTGTTTTTGTTCCAGCTACATCAAAACTAAATCACTCTCTCCAGCTTGTGGCGTTCGCGTCCCTCCCTCTCTATCTCTATCTCTCCCCCCTCGTCTTTCCCGGGCGAGCGCTCGGCGAGCTGCCGCAGATGTCGCCCGTAATGACGCAGACGGCGCACACGCGATCACGCGGCATGGAAGCGGCGCTGGGGCTGGAATTAGTAGCAAAAAAAAAATATTTAAAAAACAATAATAATTACTTTCCCATCACCTCCCTCATTGCGTCTGTAAGTAGTCTCGGTTTCCGCGCGATTAGGCGGGACGGGCCCCGCCGCCGCCGCACATGTGGACACGACGACGAGTAAAGGGTTAATTTAGTTTGTGATTTGTTATTTTCCCGCCCCGCCGCCTCCTCCCCGCGCTAATTGTGTAACAAATAAAATGTTAAGGAGATTAACAGAGATGTGTCACTTTCTCCCCGTTTGGCCACGGAGGATTTGGGTGTTTTTTTTGGTAACCGTGCAGACGCCATCTTGGGCCTGCCAGGAGCTACTGTGTGTACCGTGAACATCAGGGCCTACGTCGAGCGGTGGAGCGTAACTGACGTAGACGTTGGATTCACGTGATCCATGGTTGATCTGCGCAATGAATTATGAGGATTAACAAGGATGTGGAATGTTAAAAAAATATATATATTTGGTAGTATTTTCCCAGTGGATTTTCCAAGTACCTATACTTATCTGTCTGTTATGTTATCGACATATACTCCATATTCTGTATTTTCTCTATATTTCTATATATATTTGACTGGTTGTTTTGTATTTTTGTCTTCTTTGGGCTTTTTGTCAATATTTGACGATTATTATTTAATTTTTTTAATTTTATTTTCACTTTTTATTTTATTTCATTATTTTAATGCATCTTCTCGGACTCTCACGTTTTTTTCATGCTTTGATCTGTAGTGAAACATTCCCTGTATATGTAGACGTGCCTGGCGGAACAAACTGATTCTAATTCTACATTTGAAAGCAGATATTGATAATTAGTTCTTACGTGCATTTCTCTCCTCGTCGTGTCGCTTCAGTTTTTGTTTTTTTTCAATCAAACTGCTGATTTAGGATTGCTCATCAATAATTCATTAGCTCCATTTCTTTGTGAATAACAATGCCACCACCTCGACTATTTATTTAATGAATTGTAAACAGGGTGAGCGAACAAATGAGAAGTACTTTTATTACTTTTTTCCTCATTTAAGGCAATAACTTAAATACTTTTACTTCAGTTGAAATGTCAATGTGGTATTTTCACTTTTATTTTTTTATTTTTTATCAAGGTTTTTTTTTCAACATGTGCTGTCGGTGTGCTGCACATACAACACAGTATTTGTTCCATTGCATCTAGGACAGAGTTGGTCTGCTAGTGGAGTTCAAGTTCTCAACCTACAATGCAACTCTTTATTCATTCTTAAATCATCAACAACAACTGCTGCAACAACTCTGTCCTGTGGATGCAATGTAGAATGACACGTTTTTTGGTTATAGAGAACCACCACCAACCCCCCTCTTTGGAGAACTATTTATTATGTTTGGGTCTATAAACAACTAATGACTACTCCAAGAGGGAGAGACAAATAAACATAGAACCAAACAACAACATGAACATGGAAAAACATCAACATAGGAGACCTGCAACCCTCAGGCGCACACAAGCAACCCACCCCCACGTGCAGGCACAAGACGCAGGCGCAGGCGCAGGCGCAGGCGCAGGACCCGGGCCAAGGGAGGCAGGCACGGACCACAGGCCCGGAGCCAGATCCCGCACCGACAGATCGGCACACCGCCCGAACCGCCCACCCGGGACCCCCATGTAAACCCACGCTCCATGCAAAAGCGAGGCCCGAGCACCCAGCAGCCGAGTGTGCTCAGCCGCACAGTGGGAGCAGAGGCCGACAGCCGCCCCCCCTACAACAGCAAATGGCCTCCTACGGGCCATGGAGGGAACCCGGCATTGCTCTCCGCGGCCCCGCCAGGCCGCAGCATGCTAGAAAACTCCAGGCGCAAGCCTCCAGGACTCGAGCCCAGCTGGCAGGGGGCCCACCTGGCCTCCCCTTGGCTAACCATGCCCCCACACCAACCCACCAGTGCCCCGCGACCCCGGAAAATCCCAGTGCTCAATATGTGCTGTTGGCAATTGCAGTTAAAATGGCGGGGTGTAGGGGTGCGAGTCCTCCAAGCAAGTCAAACTCGAATCACTCGCACCCCTCCTGCCCCGTGGACCCTGGTCGGGTGGAGTGTTGTTTGGAGTAAGATTTGTGTGCCAGTGTATGTGCTGTAGGCTAATATGAGTGGAATTACACTTTGGGATGGACAAGAAGCATGTTGGGGCAGGAGTATGACGTGCATGATGGCAGCCGCCCACCACATCCCCACCCACATAGCTCGCACCCCACCCATTCCGCCAACCCTATGCCTATTGTATGGTGTATGTACTGAGTATGAGTTTTGGCACTGGGAGAGATAGGCGAAGCGCAACCGGATCAACGCAGGGGTGCAGCAGGCCGGGGAGCGGCCACGCGGACTACCCCCTGACCCGATAGCGGCACGCTATGCGCCTCCGCCATGCCGGGCAGCTCTGCACCCCCATCAGGCCCCTGTTGAGCCCCCGGCTGCCACACATGCAAACCACAGCCCGCCCCCCGAAGTGACGAGCGCCCCGCACACCGAAAGCGCCAGAGGACATGTACCCAGGCAACCCGGTGGGATGAGAGGAGTCCGCCACTCACCGAAGGAGACCACATGGGGAGCCCAGGGCTGAGCACACCCGGCCAGGTTCAGGCTCACGCCTAACAAGCACCGGCACGATGGGTTGGTTAGACCCCCCCCCCACTGCCACGGGACGCAGAAGGACACCCAAGCCGCACCACCACCACCCCGCGCGCCCACCCACTGACTATGGGGCCAAGCCATGCAACCGGCACCCCCCCGCCCCCAACCCGAGCCCCAAACCTGCAACCACGCCCCAAACCAACACACGGATGCCAGCAGCACGTACCCCCCAGGAGCAACCTATCAAAATGGGTTGGTGGTGTTTGAGTGGTGGGTCAGCTGAGGAGAGGTCACCGAGGAGACATACACGCGGGGAGACTAGAATGCTGCGACCCAGAAGGGTTGATAGCTTCTTGGTGATGTTGGTCCAGACTGTTTGTATAGGTGGGCAGAGCCAGAAGCCATGAAAGTAGTCATCTCCGGTATTAAGGGAACAGTGAGAGCAAACGTCTTTATCCACAACACCCGTTTTGAACATTTTGTGTTCCGTGATATGAGCTCTGTGCAGAATCTTATATTGGATGAGTTGCATTTTGAAATTGAATAGGTGTTGCAAATAAGCTTCCACAGGTTTATATCGGTGGAAACAGCAAGGTCCCATTCCCCTTTCCCATTCCATGGTAGGTAAAGATAAAGTGCCATCTGTTTTCAACAAAAGTTTGTGTATACTTTCACTTTTAAGAGTAGTTTTGTGTCGTTTTGTGTCGGGGTATTTGTACTTTTACTGACACATTGATCATCCACATCATCCTCAATACATTCCATCTCGATCAAGCTGCTCACCGGGTGACATTACCCATTGTCGTCAAAAGTCATTGTTCCTCGGCTGCTACACGGAGGACTTTCAGGCTTTGTCAGGAACCCGGATCATTTTGGAACAGTGTTGTGTCAGGATCACTTTACACAAAACCCGGGAACAAAGAAAGGTAGATGGAAGACGCAACGTCTGCACAAAGGACCGCAACAGGAAACTCGAAATACCGGAATCTTGTGAACCACAGATCGTTTTCGCTTCTCTCTCTTGTTCTCTTGTTCTCTCCCTGGCTCTCTCTCTCTCTGTCTGCTCCGAGTAGGAGTGCGAGGTGTGCTGTGTAAATCTTGGACGTGGCGATATGCCTGGGAAAGTAGTGACAATGTAATGAGTCTCTAGCCACAGATAAAAATCTGAATTACACAAACCCAACATTGTCCATGTGGGGCGCTGGAAGCAGTTTGATTGATTCTGATTGATGCCGGTGTCTTTGTTTCTCTCTCACTTTGGATTGCAGCTTCTCATCTTTTTTATTTTTACTTTTGGGAAGGGGGGGGGGCGGCTATGGTCCCTGTTCCTTGTTCCCTGTATCCTCGCAACAAGAGCGATTGGAGAGTGTGACGAATGTTCTTCATCTTCTTCTTCGTTATGAGGCAACTCGACGGCGCCACGCGCTTCCACGCCCTTATTTGGCACAGGCCTATTTAAGCGGCCAATCCCTCCTAGGGACGGGGCTAGGATATTGCCTTGACAAGGTAAAACGCCATTTGGGGAATGGGTGAAATAATTAACAAAGAGTAAAACAAGGTTTGGTTGATTCGTTTTCCTGCACTATTCTATTTTTTTAATTTATGCATTCCATGTACTTTTGTAATCTGTTTCTTTTGCAATTTGTCTTAATGCTTTTGATGTTATATGTAGGGCACTTTGATTGGCTAGTTGTTGAAATGTGCTATACAAAGTAACTTGCCTTGCCTGCTGCCCGACCTCTTTTTCTTGCTGCGTTGCTGCGGCCCCTCCACCTCCCCTGCATCCACCCGTTGGACCCAACTCTTCCATCCGAGCTCATCACTCACTATGCCTGCAGTACACCTCGCCAGGAGTGATGAGCAATAGCGCCCAGATGCCCAAACTCAAATGATGCTAAATAAATAAATGTAATTTCACATTTAGGACAATAATCAACAGCTTTATGCTCATTATGAATGTTATGCTTTCAAAGCCGATGGTACATTACTGGTCATCATGTGGATATTCCACATTGCATATTGGGAAACTGTTTCGTATGAATTTGAGCATCGCACAGGCCACTTTTATGATATCACAGAGCATGGAGGGAGATCCAGATAGGACTAGGTAACTGATGATATATCTCATATTTATAACCTTTTTAACTACATTTTTTTGACCAAGATATATCAATATATTCATCTTTCGAAATTTCTCTGGTTCTTCTTGAAAGGTTTTTCCCCAAAAGAACAACACGCGTAGTCCAATATTGGTTTGGTTTCCAACAGTATTGTGCAAGAAATTTACATTTGCTTCGGTAGCACATTATCTGCCAGAGCTGTGGAGCTTTCAAAGACATCGGACATGCTAGATTAGCCGTATAAGCCTCCGAGTTATACTAGTTTGTTTTTAGCCGCAAAGGGCATCATAGCACTTACAAAATTAGGCTTGGATTTAAGCCAAAACCCACAGTGTGGCTATATCTAGGACACATTCTTTTTAGCACCTTTCCCTGGCTGTGGAACGTCACACAGTGTCAGATACGCCATGTGTCCCTTTCTCCCCGCTGTGTGGTGTGTCTTTCCGCTGAGTCTTGTGCCTCATAACGCACCACTCCAGAAATAACCTCGGCTGGAATACGAGGATAGGAAGGAATTCAAAATTATCTCCCTTCACTCACTGAGAACCTATGCACTCCGTCCCAAAATACTCCGGCCTTGCGTCATGCCTGGGCTGGAGCTAGAATGAGCGGGAGGGGCTGATGCCAGCTCAGGCAAGTGCCCGTGGCTTCCACCACCCATGCCAGGGTCTTGTGGTGTGGGCACGGCGCCAGGTGACTACCCTCCATGTAAATGAAAAGCCACCGTTTTCCAGGGCACGGGGTGGCGGCAATTGGGTTGGATTCTAGTGCTCTACCAGTGAAATCTGTTTTCCCTAATATCAGGTGCCTAACTTCACCTGAGCCACTTCTGAAATACTGTTATATGGGCTAAATACATGACCTGCAGGGATTAAAATATGATGTTACTTGTCTGGGGCACCATCCTGCTTTTTATGAAAATTATCTACGTATTTTTGTTCAAACAATTCGTTATCTTACGGATGAAAGTTCTTACAGTAGATCCTGAAGAATTCACTTGGAGAACTAGGAACTAGGAAAATAATCATGAGATCTGTATTTAATGAGCGATGGGAGATGCATTACGATACTGATACTTCGATAGCATTAATTGACCCGGCCACAATGGCATTTGGCAACATCGGATCATTGAATACCCTCAATTGAGAAAGGAATGCTTTTGGGAACTGATGCAATCATTTCTGACCACCACACCAACTGGGCTGCACCAGAACCGAGCGGAGTTAGGCCCCCACCGCCCGAACGTGGTCTCCTTTCCCGAGCCGTTGGGGTTAGGCTTGGCTGGTCCAGGGTGCCCGGTCCTGTTCTGTTGTTTGGAAACGTTGATCCTTCCCAAATCTAGCGTGGCTTGGGCAGGCGTTCTGCTGCTAGTAGTGTGTCAGCGGTCAGTCACAATTTAGAGGCACTTGGCCTCTCCAGAAGCTTCTCCGGAAGCAGAGTGCCACTCCGGAGAACATAGTTGTTTCCTCTGTGTTCAAAGGAAAGTGGTGCTGACGAAAAGTTAGTTACTTATACCAAGAAGTTCTCAGCGAGTGTTTTCCATTTTTCGTTTCATGACTCTTGTGCGGGGGAACACAAAGACCATCCCAGCGTTCCTTATAGATATGTTAATAATGTCATCGAGGCACATTCTCCCATCCATCCATACATGCACATGCATTTGTTCTTTTAAACACTAAGGCTATTTCCCATAAATCCTGTGCGGCGGAAGACGCTAATTGTGTGTGTGCCCCCCTCCCTGAAAGACCAGGCCCATTTTTATCTTGACAAGGAGAAAAGGCGCAGGCCCAGACGAGTCTAGGAACTGCTTAGGACCTTTTGTTTCCGGGAGCTGGCTTCAAACGACTCCGCGTTGAATGATGGTTATTTCTTAATTTGCGATGGTCTTTAATTTGGCTCCCTGACGGGGGAACAACAGATGATTTAAGACCATCTTTGATTACCCAACTGCTTCCCTTTTGCTTTCTTCACACTCGCTCATCCGGGCCTAATTAATTTGGTAAACCACTCCCACCCCCCCCCCCCACCCCCACCCCTGGCAGATTCTGAATCGGAAACTCATTGTCGCCTCCTAAAGCGCCTACCAATCCAATCCATTACTTTTAACTAACAGTATAGATTTAAAATGTTTTTTTTTTTTTTTTTTTTTTTTCCTGGAATATATAATCAATCAGTGATGAGTTGCTTTCCTTGGATATCTGATGATTTTGAAAGGCTCCCTGCATTGGGATTTATTTTCATTTTTTCGTTCTCAGATGGATGGCCTTTTTTCGACCATTTAAAAGCTGTGCATTTTGTGCCGTTGTAATCCGCCACAGACCCTGCGCCGCGCGGGGATTCTTTGGTTGCGTGTACGCTGACACTGTGCCCGCCTGAATTGTCTCACTGTCGCTTGTGTGTTTGTGATGGTGGCCTATGGAAATAAGGGATCCGCGCTCCTCTGTTTCGCCTAACCTCTGAATTTGTTTGGGATTAGAAATCTCATTTTACCCCGAGCTCCGCTTGCTTTAGATCAGTCAGCTCATCTGCCGATCTCCGAGCAGATAAACACTGCTGTTCTCAGGGCCTCAGCACTTTTTTATTTTTTTTTTGACATTCTGCAATTTACAGAGAACCTGTGCGCTCTGTTCCTGTCACATCACGGACCAAAACGTGGGGGTCGGGGTTTGGGGGTGGGAGGGGGTGTTGCATTGTGGAAAGAGGGAAGTTGAGGTGGAGGCACACCCGCATGCCCTGACAAGTGTGCAGCGCCTGGCAGCGGGAGGAAGCACTCTGGGGGTTATCTACCTAATTTCAAATCCATTCTGGAAGGAAAGCCTCGGCACTGCCCCGCCACCCTGCCCTCACCCCCCACCCCGCCCCCACCCCCCACCCCATCTTTACAGAAAGATTTAGAGCGAGTCAGTTGACAAGGCAGAAAGGCAAGGACGGCCTTTTTCTTTTTTTTGTAGGCGGCGGAGAATGACAAAATGAGCCGTGGTCGCTGCTTTTGGGCCGTGGAATCAGATGAGAGACCGCTGAGAGAGTCAAAGGGTGCAGCTGTCTGATCAGACTTTTCTTCTTCTGCGCCAGACAGTTTGACACATCAGAATATTTTTAATTGATCCAGTATTGAGAGAAAATCACTCTCAGCGACTCCAAACAATAGAAAAAGACTTGCGAAATACCAGAGTTTTCCTTTAACAATTTGTACAATCCCATTTCAGTTATCAATGTCATAAAGTCTTTGGGTTGTTTGTCCTTTCAATCGGACGCTTCTTTGGCGTTGGCAGGCAAATCTTGGTTGTCTCTCATTGAGAACATTGCAGATGGCATGTAAGACAGCTCTGCTAGCCGCAGCCCCTCGCAGCTGATTTGATGAATTGACAAAGTCTGATTATTAAAAAGAGAAAAAAGTGGCAAGGTGTAAAAACAAAGCCATAAAAAAGAGACATATTTAAATTGCACAGTTTTCGGAGCCAGGTTTGAGTGATATGTCCCGCTGTTTTTGTTTTGTAACATTTCCTGAGTGCCGTCATGCGTGACCCGTCATCCAGGCAGGCAACTGCTGCTATTCCCGGGCACAAAATCCACTTTTATGCATATGTATATGCATAAATGTGGATATATACACTGATCAGCCACAACATTAAAACCACCAAGACCTCTGAAGGTGTCCTGTGGTATCTGGCACCAAGACGTTAGCAGCAGATCCTTCAAGTCCTGGAAGTTGTGAAGTGGGGCCCCCATGGATCGGGCTTGTTGTTCCAGCACATCCCACAGATGCTCCATGGGATCGGACCCTAACCCCGCCCATCCACATGATGTAGAAGAAAAGGTGATTCATCAGACCTCCACCTTCTTCCATTGCTCCATGGACCAGTTCTGACGCTCTCTTGTCCATTGTAGGACTTTTCAGGGGTGGACAGGGGTCAGCATGGACACTCTGAGCGCTCCCATACACAGCAAGCTGTGATGCACTGTGTGTTCTACACCTTTCTATCACAGCAACATTCACTGTTTCACCACTTTGTGCTGCAGTAGCTCTTCTGTGGGATCGAACCAGACGGGCTTGACTTCACTCCCCATGTGCATCAATGAGCCTTGGGCCCCATGACCCTGTCGCCGGTTCCCCGGTCGTCCTCCTTGGACACTTCTGGTAGTAACCACTGCGTAGCGGGAACAGCCCACAAGACCTGTGCTTGTGGAGATGCTCTGACCCAGTCGTCCAGCATCACAATGTGCTCCTTGTCAAAGTGGCTCAGATACTGACCACGCCCATTTTTCCTGCTTCCAACACATCAACTTCAACAACTGACTGTTCACTTGCTGCATAATATATGCCACCCCTTTATTAAAAAAAAAAAAAAAAAAAAAAAAGAAAAAGCAATTGTACTTATTATGGGATTCCCAGCTTGAGAAATAAGAGGTGTGGCATGTGAGCGTGTTAACTGGTTGATATGCATGCGTCTCATGGTCAGAGCGTGAGACTTGGCAGCTCTCTATAACAATCATTATTTATTATTTTTTTTATAATATAATTAAGTAATGCAAGTAATAACCTGGAGCTGCAACTAAATCACCGCACCATGCGCGCAACCACGTCCAAATCCTCCATCTGCTTCCTCGCTGTTGCGCACATACGTCCACATACATCCTCTTGGTGCGCGCAAGTGAATGATCTTTGTCCGTGCGCTCTGCTGCTCCGGACAGATGGATGGAACGGGGGGGATATTTAGAGACTGTGAAAACATTGCATAGGTGGCAAATAGTGCAATATTCTATATTACTAAATCTTGGCCCAAGCCTTATATATATATATATATATATATATAAACACATACACCGATCAACCACAACATTAAAACCACTGACAGGTGAAATGAATAACATTGCTCATCTCATTCCAATGGCACCTGTCAAGGGGTGGGCTATACAGTATGAGGCAGGAAGTGAACAGTCAGTTGTTGAAGTTGATCTGTTGGAAGCAGCATAAGGATTTGAGCCACTTTGGCAAGGGCCAAATTGTGATGGCAAGACGACTGGGTCAGAGCATCTCCAGAACGGCAGATCTTGTGAGGTGTTCCCGGTCTGCGGTGGTTAGTACCTACCAAAAGTGGTCCAAGGAAGGACAACCGGTGAACCGGAGACAGGGTCATGGGCGTCCAAATCTCATTGATGTGCATGGGTAGCAAAATCTAGCCTGTCTGGTTTGATCCCACAGAAGAGCTACTGTAGCACAAACGGGTGAAAAAGTAAATAGAACACAGTGCATCACAGCTTGCTGTGTATGGGAGCGCTCCGAGTGTCCATGCTGACCCCTGTCCACCCCTGAAAGCACCTACAATGGACACGAGAGTGTCAGAACTGGACCATGGAGCAATGGAAGAAGGTGGAGGTCGGTTGAATCACCTTTTCTTCTACATCATGTGGATGGTGTGTGTGCGTCGTTTACCATGGTACCAGGATCCATTATGGGAAGAAGACAGGTCAGCGGAGGAAGTGTGAAGCTCAGGGAAATGTTCTGCTGGGACCGTTGGGATCTGGCATTCATGTCGATGTTACTTTGACACGTACCACCTACCTAAACATTGTTGCAGACCAAGAACACCCCTTCATGGCAACGGTATTCCCTGATGGCAGTGGCCTCTTTCAGCAAGATAATGAGCCCTGCCACACTGAAAATATTGTTCAGGAATGGTTTCAGTAACATAGACAACACCTTGTCAAAGAGTTCAAGGTGTTGACTTGGCCCTAAATCCCCCAAATCTCAATTTGATTGAGCATCTGTGGGATGTGGTGGAACAACAAGCCTGATACATGAGGGCCCCACCTCAAAACTTCCAGGACTTAAAGGATCAGCTGCTAACGTCTTGGTGCCAGATACCACAGGACACCTTCAGAGGTCTTGTGGAGTCCATGCCTCCACGGGTCACAGCTGTTTTGGCATCAAGAGGAGGACCTACACAGTATTAGGCAGGTGGTTTTAATGTTGTGGCTGATTGGTGTATATCTAGGCGGTATATTTCCATGAGAATAATGATGCACTCAGGCCTTTAACCTTGCAACCACGCAGAAACAAACTGGGAAAAGGGCCCGGATTGAGCAGCGCGGGTCCCCGCTGAGTGCGGCTCACCAATCTGTCAGGGCTGAGTCACGGCGGCCACCCGCTGCCCGCTTCCTCCGAATCGACGCAAGCTTGACCGTCCACTGCGAGAAGGCCGCCGCTAATCTAGCATAACGAGGGCTGAAAATGAAGCAGAGTGGAGAGCGCCGAGGTATTAGCATTTGAGCGTGCAAGAGGAAAAGCTTTTTCCCAGCTCACTGCACCCATATGGCATTAGCACATAAAATGCCACTGTTGACATTTCGGAGGCTCGACGCCTCTGTAAGTGCGGGGCATCGATATTTGAGTCATTAGAGAGGGTACTTGATCTCATATTGATGGCGGAACAGTCAAGCGCCACCTAGCTAGCAGATTAGCACGACCCGGTATTACACCCGCTGAGCCTAGGTTGATTTCCTGCGCCGGGATTGACGACGCTCATCCCGGCCGAGTGATCCTGAGCCGTGAGGAAATTAACTGGCGGGCAAATATCTCCATCCCACAGCTAATGGATTACTAAATCTTCCCCTGACTCAAAATACCTAATAACTCTAACTTAACAGAATTACCGTATTAACTTGGATACTAAATTTGACCATTTTTGCGGGATTATATAACTGCTTCGATCGGTGACTGTTTGCATTCTTAGCACGATGCCTGTCGTAACCAGAGTATTAAATAGCTATTTCAGATGAAAGTACTAAATATATGCTTCACGTGTAGTCGTTCTGTATCATTTTGCATTGCATGTATTTTCCCCTCGGTAACTCACAATGTGTGAGACCCTTGGTCTTTTCTTCAAGATTTACAAATATTGATTTGTCATGACAGGTATAATTATGAATGAATCTTAGAAGGTTCAGCCCGTACCAGATATTGTCAAGATCAAATACCTTTTTTTTTTTTTTTTTTTTTTTTTTACGAATACATCGATATCAAGGTATCACTAGGTTTTGGGGATGATCAGCTAGATGCGTGGATTAGAACGGTCGACGGAGTTTAGAAAATGACATTACTTTACTTTAATTCAGACTTGAAACACAACATTTAACGACATTACAATATTACAATGACTGAAATCCCAGATGAGAGCTCAGAAGAGAGTCTCACGATATTATAACGATTTATATGTAAATTGCCAAGCCCCAACTAGACTTAGAAAAGTAATATGTTCAGGAAAGTCTCCCGGGGGGATAAAAGCAAAGTGTACATCACTGTTGGCCGTGTTGTTTGTCCAAATAAATCTA